>NW_026712435.1:3800897-4327677 GCF_030504385.1 Musca domestica
ACAAATTCGGAATTGTCTCCTCTCCGAAAAGGATAATATCCAAAAAAAATCACGTAAAAATATGATATATTAACATTTTCATTTTGACTTTTGAAATGTACAATAGTAATGTTTTATTTTGCATGATTTTTTCCATTTTGACTTACTTTTTTATACCCTCCACCATACTATGGAGGGTATATTAATTTTGTCATTCCGTTTGTAACTCCTCGAAATATTCATGTCAGACCCAACAAAGTATATATATTCTTGATCAGCGTAAAATTCTAAGACGATTTAGCCATGTCCGTCTGTCTGTCTGTGTGTCTGTCTGTCTGTCCGTCTGTCTGTCTGTCTGTCTGTCTGTCTGTCTGTCTGTTGTAATCACGCTATCTTTCGAACAAATTGAGATAGAAGGCTAAAATTTTGCACACATGTATTTTTTCCCAGTAGGCAGGTTAAGTTCGTAAATGGGCCATGTAGGTCCAAGTTATCATGTAGCCCCCATATAACGGTACCTCCCGATATTCGGTATTTTGATGATTTTAGCGACATTATTCACCGGAATTATTTCAAATTTGGCATTTGAAGTTTGTAATGGATGCTACAGCCTAAGACAGAAAATTATCTGTGCAGGTCCACGTCTTCCTGTAGCCCCCATATAACGGTACCCCCCGATATTCGGTTTTTTTGATGATTTTAGCGACATTGTTTACCGAAATCGTTTCAAATTTGGTATTTGAAGTTCGTAATGGATACTACATCCTAAATCAAACAAGTAAAAAAGATGTAAGTTCGGCCGGGCCGAACTTTTAATACCCTCCACCATTTGGTACAAATTTGGAAATTTCCAAAAAATAAAATCCATTAAAAATTCTGTTAAAATCTTAAAAATACCCAATGCTTATACGACGGCTTGGGTCTGCATAGGCAACTTTTGTCATAAGTTATTACAATATTTAAATGCGAAACTTGAAAAAAAATCTGTTTATAATGTAGCTAAAGTCATCCAAATACCGAATATGGGGGGTACCGTTATACGGGGGCTACACGAAGACGTGGACATGCACAGACAATTTTCTAGCATGGGCTGAAGTATCCATTACGAACTTCACATGCGAAATTTGAAACAATCCCGGTAAAAAATGCCGCTAAAATCAACAAAATACCGAATATCGGGGGTACGGTATATGGGGGCTATATGAAGACGTGGGCCTATATGGCCCATTTTCTGTTTTAAGCTGCAGTATCTATTACGAACTTCAAATACTAAATTTGGAACGATTCCGCCAAATAATGTCCCTAAAATCATCAAAATACCGAATATCGGGGGGTACCGTTATATGGGGGTTATATGAAGACGTGGACCTACATGGCTCATTTTTAGACTTAGTATTTAGTATCCATTACGAACTTCAAATACTAAATTTGAAACGATTCCGGTAAACAATGTCGCTAAAATCATCAAGATACCGAATATCGGGGGATACCGTTACATGGGGGCTACACGAAGACGTGGACCTGCACAGACAATTTTCTGTCTTAGGCTGTAGTATCCATTACGAACTTCAAATGCCAACTTTGAAACAATTCCGGTGAATAATGTCGCTAAAATCATCAAAATACCGAATATCGGGAGGTACCGTTATATGGGGGCTATATGATAACATAGACCTACATGTCCCATTTACGAACTTAACCTGCCTACTGGCAAAATAAGCATGTGTACAAAATTTTAGCCTTCTATCTCAATTTGTTCGAAAGATAGCGTGATTACAACAGACAGACAGACAGACAGACAGACAGACGGACAGACAGACAGACAGACAGACAGACACACAGACAGACAGACGGACATGGCTAAATCGTCTTAGAATTTTACGCTGATCAAGAATATATATACTTTGTTGGGTCTGACATGAGTATTTCGAGGAGTTACAAACGGAATGACAAAATTAATATACCCTCCATAGTATGGTGGAGGGTATAAAAATGAGCCATGTAGGTCCACGTCTTCATATAGCCCCCATATAACGGTACCCCCGATATTCAGTATTTTGATGATTTTAGCGACATTGTTTACCGAAATCGTTTCAAATTTGGTATTTGAAGTTCGTAATGGATACTTCATCCAAAGTCAAAGAATGAGCCATGTAGGTCCACGTCTTCATATAGCCCCCATATAACGGTACCCCCCGATATTCGGTATTTTAATGATTTTAGCGACATTATTTACAGGGATTGTTTCAGATTTCGTATGTGAAGTTCGTAATGGATACTTCAGCCCATGCCAGAAAATTGTCTGTGCAGGTCCACGTCTTCGTATAGCCCCCATATAACGGTACCCCCCATATTCGGTATTTTGACGATTTTAGCTACATTATAAACAGATTTTTCTTCAAGTTTCGCATTTAAATATTGTAATAATTTATGACAAAAGTTGCCTATGCAGGCCCACGTCGTCGTATAAGCATTCGGTATTTTTAAGATTTTAACAGAATTTTTAACGGGTTTTAATTTTGGAAATTGCCAAATTTGTACCAAATGCTGGAGGGTATTAAAAGTTCGGCCCGGCCGAACTTACAGCTTTTTTATACCCTCCACCATACTATGGAGGGTATATTAATTTTGTCATTCCGTTTGTAACTCCTCGAAATATTCATGTCAGACCCAACAAAGTATATATATTCTTGATCAGCGTAAAATTCTAAGACGATTTAGCCATGTCCGTCTGTCTGTCTGTGTGTCTGTCTGTCTGTCTGTCCGTCTGTCTGTCTGTCTGTCTGTTGTAATCACGCTATCTTTCGAACAAATTGAGATAGAAGGCTAAATTTTGCACACCAATTTTGCACCAAATGCTGGAGGGTATTAAAAGTTCGGCCCGGCCGAACTTACAGCTTTTTTAGCCATGTCCGTCTGTCTGTCTGTGTGTCTGTCTGTCTGTCTGTCTGTCTGTCCGTCTGTCTGTCTGTCTGTCTGTCTGTTGTAATCACGCTATCTTTCGAACAAATTGAGATAGAAGGCTAAAATTTTGCACACATGTATTTTTTCCCAGTAGGCAGGTTAAGTTCGTAAATGGGCCATGTAGGTCCAAGTTATCATGTAGCCCCCATATAACGGTACCTCCCGATATTCGGTATTTTGATGATTTTAGCGACATTATTCACCGGAATTATTTCAAATTTGGCATTTGAAGTTTGTAATGGATGCTACAGCCTAAGACAGAAAATTATCTGTGCAGGTCCACGTCTTCCTGTAGCCCCATATAACGGTACCCCCCTATATTCGGTTTTTTGATGATTTTAGCGACATTGTTTACCGAAATCGTTTCAAATTTGGTATTTGAAGTTCGTAATGGATACTACATCCTAAATCAAAAATGAGCCATGTAGGTCCACGTCTTCATATAGCCCCCATATAACGGTACCCCCGATATTCGGTATTTTGATGATTTTAGCGACATTGTTTACCGAAATCGTTTCAAATTTGGTATTTGAAGTTCGTAATGGATACTTCATCCAAAGTCAAAGAATGAGCCATGTAGGTCCACGTCTTCATATAGCCCCCATATAACGGTACCCCCCGATATTCGGTATTTTAATGATTTTAGCGACATTATTTACAGGGATTGTTTCAGATTTCGTATGTGAAGTTCGTAATGGATACTTCAGCCCATGTCAGAAAATTGTCTGTGCAGGTGGTCCACGTCTTCGTATAGCCCCCATATAACGGTACCCCCCATATTCGGTATTTTGACGATTTTAGCTACATTATAAACAGATTTTTCTTCAAGTTTCGCATTTAAATATTGTAATAATTTATGACAAAGTTGCCTATGCAGGCCCACGTCGTACATTTGTAGTGTTTTTTATATTTTATTTTTGAATTCAAATATTAATACCAATTTATTTAATTGACTTGATTTCTTGAGAAATGAAATTGATGGCGAGTTACATGGAAGTGTAGTACCGAATTATGTGGTGGTGAAACGGAATAGATGATGTCGAAATAATTTAATGGAATCGAATTTTAAAATAGAAGTACATTCTATTGACGAACTATATAAGGATCTTTAAACATTTGCTGTAAAAATCACCGAACAAGTTGAAGATTTTTTCAATGTGTTATTCTTCTTTTGTCATTTTTTTTTTTCAATTTGTAATACATATTGAATTCAGTGGATTTTTTGTGAACAAAATAAAGAATAATTTTTCACTATATACAATTTTTCACCAAAAAATGAAATAAGTGCGAAATACGATGTTAACTGACATCTACCTTTCAACTCCAGGGCCGACATCGTGGTTCAGCTGGAAGATGCACACACACACACATTTGAACAAACAAAAATTACCGAAAAAGCCTAATGGGGCTCATTTCAAAGAGTGGAACTACTTCTTTCCTGTCACAATAATCCGTCCAATGTACAATCAGAAAAATACCGAATATAAAGGGTGGAAAATAGTAGAGCGAATGGGACTCTTAGTAAGAAAAGGATTTCTATCCTTCCAGAAATTTTTCCCAAACATTCAAGACACCTTAAATCGCTTTTGCAGGCCATGATATCGATCGTAACTGACGGATAAAGGTACAACCCGATTTCATATTTACATAACCATCGTATGATTTAAGCTATTTTTGGTGTCTTGGTCACTTTTTTAATATTTTGTCCATTATTTGGCATCTTTGTTTCTAAAGAGGTAGGGACCCCCTTCGCATAAAGTTTGAAATTTTCAGAGTAAGGCCTATTTGGTCTTGACCACATTCATTAATTGATTTGGCTAAAAATTGTATTTATGCTACCCTGGGGTAGGGACCATAATACAGATAATTGCCACATAGGAATTTAATTAAGTAAAGTCCCCACATTGGAGTATCGCCAAGTCCACTTTCACATCTAATTGGTGGTCAGAAAAGAAAATTTTGTTTTCTATTGAATTTGTAACCCCCAAGAGAATATTGGTTGGGCCACGTTTTGGTATAAACCTTATGTAGATGTATTCCTGATTTCAGCTGTGACTGTGGTCTTGGTCACGTTTTTCAACTGATTTGGCCATTATTTGCTGTATTTAGGCTACTGTGTGAGTAGAGAAAAATGTCAACAAACATAAATATTTTGGTATAGTCCCCATATAGTCCCCAGGCCCGCCGATCTATAGTGATGTTTACCGATTGGCGGACAACAACGCGGGTATTGTTTAATCGTCATTGAATTTTACTATGAACAAGAACATAGACTTTTTGGGAACACTAATGCGCAATTTGAGGTGCTATTGTAATGGGTGTAAAAGCGTAATTAACTTTGACTATTCAGAAATAATTTTGCCCTCCTTCCATAGTTATTTATTTCTAATTAGTCGAATCAATATTTATATTAAAATTTGTTCACCTTTATGAGCTAGATTTGTGAAATATTATGCAATGCAAAATTTGCAATAAAGACCGGCAACGCGGACCGGCCAGCTAGTATATATATATATATATATATATATATATATATATATATATATATATATATATATATATATATATATATATATATATATATATATATATATAGAATCAGTTGAAAACGGCTGGACCGATTTGCATAATGTTTTGTACAAACGTTCATCATACCCCGAGTTAGGTTTTTAAAGAAAAAAATATTGACCGCCCCTACTTTTTCGCCCACAATCTTGATTTATCTAAAATCTTTATATTCGCCAGATAATGAAGATATTATTACACGAGATACTGTTGACTTTTCCTCCTACCCTAGGGATTTATTTGGGGCCTAAGGAACTGACCACGCATATAAAGTTGTGTTAATTGCTACAAATAAAGTTGTGTAAATTGCTACGCTTATAACTCAAGAACCGCTGATCTGATTTTAACAATTCATACAAAATCGGAATTGTCTCTTGGAAGAAATAGATAAAATCCCAAAATGTGAATCGCGTAAAAATGTGAAATTTGAAAATTTTCATTTTGACTTTTGTGGTGTACAATAGTAATGTTTTATTTTGCATGATTTTTTTTTTTTTTTGAATTGAATTCTAATATGATGTGTAGTCTTTTTGAGTAGTATAAAGCGACGACAAATATAGAGTGGTGGACCTAAATAGATGATGTCAAAATAATTTAATGTGGTCAAACCAAAGTTAAAAGATAATTACTTTTTTCAAAATTGCTAAAAAATCAAAAAAGAGCCTATAGCATTGCAAAAACTCAAAAATCGGGAAAAAATAGACAACATTTTCAATGGCATCCAATTTCAAAATAATAGTAATATGGAGGGGTGGACCCAAATAGATGATGTCAAAATAATTTAATGTGGTCAAACCAAAGTTAAAAGATAATTAATTTTTTCAAAATTGCTAAAAAATCAAAAAAAAAGAGCCTATAGCATTGCAAAAACTCAAAAATCGGGAAAAAATAGACAACATTTTCAATGGAATCCAATATCAAAATAATAGTAAGGACCAAACTTCGTAAGGACCTTTAAACATTCGCTGTAAAAAACCTGTGAACAAGTTGAGGATTTTTTTTCAATTTGTTTATTAGTTACTATGCTTAAGAACGTTTTGACGGATTTTCACAATTCATACAACTTCGGAATGAAATCTTGGGAAAACATGCCAATAAATATATAAAAGAAAAAATCTTTTTGGCGTGAAATTTTTTTAATTTGAAAACTATATAGAAGTGTACATTTTTTATTGTTTTGAATTCTGAATGAATAATATAAAAAATGAAATAGTACCCAATACAATGTTAAATAGCGATCTTTCATGTCTGAAATTTGAATTTAGCTTTCAACTCCAGGATCTACATCGTGCTTCAGTTCGAAGAAGCGAACACATTTAAACAAAAAAAAAAAAAAAAAAAAAAACAGTAAAGAAAGTGCGGGGCCTACTTTAAGATACCCTACACCACTTTGCTAATTTAGTAGAGCTCCTCTTAACAATTAAAAGTTCATACACGCTATGATTGTAACTTAAAGTTCAAAGGACTAAATATGCCGAAGCATTTGTGTCTTTTAAATTCGGACTTGTATTGCCCATTTGGTGCTCAATTAACTTGAAATCGGATAAAGATATATATGGGAGCTATATCCAAATCGGAACCGATCTCGATAAAATTTGGCAAAGATATTTCTGAGCTGTATTTGATATGTTTCCCTGAATATCGTTGTTACGGAGTGCATATTACGGTTGTGGGTAACAAATATAATAAATAAATAAATAAATACACTATATATGGGTGCTATAGCTATATCTGAACCGATCTTCACCAAATTGGACTTACTACCTTCTAGACTCAATTCAGTCGTAAGTGCCAAATTCCATCTCATTTGGACAAATTGTAGACGTTTGGTGCACAATAAAAAGTAAATCGGACGAAGTTATATATGGAAGCTATATCCAAATCTGAACCGATCTCGAAAAAATTTAGCAAATGTATTTCGGAGCTGTATTTGCTATATTTCCCCAAATATTGTTGTTACAGAGTGCATATTACGGCTGCGGAGGACAAAAATAGCAAATCGGATGAACAATATATGTGATATATCTATATATATAATATATCTGAACCGATTTCGATCAAATTTGGCATATTTATTTTTAGACCTAATCTGGTTGTATGTGCACAACTCCATACCATTCGGCCTGATATTACACGTTTGGTGCACAATGAAAGGCAAATCGGACGGAGATATATGGGAGCTATATCTAAATTTTGACCGATTATCTCCAATTTCAATAGGGTTCGTCCTTGGGCCAAACAAATGATTTGTGCAAAATTTCATCTGGATAGGACAATAAATACGAACTGTACTTTGTTTACAAAACTACATGGACAGACGGACAGAGGGACGGACGGATGGACGGACAGACGGACGGACGGACATGCATAAATCGACTCAGAATGTGATTCTATGCAGATCATCAAAAGGAACTATGGGTCTATCTCGTTTCCTTTTGCCTGTTACAAACAAATGCACAAAGACATAATACCCTGACCACCTTGTGGTGTAGGGTATAAAAACGGCAGACCGTTATGGGGCTCATTTCAGAACGGGGACCTACCTACTTCTTTCACATGACAATAATCCGTCCAATGAGAACTCAATATGCAAAATTCATTGGGACTGAAATCAGTGAAATACCGAATATAAAGGGCGCAAAAAGAAGAGGGAAAAGGATTTATATTCTTTCAGAGATTCTTCCTTAACTTTCACGATACCTTAAATAGCTTTTAATTAAGGAACCGGACATTTGTTTACTCGTCTTTGAATTATACTATGATAAAAGATATGGACATTATGGGGTCTCCAACGCGCAATTTCAATGACAAATACTACTTATTACTTTAAAAACAAGTAAAAAAATTATGTTCGACCGGGCAGAACTATTATTATCATCCACCTTAGGATAAATTAAACATTTTTATATAAAAGTATCTGAATTCAAGCGTGTTTCACTTTAAACTTCATATACCAGAAAGATGGTTTGGTTAACTTAGTCAAAGTTAACTTATCAAAAAACCATAAAGTGAATGAGGCCGTTATATGGGGCCATACCAAAAGGGGAACCTCTGTTGACAGTTTTATACTTCAAGGATTGTCATCTATCAAACCTTCTAAGATACCAAATTTGAGAGAATTTTGTGCGTAAATGTGACTAGGATTATCAACATACCCAATATCGGTAGGTATCGTTATATGTGTTAGACAAATCCGAGGAGAAATGTGGCAAAAATCATCAAAATACCGAATTTCGAGATATACCGTTATATGGGGACTATACCAAAACGTGGACCGATAGATCATTTTCAATACGAACCACCCTATACACAATACAAATTGTTCTGCTAAATTTTGATGCTCTACGTCAAATAATGTAGGCTTTATCGAAATTTAAAGAAACAGACATACAGACGGACAAATCGACTTAGAATTTTGTGCTGATTAAGAATATACATATGTATATTCTATGGGGTCTATGACGAACATTTATGGATGTTACAAATGGAATGAAAAAGTTTATGTACCCTCCTTTCCAAGGTATATATATATATATATACATATTGTTCTTTGTTATATATATATATATATATATATATATATATATATATATATATATATATATATATATATATATATATCTATATATATATATATATATATATATATATATATATATATATATATATATATATATATATGTATGTATATATATATATAAAAATATATATATATGTTCCATCTGGCCCGGTCCGCGTTGCCGACCCGTAATTTTACTTTGACAAATATGCAATATATATATATACTAGCTGGCCCGGTCCGCGTTGCCAGCCCGTAGTTTTTGTCTATTATGCATATTTGTCAAAGCATAATTATTCAAAGATATTAATGATATAAGTGTTCACGTACTAATCGATTAAAAGGCTTTTTAAATACCTGTACCCATATTTAAGCCGTGGGCTTCAATATTTAAACCGTGGACTTCAAAGGTGTGGATGTGCTATACAAATCTATTAAAATGTATATATCAATCTTATCCCCATGTAAGGGATCAAATTAATTTTTTGTATGGTAAAAATCGTAGCATAATTTTCCATTCAAATGAGCAGTAATTTGGAATTTACTGTATTTTGTACACCTCATAATTGAGGGTTGAATGAATTAAGAATAGCCAAAGTAAATTACTTTTTTAAAGCCATTAGCACCTCAGATTGTCCATTAGAGTTCTTATAAGTCCCTCTAACCATGTCGGTCTGTTTGTCCGCCAAAAAGTGGACTTGAGGGGGTACTATTATATAGAAAAAAAATCCTAAAATTTGTAGATATGTTCAAATTTTTGTGTAAGATTTTCACCCCCAAATACACATTTTTAGCCAAATCCTTTGAAATATGGTAAAATCAGGAGGTACTTTTATATGGGCACTACTCCGAGACATCGACCTATATTGAAAACATTCTTCTAGCCCTTATAATCCAATATGAAAAATAGAGACCAAATCAAAAATATAGCAGAACAACAACAACTGAAAAAAATTTCGCGTGATTTAAATGAGTAAAAATAGTTTTATCCACCATATTTTTCATCATAGTATAATTCAATGACGATTCAACAAATATTCGGTCCCGTGCTAATTTCATATATTTGTAATTTGTTCATGTTTCCACAATTTATTTCATATAGATGTGTATCCCAAATATACGTTTCCAACCAATATTGTCTTGGGGGTTACAAATCCAATAGAATACAAAATTTTATTTTCTGACCACACATTATATGTGAAAGTGGACTTGGGTATACTCCAATGTGGGGACTTTACTTAAATAAATTCCTATGTGGCAATTATCTGTATGATGGTTCCCTAACCCCTTAGAGACAATGATGCCAAATATGGGCCAAGCAATGAAAAAAGTGGCCAAGACCCCAAAAATAGCTTAAATCATATGATGGTTATATAAATATGAAATCGGGATGTACCCTTATCGTGAGTTATGATCGATATCATGACCTGCAAAAGTGGTTTAAGGTATCTTGAATGTTTGTGAAGAATTTCTGGAAGGATAGAAATCCTTTTCTTACTAAGAGTCTCATTCGCTCTACTATTTTCCACCCTTTATATTTGGTATTTTACTGATTGTACTCCCAAAGAATTTTGCATTGGACGGATTATTGTCACATGAAAGAAGTAGGTCCACGCTTTGAAATGAGCTCCATTTGGCTTTTTCTGTCATTTTTGGTTGTTTAAATGTGTTCGCATCTTCCATCTGAACCACGATGTCGGCCCTGTAATCGAAAATTAGATGTCAGTTAACATCGTATTTCGCACTTATTTCATTTTTTTTTTGGTGAAAAATTGTATATAGTGAAAAATTATTCTTTATTTTGTTCATAAAAAATCCATTGAATTCAATATGATAATACAAATTGAAAAAAAATGACAAAAGAAGAATAACAAATTGAAAAAATCTTCAACCTGTTCGCTGATTTATTACAGCAAATGTTTAAAGACCCTTACTATCATTTTAAAATTCGTTTCCACTGAAAATTTTTTCGATTTTTTCCCGATTTGAGAATTTTTGCAATGAGATCTCTTTTCCGTGATTTTTTTTTAGCGATTTTGACAAAGTAATTATTTTTTAATTAATAATTATCTTTCTTTTGGTGTGACCGCGTTAAATTATTTCGATATCATCTATTCCGTTTCGCCACCATATAATTCGGTACTACGCTTCCATGTAACCCGCCATCAAATAAAATATAAAAAACACTACAAATGTACATTAGAAAAAAGTAAGTCAAAATGGAAAAAAATCATACAAAATAAAACATTACTATTGTACATTTGAAAAGTCAAAATGAAAATGTTAATATATCACATTTTTACGCGATTTTTCTGGATATTATCCTTTTCGGAGAGGAGACAACTCCGAATTTGTGTGAATCGTTAAAATCAGTCCAGCTGTTCTTAAGTTATAAGCGTAGTAACTAACACAACTTACATTTATATATATAGATAGATATATGTACTACCTGGTCAGGTCCGCGTTGCCGCCCCGTTGTTTTTGTCTATTATGCATATTTGTCAAAGTATAATTATTCACAGATATGACTGTTATAAGTGTTCACGTACTGGTCGATTAATTTTTAATTTTTAGTTAAATGAGCAGTAATTTGGAATTTACTGTATTTTATACACCTCATAATTGAGGGCTGAATGATTTAAGAATAGCCAAAGTTAATTTCTTTTTCAAACTCATTAGCACCTCAGATTGTGCATTAGAGTCCTCATAAGTCCCCCTAACAATGTCGGCCTCTTTGTCCGCCAAAAGGTGGATTTGAGGGGGTACTATTACATGAAGAAAATTCTAAATTTGTAGATATGTTGAAATTTTTATGTATTTTCAGCCTAATTCGTTGAAATATGGTAAAATTAGGAGGTACCTTTATATGGGCTCTACTGCGAAACATCGACCTACATTATCGAAATAATTTAACGCGGTCACACCAAAGTTAAAAGATTAAGATTAGTTTTTCAAAATCGCTAAAAAATCACGAAAAAGGAGATCTCAAAAATTCTCAAATCGGGAAAATATCGAAAAAAAAAATTCAACTGAATTGTATTTTAAAATAATAGTACGTTCTATTGACAAACGTTGTAAGGATCTTTAAACAGTTGCTGTAAAAATCAGCGAACAAGTTGAAGATTTTTTCAATATGTTATTCTTTTTTTGTTATATATTATTCATTTTTCAATTTGTATTATCATATTGAATTCAGTAAATTTTTTGTGAACAAAATAAATAATAATTTTTCACTATATACAACTTTTCACCAAAAAAATGAAATAAGTGCGAAATACGATGTTACCTGACATCTACATTTCAACTCCAGGGCCTACATCGTGCTTCAGCTGGAAGATGCGCACACACACAAACAAACAAAAGTGACCGAAAAGGCCTTATGAGGCTCATTTCAAAGCGTGGACCTACTTCTTTCATGTGACAATAATCCGTCTAATGAGAGCTCAAACAGCAAACTTTTTTGGGAGTACAATCAGTAAAATACCAAGTATAAAGTGTGCAAAATAGTAGAGCGAATGGGACTTTTTCTAAGAAAAGGATTTCTATCCTTCCAGAAATTCTTCCCAAACATTCAAGATACCTTAAATCGCTTTTGCAGGTCATAATATCGATCATAACACACGGATAAGGGTACAACCCGATTTCATACTTACATAATCATCGTATGATTTAAGCTATTTTTGGGGTCTTCGCCACTTTCTTCTATTTTTGGCCTTATTTGGCATCTTTGTTTCTAAGGGGTAGAGAACCTCTTCGCATAAAATTTTTAATTTTCAGAGTAGGGCCCATATTGGTCTTGACCACATTCATCAATTGATTTGGCTAAAAATTGTATCTATTCTACCCTGTGGTAAGGAACCATCATACAGATAATTGCCACATAGGAATTTCTTTAAGTAAAGTCCCCACTTGGAGTATCCCCAAGTCCACTTTCACATCTAATGTGTGGTCAGAAAAGAAAATTTTGTATTCTATTGAATTTGTAACCCCCAAGAGAACATTGGTTGGGAACGTAGATTTGGGATGTATATCTGTATGAAATAAATTGTGGAAACATGAACAAATTACAAATATAAGAAAGTAGCACGGGACCGAATACTTGTTGAATCGCCTTTGAATTATACTATGATGAAAAATATGGACTTTATGGGGTCTCCAACTTACAATTTTAATGACAAATAAAATTAATTCCCATCTTACGGTAATGGGTATAAAATAGTAATTATATTTGACTATTCTGAAATCAGTCTGCCCTCAATTATGAGGTGGATAAAACTATTTTTACTTATTTAAATCACGTGATTTTTTTCAGTTTGACATGCTATGTTGTTCTGCTTTATTTTTGATTTGGCCCCAATTTGTCATCGTGGATTATAAGGGGTGAAGAAAGTTTTCAATGTAGGTCGATGTTTCGCAGTAGTGCCCATATAAAGGTACCTCCTGATTTTATCATATTTCAAAGGATTTGGCTAAAAATACATAAAAATTTCAACAAATCTACAAATTTAGATTTTTCTCCATGTAATAGTACCCCTTCAAATCCACCTTTTGGCGGACAAGGAGACCGACATGGTTAGGGGTTAGAGGACTCTAATGCACAATCTGAGGTGCTAATGGGTTTAAAAAAGAAATTAACTTTGGCTATTCTTAAATCATTCAGCTGGAAGATGCGCACACACACAAACAAACAAAAGTGACCGAAAAGGCCTTATGAGGCTCATTTCAAAGCGTGGACCTACTTCTTTCATGTGACAATAATCCGTCTAATGAGAGCTCAAACAGCAAAATTTTTTGGGGGTACAATCAGTAAAATACCAAGTATAAAGTGTGCAAAATAGTAGAGCGAATGGGACTTTTTCTAAGAAAAGGATTTCTATCCTTCCAGAAATTCTTCCCAAACATTCAAGATACCTTAAATCGCTTTTGCAGGTCATAATATCGATCATAACTCACGGATAAGGGTACAACCCGATTTCATATTTACATAACCATCGTATGATTTAAGCTATTTTTGGGGTCTTCGCCACTTTCTTCTATTTTTGGCCTTATTTGTCATCTTTGTTTCTAAGGTGTAGAGAACCTCTTCGCATAAAGTTTGAAATTTTCAGAGTAGGGCCCATTTTGGTCTTGACCACATTCATTAATTGATTTGGCTAAAAATTGTATTTATGCTACCCTGGGGTAGGGACCATAATACAGATAATTGCCAAATAGGAATTTATTTAAGTAAAGTCCTACATTGGAGTATCGCCAAGTCCACTTTCACATCTAATTGGTGGTCAGAAAAGAAAATTTTGTTTTCTATTGAATTTGTAACCCCCAAGAGAATATTGGTTGGGCCACGTTTTGGTATAACCCTTATATAGATGTATTCCTGATTTCAGCTGTGACCGTGGTCTTGGTCACGTTTTTCAACTGATTTGGCCATTATTTGCTGTATTTAGGCTACTGTGTGAGTAGAGAAAAATGTCAACAAACATAAATATTTTGGTATAGTCCCCATATAGTCCCCAGGCCCGCCGATCTATAGTGATGTTTACCGATTGGCGGACACCAACGCGGGTATTGTTTAATCGTCATTGAATTTTACTATGAACAAGAACATAGACTTTTTGGGGACTCTAATGCGCAATTTGAGGTGCTATGGTAATGGGTGTAAAAGCGTAATTAACTTTGACTATTCAGAAATAATTTTGCCCTCCTTCCATAGTTATTTATTTCTATTTAGTCGAATCAATATTATTAAAATTTGTTCACCTTTATGAGCTACATTTGTGAAATATTATGCTATGCAAAATTTGCATTAAAGACTAAAACTATATATATATATATATATATATATATATATATAAATATATATATATATATATATATATATATATATATATATATATATATATATATATATATATATATATATATAAATATATATATAAATATATATATATATATATATATATATATATATATATATATATATATATATATATACTAGCTGGCCCGGTCCGCGTTGCCGGCCCGTAATTTTCTTGGAACGGAGGGTATATAAACTTTTTCATTCAGAATATACATACATATACATATACAATTTGTATTGTGTATAGGATGGTTGGTATTGAAAATCATCTATCGGTCCACGTTTTGGTATAGTCCCCATATAACGCTATCTCTCGAAATTCGGCATTTTGATGATTTTTGCCACATTTCTCATCGGATTTGTCTAACACATATAATGATACCTACCGATATTGGGTATGTTGATAATCCTAGTCACATTTACGCACAAAATTCTTTCAAATTTGGTATCTTAGAATGTTTGATACATGACAATCCTTGAAGTATAAAACTGTCAACAGAGGTTCCCCTTTTGGTATGGCCCCATATAGCGGCCTCATTCACTTTATGGTTTTTTGATAAGTTAACTTTGACTAAGTTAACCAAACCATCTTTCTGGTATATGAAGTTTAAAGTGAAATACGCTTGAATTCAGATACTTTTTTATAAAAATGTTTAATTTATCCTAAGGTGGATGATAATAATAGTTCTGCCCGGTCGAACTTAATTTTTTTGCTTGTTTTTAAAGTAATAAGTAGTATTTATCATTGAAATTGCGCGTTGGAGACCCCATAATGTCCATATCTTTTATCATAGTATAATTCAAAGATGATTAAACAAATGTCCGGTTCCTTAATTAAAAGCTATTTAAGGTACCGTGAAAGTTTAGGAAGAATTTCTGAAAGAATAGAAATCCTTTTCCCTCTTCTTTTTGCGCCCTTTATATTCGGTATTTCACTGATTTCAGTCCCAATGAATTTTGCATATTGAGTTCTCATTGGACGGATTATTGTCATGTGAAAGAAGTAGGTAGGTCCCAGTTTTGAAATGAGCCCCATAACGTTCTGCCTTTGTTTTTTTTTTTTTTTTTTTTTTTTGTTTAAATGTGTTCGCATCTTCGAGCTGAAGCACGATGTAGATCCTGGAGTTGAAAGCTAAATTCCAATTTCAGACATGAAAGATCGCTATTTAACATCGTATTGGGTACTATTTCATTTTTTATATTATTCATTCAGAATTCAAAACAATAAAAAATTTACAATTCTATATAGTTTTTAAATTGAAAAAATTTCACGCCAAAAAGATTTTTTCTTTTATATTTTTATTGGCATGTTTTCCCAAGATTTCATTCCGAAGTTGTATGAATTGTGAAAATCCGTCAAAACGTTCTTGAGTTATAAATATAGTAACTAATAAACAAATTGAAAAACAATCTTCAACTTGTTCACAGGTTTTTTACAGCGAATGTTTAAAGGTCCTTACGAAGTTTGGTCCTTACTATTATTTTGAAATTTGATTCCATTGAAAAAATGTTGTCTATTTTCCCCGATTTTTGAGTTTTTGCAATGCTATAGGCTCTTTTTTTTTTGATTTTTAGCAATTTTGAAAGAAGTAATAATACTTTAACTTTGGTTTGACCACGTTAAATTATTTTGACATCATCTATTTAGGTCCACCACTCCATATTTGTCGTCGCTTTATACTACTCAAAAAGACTACACATCATATTAGAATTCAATTCAAAAAAAAAAAAAAAAAAAACACTACAAAAAAAAAATTCCAAAATAGTAAGTTAAAATAAAAAAAAATCATGCAAAAAAAAATTAGTATTGTACACCACAAAAGTCAAAATGAAAATTTTCAAATTTCACATTTTTACGCGATTTTTTTGGGATTTTCTCTATATCTTCCAAGAGACAATTCCGATTTTGTGTGAATTGTTAAAATCAGATCAATGGTTCTTGAGTTATAAGCGTAGCAATTAACACAACTTTTTTTGTAGCAATTAACACAACTTTTTTTGTAGCAATTAACACAACTTTATATGCGTGGTAAGTTTCTTAGCGTCAAAATAAATCCGATATCTTCATTATCTGGCGAAGATAATGATTGTGGGCGTAAAAGTTGGCGCGGTCAATATTTTTTTCCTTAAAAACCTAACTCGGGGTCCAGCCGTTTTCAACTGATTCCATTACCAACAAACAACAATTGATTTATATATGTATTTAATTAAATTTTCAAACCCCAATTATCAGTATTATAAAGGTCATATCAATATTTTCCAAATCAGAAATAATTATGAATTCCTAAATTATAGAAGATCGTGTTGTAAGGTATTTAGTTTTCACCAGTGTAAAATCCAATGTCAATTAAACTATATCCGTCTGTGTGTGCGACCGTTCGTGTGTGAAATATTTAGGTTAATCTATTATACAATACTAGCTGGCCCAGACCGCGTTGCCAGTCTGTAGTTTTAGTCTTTCTAGTCTAGTTTTTAAAGCATAATAATTCACACATCTGGCACACATAATTGGCATAATTATACCCTCCACCTTGGTAAGGAGGGTATATTAACTTTGTCATTCCGTTTGTAACATCCTTAAATATTCGTCGTAGACCCCATAAAGTATATATATTCATAATCAGCATAAAATTCTAAGTCGATTTAACGATGTCCGTCTGTCTGTCTGTCTGTCTGTTGAAATCACGATACAGCCCACAGTATTTGACGTAGAGCGCAAAAATTATGCAGAGCAATTCGCATTGTGTCTAGGATGGTTAGTATTGAAAATGAGATATATCGGTCCACGTTCTGGTATAGTCCCCATATAACGGTACCTCCCAATATTCGGTATTTTGATGATTTATGCCACATTTTTTCACGAATTTGTTTGAAAATTGGTATTTGTAGGTCATAACGGGTCCCTGTGCGTGTGGCAAAACATTGCATGTATAGGTCCACGTTTTGGTATAGCCCCCATATAAAGGTACCTCCCGATATTCGGTAATTTGATGATTAATGCCACATTTTTTCACGGATTTGTCTAAAAATTGGTATTTGTGGGTCATATTGGATTCCACATCCGGTGGCGAAACATTGCATGTATGGGTCCACGTTTTGGTATAGCCCCCATATAACGGTACCTCCCGATATTCGGTAATTTGATGATTAATGCCACATTTTTTCACGGATTTGTCTGAAAATTGGTATTTGTTGGTCATAATGGGTTCCAGCTCCGGTGGCGAAACATTGCATGCATGGGTCCATGATTTGATATAGCCCCCATATTTCGGTACCTCCCGATATTCGGTATTTTGATGGTTTTTGCCACATTTTCACTGATTTGTCTAAAAATTTGTATTTGTGGATTATAATGGGTCCTAGTTCGTGTGGCGAAACATTGTAATTATAGGTCCACGTTTTGGTGTAGCCCCCATATAACGGTACCTCCCAATATTCGTCATTTTAATGGTTTTTGCCACATTTCTTCTAATGTTTCTTTTACCCTAAGGTGGAGGGTATTAAAAGTTTGGCCCGGCCGAACTTAATGTTTTTTTACTTGTTTTTAGTATAAATTATGACTCGACTAAAGAGCAATAAATATGCATTTCAAAAATGTCAATATAGGTTCATGTACCGGGCGATTTACAGTGTTTCAAAAAACTTGGTCCTATTTTCCAGCCAGAGGTATTAAATTGAGAGTTGAAAACCCAAATAATATAGCACATTTATTGAACAGTATACATCAACTGTTTATAATAGTCCCATGTAAGATGGTTCTCTACCAAAGTAGCCTAAACACACATATTAAGCCAAATCGATTCGAAAATATAACCAAAACCCTCGAAATAGGTAAAACCAGGAGGAACCTTTATATGAGAACTACTCCAAAACATTGACAAAACATTGAGGTGACCTAGAATGTGACCAAGACCCTGGAAATAGTTGAAATTAAAGGATGCCTTCATATAAGGGTTATACCAAAGCTTGGTCCTATACTTATAATTATTTGAAAGAATGTTTTGTTCTTTCTAAAATCGCAAATAGCCAAAATTTAAGGAATTAAAAAAGGGCTATATCACAATGCAGACCAACCTGAAACATATTTTGTACAAATGGTTCTTTATGTAACCCATAGGACTGCATCAAATTTAAAATTCTATCTTAAATTTTGCGGAGTATAGAGGAAAATAGTTGAGGCCCTTTGTGTACGTTTAAGCTATATAAAATGGACCCAAATAAGTTTGGACCGGTAACCCCCCTTTTCGTATTTTTATGTACCAACCGAAAAATTTTCCAACCTCATGATTGTCTAGGGCGCAGTGTAATTACTGACGATAGCACATAGTCCCCGTATGACGTTACCTATAAGTTATGGTTACGGGGTTGTTTAAGGGTTCGGAAGAATTTTTCGGAGTTTCCGACCTCAGGATAGATAGTAATTTCTAAATAGAAATGCTGGAAACATGATTTTAATTTAACTATCATAAATAAGGTGTCATCGGTTTATAAAAGTTAGGGACCCCATAAATGATGTAAAAAGTATAAATTTTTGTCGATTAAATTATGGCATGTTTTTGTTACAATTTCTACCGAATGGACTGTAATTTGACATTTAATGTTTTGAGTTTTGTGAAATCAATAACGGCAATAACTGTTTAAAAGCACGTTAAGCTTTAAATGTTTTGATACTTCGAGAAGTATTTTTTTATTAAAATTGAACATTTTGTTATGGCAACCATATAACGGCATGTACACAAAATATGCAGAATTTCACGGTTTTTTTTCAATAGAAATTTTCTATTTCAAAACGCATTCTGAAACAATTCTACACAAAATTCCATATCCAAATAGAAAAGTTAATACAGTTCTGCAATTTTTCTAGGGACTTTTATCAAAATTTTCTTTCTTGAAAACGTTTTCAGTGTAATTACAAATAAATAATAAGTCATCCTCAAATGAAGTTTTACTATGCTTTTTAAAAATTTTTACATATAGATCTAAAAAGTGGGGTGTGGGTAGCTCCTCTGACCCACACAGATACCTAGGCTTGGAGGGAGAGCCAAGATTACATTGTATACTAACTGTGGAGCAGATAACGTCAACAGTATCTCAACATATATATATATATATATATATATATATATATATATATATATATATATATATATATATATATATATATATATATATATATATATATATATATATATATATATATAATATTAATAATAATAATATATAATAATAATATAATATATATATTATATACATCAATTGTTGTTCGTTGGTAATGGAATCAGTTGAAAACGGCTGGACCGATTTGCATAATTTTTTGTACAAACGTTCGTCATACCCCGAGTTAGGTTTTTAAAGAAAAAATATTGACCACGCCTACTTTTACGCCCACTATCTTCGTTCATCTAAAATCTTTATATTTGCCAGATAATGAAGATATCAGTTTGAAAATTATTACACGACATACTGTTGACTCCCCTCCAACCCTAGTGATTTATTGGGGGGCTGAGGAACTGACAACGCGTACTTCTAATTTATCTATACATATATATATAAAATAAAATTGTGTTACTTACTACGCTTATAACTCAAGAACCGCATAAATTTGGAATTGTCTCTTGGCAAAAAAGGATAAAATCAAAAAAAAAGCGTAAAATGTGAAATTTGAACATTTTCATTTTGACTTTTGAAGTGTACAATTGTAATGTTTTATTTTGCATGATTTTTTTTCCATTTTGACCTACAATTTTGTAATGTACATTTTTAGTGTTTTTTAAAAGGTTTTATTTAGGTCACCCGTTTGTTTTATTATTTATTATTTATTCTTGGGTCAAATTTAGTAATTCAAATTTCACCATCTTCCTGACAACCGATTAATCTGAAATTTTGTATACACTTTGGATTTTGGTGACAATACAATTATATTTATTCATTATCTTGTTGTTGCAAAATGGTCTGGCTTTATCCCTTTATTGTTGTTTTTATAAAAACAACGTTTGTTTATTAGTGGAGAACTATGGTAATGTTTACCAGGGAGTAAGGCAGGGAATACCTAGGTTTCGGAAAGAGCCACCAATCCTCATCAGTTCCCTTGTTTTTATCTGGGATATTCTCCCCAGAAGTTATTTTAAAAAAAACTTCTATGACAAAAAACATTTTTTTTACCCAAGTGACGAGATCGTAAGCTCAATAGAAGAGGAACCAAAGAATTAAATAAAACTAAAATTCTCTTGGAAAGTCTTCTAAATCTTACAACCGCATTTTCATCTTTCTCCACTTGTTATGCTTTCGTTCAGCCTGAACGAAGTAGTATAACCATGTAAGTTGGTTTTGTCTGTTACAACAAAAACCCCTTCGTCGACCGTGCCTTGTCTATTAATAGAACAGTGTGGCTTGTTTGTTCGGGATACCGTAGTATTTTGTTGTTGCAAAATGGTCTGGCTTTATCCCTTTATTGTTGTTTTTATAAAAACAACGTTTGTTTATTAGTGGAGAACGATGGTAATGTTTACCAGGGGGTAAGGCAGGGAATACCTAGGTTTCATTATCATTATAAAGGTGGCGGCCGCTACAAAATGGCGGATAACGTAGGTTTTATGAATCCCATCAATATGGGTATCAAATGAAAGGACTCAAAAATCAGAATACAATATAATATAAAACATTGAAATCCAAGATGGCGGCCGCTACCAAATTGGCGGATAACATAGGTTTTATCAATCCCATCGATATGGGTATCAAATGAAAGGGCTCAACAAGCAGAATACAATCTATATAAATAAAAATCAATTGTTGTTCGTTGGTAATGGAATCAGTTGAGAACGGCTGGACCGATTTGTATAATGATTGAACAAACGTTCGTCATACCCCGAGTTAGGTTGTTAAAGGAAAAATATTTCGATTTATCTAAAATCCTTATATTTGCCAAATAATGAAGATATCGGTTTTAAAATTATTACACGACATACTGTAGACTTTCCCTCTAATCCTAAGTATTTATTTGGGGACTGAGGAACTGACCACGCCTACTTTTTAATCTATATAATTGAATCAGTTGAGGCCGGCTGGAAATATTTGGATATTTTTTTTAATGTTCGTTCTACACCTATTTAGGTTTTTATGCAGGAAAAAGAGACCACGCCTAATTTTGCACCCATTTTTTGATTTATCTAAAATCCTAATATTTGAAGAAATATCAGAAGAAAATCATGAAGATATCTGTTCCACAGTTAGTATACGACGTAATCTTGGCTCTCCCCACCGCAGAAATAATCCATTCAATGAGAACTCAAAATGCAAAATTCATTGGGACTTCAATCAGTGAAATACCGAATATGAAGAGGCACAAAATAGTGGAGTGAATTGAAACAAGTAAAAAAACATGAAGTTCGGCCGCGCCAAACTTTTAACACCCTCCACCTTAGGGTAAAGGAAACATTAGAAGAAACGTGGCAAAAACCATTAAAATGCCGAATATCGGGGAGGTACCGTTATATGGCGGCTATACCAAAACGTGGACCTATACATACAATGTTTCGCCACACGAACTAGGACCCATTATGACCTACAAATACCAATTCTTAGACAAATCAATGAAAAGATGTGGCAAAAACAATAAAAATACCGAATATCAAGAGGTACCGTCATATGGGGGCTATACCAAATCGTGGACCCATACGTGCAATGTTTCGCTACCGGAGCTGGAACCCATTATGACCAACAAATACCAATTTTTAGACAAATCCGTGAAAAAATGTGGCAAAAATTATCAAAATACCGAATATCGGGAGGTACCTTTATATGGGGGCTATACCACAACGTGGACTTATCCATGCAATGTTTTGCCATACGTACAGGGACCTGTTATGACCTACAAATACCAATTTTCAGACAAATCCGTGAAAAAATGTGGCAATAACCATCAAAATACCGAATATCGGGAGGTACCGTTATATGGGGACTATACCAGAACGTGGACCGATATATCTCATTTTCAATACCAACCATCCTAGACACAATAAAAATTGCTCTGCTAAATTTTGGCTCTCTACGTCAAATAATGTGGGCGGTATCGTGATTTCAACAGAGAGACAGACGGACATCGTTAAATCGACTTAGAATTTTATGCTGATTATGAATATATATACTTTATGGGGTCTACGACGAATATTTAAGGATGTTACGAACAGAATGACAAAGTTAATATACCCTCCTTTCCAAGGTGGAGGGTATAATATAGGATTCATATACTCGGAAAATACTTCCGAACTCTTAAAAGTAACCATATATCATAGATAACGTTATACGGGCACTATGTGCTATCGTCTGCGCCGCAGACAATCTTGGGGTTAGGAAAATTTTTTCGGTTGGTATATAAAAATCCCAAAAGAGGGGTTTCCGGATCTAACTTTTTTAGAATCCCTTTTATATAGCTTAACCATATACAAAGGGCCGCAAATATTTCGCCCTAGACTCCGCAAAAGTTACGATAATGTTTTAAATTTGATACAGTCCTAGGGGTTACATAAGGAATCACTTGTATAAAAAATGTATCAGGTTGATCTACATTGTGATATAGCCCCTTTCAAATTCCTCAAATGTTGGTAATTTGAGATTTTAGAAAGAACAAGTAAAAAAGCAGTAAGTTCGGCCGGGCCGAACTTTCAATACCCTCCACCATTTGGAACGAATTAGAAATTGTTCAAAAAAAAAATAAAGTCCATTAAAAATTCTTTTAAAATCTTTATAATATCTATTATAGGAATGTGCCGATATGGGGGGATATACGATATTGTGGATCTATAAAGACAAATCTATGTCTGCGTAAAAAGTACTCACAAGAAATTCCTTGTGTGGATTTTCAGATAATTCCATTGGAAAAAGTGGCTAAAATCATCAAAATACCGAATATAGGGGAGTACCGTTATATGGAGGATATACGATATTGTGGACCTATATAGACAATTCCGTTTCAGGGGTAAAGTGCTCACAAAGAACTCCGTGTGTGGACTTTCAAACAATACGATTGGTAAATGTGGCTAAAATCATCAAAATACCGAATATCGCGGGCAATCGTTATATGGGAGCTATACGTTATCGTTAACCTATATAGAGAATTCTCTGTCGGGGGTAAAGTGCTCACAAAGAACCCCTGGTGACCATTCCGTTGAAAAATATGGCTAAAAACATCAAAATACCGAATATCGGGGGTACCGTTATATGAGGGCTATACGATATCGTGGACCTATATAGATAATTCTCTGCCGAGGTATAAAGTACCCACAAGGAACTCCTTGTGTGGATTTTCAGACAATTCCGATGAAAAGTGTGTCTAACAACATCAAAATACCGAATATCGGGGGGTACAGTTATATGGGGGATATACGATATCGTAGACCTATACAGATAATTCTCTACCGAGGTATAAAATACCCAAACGGAACTACTTGTGTGGATTTTCAGACAATTCCATTGAAAAATATGGCTAAGATCATCAAAATATCGAATATCGGGGGTACCGTTATATGAGGGCTATACGATATCGTGGACCGATATAGCCCATCTTCGAACTTGACCTGCCTGCGGACAAAAGAGAGATCTGTACAAAATTTTAGCTTCCTATCTTAATTCGTTTAGACTGTAGCGTGATTACAACAGACGGACAGACTGACGGACAGGGCTAAATCGTCTTAGAATTTTACGCTTTGTTGGGTCTAAAATGATTATTTCGATGAGTTACAAACGGAATGACGAACTTAATATACCCTCCATACTTTTTTTGGTGGAGGGTATAAAAACAAATTCTTTCAAATAATTATAAGTATAGGACCATGCTTCATTATAACTGTTGTGTGAAGGTATCCGGTGATTTTAGCTATTACAAGGGTCTTGGTCACATTTTTCAATTGTTTTTGCCCTTATTTGGCATCTGGCTTCTGGTAAAAGACCTCTTCGCGGAAATATTTCAATGTCAATGTATACTTTTTAATATATATGCTATATTATTTAGGTTTTTAACTCTAAAACTAAAACCTCTTACTGGAAAATAGGTTCAACTTTCAACTTTAAAGACGTATTGATTTCTATTTAATCGAGTCATCATTTATACTAAAAATTGTGCCACTTATGTTAGCCAGATTTGTTAATTATTATGCTTAAAGATTAAAGATTAAAACTTTGGGCCGGCAACGCGGACTGGGCCAGCTTATATATATATATATATATATATATATATATATATATATATACAATTCACTTTTAGTGTTTGTAACATATTTACAAATTTTTACGGCGAATTGACCCACTTTAAAGATTTATAACTTCAATTTAAACCAATAAATTGAATATGTATAGTCTTTACGAATGGAACCAGTTTAAAGTCGAATCTGGATGTTTCTACCTCGGACATTTTTATTTAGACAACAAATCTGTGAACTTAGTGCGTAGCTTCCCCTAGACTGTTTCATTTTTTTAAGTTGTGTTTGTATGATGTTATTTTTAATTTTTACTATAACATATTAAAATCCTTATAGTGCACATTTGTCTCATGTTTCATTATTGGAGCAATTACTGTTATACCGAAAAAGCAGAACATAACTCTATTCAATTTATTATATATAGAAAACCTGTTAAGAAGGCATGGAATATTATACAAATACAAAATTACCTTTGTAGAACACATTTACATAATACAATATATTTTAATGGCAATCAATAAATAGTCATGCTTGTTTGGTTTCGATTCAATAAGTGATAGGTGATATATGAATTGATGATTGCATGATAAAATAGTTCGTACAATGTATTTGTTCCACTGGAAGGAATTAAATTGGTGTGAAGCACGAATGACGGGTCATGGCATAGTTATTGTCCCTAGAGTAAGTTTAGTTGGAATATTAACCTCGCTGAAATCGGTCTGCTTGCAACTGCTAAGAGACATTATGAGTAATAACTTGTTTTTTTTTAGTCTGGCCGATATATTTTCGGTATATCCTAAAATTTTTGAAGAGCTTGTATCCAACCGTGTAAATGTGGCAAAAATATATTTACCCAGTGACACAGAATGGCAGGACAAGATGTACTACATGTTATTAGATGTACAAAAAGCAGTAAACGAAGCTTTGGAATGTGGCCAGTAAGTATATTTCACAAGAGAATATTTATGTAATTTATTAAATTGCCGTATTAAAACCATGTAACATTGCGACCTGTCGATAATACTTTTATCACTAACTTACCAACAAAGTTCGTTAATAACCGAAAATATAATCAAGTGGACAATTTATGTTATCGATAATTATGTTACTAATGTCGCACTACTGGATTCAATATACGAAAGAGTTCCATTTTAAACTTAAAATATCGGTGAAATTATTTGTAGAATGCATTTAAAGCCTTTAGATAGTGGGAGGTATCGTTATTTGGACGCTACCAATATTTTATCCATTGTGCTAAATTTAATTCCTATTATACGTGTTTCAAAATTAAAGGAATCCTTCATTTAAATTACACACGGTCGGTACATGTCGAATTTCAAGTAATAATGATATGAATAATTGTTTTAAATATAGTATATTTCACTTTGGGTGTGGAAGGACCGATAACGTGCACATTTTCGTATCATTTGTCTAGAACAACCACTGGTAATATGACATTAAAACTATATATATATATATATATATATATATATATATATATATATATATATATATATTTACGACATTCTTCCCCGGAAATATTTCAAATTTGGTATTCGAAGTTCAACACGGGATTCTACAGCCTAAGACAGAAACATTTCGAGGATATGAATCTTTTGTTAATGAAAGTCCACTTTTGGGTATTGATTATACAAGTTTTTTCTTGTTTTTGATTCAATAAGTCTAAATGACAAACAAAATAAGATCGCATACAAATTGATATAAAAACAAGTTAAAACGCAGTTATTTCGGCCGGGCCGAACTTTGAATACCCTCCACCATTTGGAACGAATTTGGAAATTTTCAAAAAATTAAATCCTTAAAAAATTCTGTTTAAATGTTAGAAATACCGAATGTAGCCGTTTTATTGGAGTCTATGGACCTACATAGACATTGTTTGTCATAAGCCATTACCATATTCAAATTCGAAAAGTTGAAATAAACGGTGAATAATGTAGCTAAAATCATCAAAATATCATATATTGGTATGTACCGTTACATCGGAGCTATGCGAAGACGTGGACCAGCATAGACAATTTTCTGTCTTAGGCTGTAGAATCCCGTGTTGAACTTCGAATACCAAATTTGAAATATTTCCGGGGAAGAATGTCGTAAATATATATTACCAATAAAGAACAAGAGCTCAAATTCTGGCAGAAAGTAGCATTAAATATGGGCTGCATCTAAACGGGGATAGACATTTCCCTTGCTCAATACCAATTATCTTAAAATAATATATGTAAATATCTGTTCAAAGTTTCAAATATCTATCTCAAATATTACGTCCTCTATCCTAATTTTAATGGATGGGCGAACAGACTTACATTTTTTGATTCAACATAGAATGCTACTCTGAATAACAAAATAATGTATGAAACTGGATAAAAAGATAATGTATCCCCATCATATGACGGAAGCTATAAAAATGAAATAAGTTTGGCTGAACTAAATTCTCTTTGTGCTCAGTCATGAGGTGGACAAAATTAAATTTTAGCAGCATGGTCTTCTCAACGTTATGAATATAAAATTCCAAATTACAGAAAAGTTGATTAAAAACTGTTGCTAAGATATTTGTTGATAGATAAGTTTATCCTTTAAGTTTATAACTATGAAATTAAAACCATATGGCTGAATAATGAGATCAGAACCTTCAAAACACTTAGACCTGTACATGAATCGATATTATCAGTTTCAACATGGGTGTTTATTTATATTTGAAATTAATATCGCTTTGTCCCTTGAAGCCTCCAAAATACCGGAAATATGTTCTAAGCATTGATGCAAGTGTATGTAAAATTTCATACTGTACAGGCAGTACACATATATTAATTTATTGAAAGAAGTCGGTCATAATGCAGATATAATCATTTTTTTACAAGAATTACCGATTTTTGCCCCTTACTGAAATAATTACGATATCCCCCAATGATATTTGTTAATTCTTTGCAGAAATTACGATGAACTTATCAGACACAAAGAGAAACCTATATTCGACGCTACTCACATTCAACATTTTTCGCCGGCTTCGAGTCCATGCAACAACTTATTAGAAGAGCACAAGAAAAAATGTCAACATGCCCTTAGTAAAAGAAAGACTAAAGTTAGTATTGTTTGGACTTTGGATGATATCACTAATGCCGCCAAACTTTTAAAGAAACCACCAGGCAAAGTAAGATTTTCAAATGAATATGAAATGAGAAAAGTTTATTCATTGATATATGACGTTTTCAGATGTAAGTATTTAACTAAAAATGTGTAACTTAAACGAAAATTAAAATAAATGTCACATAACGATACAATAAACAGGTGAACTTGAACTTAACAAGATTTAATGTCTCTCTGAAGCCGAGTCTTCTTCCGTCAAATACACAGATTTGGCAAGCACAAAGTTGTTTTCCGTTTTTAAATAAAAACATATATTTTTCAGGCATGTTGTCCTTATTATTATAATTGATTTGAATTTTCCAATATTTTGCAATTCGATAAAATTAAATTTTCACAGTGAATTTCAAAATATTTTTATGTAACGTTAATTTCGCAGTAATTTATCGATTAATAAACTAGCACAAATTTCATTAAGAATAATCGCTTACATGAATAGCTGCAAAACTAGTGTCAAGTTTACTTAAACTATGATAGAACTTCAATATCGTCATCCGATATAAATATTGCACTGACTTAATTCTAATTTTGTGTGAGGTGCCTGTAACAATATGCTGCATTTTGGGTATCACTTTTGAAATTCTTTTTGATGTGCAGCATCCCAAAAGTGTGCCTCCTATTGCAGTTGATTCCACTTGTAATATTTATATTGTGACGAAGTTTAGCATGTGGTTATTTTTGAATAACGTTTTGTTTTCTATAGTAAACTAGCTAACCCGGACCTCATTGCTGGCACATAGCACTAGCGTGTACTGCATATTTTTAAAAATCTAACATAGCTTTTCTCTTTAAAAAGTCTAATCTAATGTTGGCTTGCAACTATCGTCAAACTAACAGACTTATCGTCTACAAATTTGGCGGTTTTCATGCTTATTGCTGTTTTCCTTGTTTTGTGGTTTATAGTTGTATTCGTTTCAACTTATTTATTTAGAGTGCACAGTATTTATGGCGAATGAAGAACATGTTGTATATACATTTGTATATATATTTTCTATATGTTGAAGTATTCGTCCTCAGAATCGAAATTCTAAATTCTACATTGAATTTAGCTATAATAAATAAGGTGTCATCGGTTTAGTATACGACCTAATCTTGACTCTCTCCCTCCAACCCAATATATATATATATATATATATATATATATATATATATATATATATATATATATATATATATATAATATATATATATATATATATATATATATATATATATATATATATATATATATATATATATATATATATATATATATATATATATATATATATATAAACGTTCATCATACCCCGAGTTAGGTTTTTAAAGAAAAAATATTGACCGCGCCTACTTTTAAGACCACAATCTTGATTTATCTAAAATCTTTATACTCGCCAGATAATGAAGATATCGGTTTGAAAATTATTACACGAGATACTGTTGACTTTCCCTCCAACCCTAGGGATTTATTTGGGAGCTAAGGAACTGACCGCGCAAACTTATAATTTACCTATATATATCAAATAAAGTTGTGATAATTGCTACGCTTATAACTCAAGAACCGCTGATCTGATTTTAACGATTCACACAAAATCGGAATTGCCTCTTGGAAGAAATAGATAAAATCCAAAAAATAGCGTAAAAATGTGAAATTTGAAAATTTTCATTTTGACTTTTGTGGTGTACAATAGTAATGTTTTATTTTGAATGATTTTTTCCATTTTGACTTACTATTTTGGAATGTACATTTGTAGCGTTTTTTTTTTTTTTGAATTGAATTGAATTCTAATATGATGTGTAGTCTAATATGATGTGTAGTCTTTTTTGGTAACGTAGGTTTTATCAATCCCATCAATACGGGTATCAAATGAAAGGGCTCAAAAAGCAGAATACAATATAATATATAAAATTGAAATCCAAGATGGCGGCCAATACCAAATTGGCGGATAACGTAGGTTTTATCAATCCCATCAATATGGTTATCAAATGAAAGGGCACAACAATACAGTCTATATATATATAAATCAATTGTTATTCGTTGGTAATGGAATCAGTTGAGAACGGCTGGACCGATTTGCATAAGTTTTTGTACAAACGTTCGTCATACCTAACGTGACCATACGTCCCGCTTTGGGCAGGACAGTCCCGCTTTGAGGTTATCTGTCCCGCTGTCCCCAGCGAGAGCAAAAATGTCCCGCTTTCGAAAATACTGGATATTGATATTGATGAAAAATACATGAGTTATTTTTTTTCCCCGTGAACATATAATTTATTTGCATAGTTTTTTTCAAGCAACAATAACATTAAAATTAACTCGAAAGATTTTGTAATGCTAATGCTGGAGTTAATGTCGACGTCGTCGACGGCGTCAAATGTCAAAAAAATTGAATCGTATGAAATTTTATGAGAGCAGTTAATCTTAACGCCGTAAGAAATTCGACGCCGAAAAAGTTCAATCTGTTTCAACTTTTTCGGCGTCGTCGACGGCGTTGACATTAACTCCAGCATAACAAGGGAAATCACCAAATTAAAAATGCTTATAAAAACAGAAAAAGTTTCTGTCACTCTGTCAGTACCCTAAGCATAGACGCTCTTAATTGTTCTTGTATCTTTTCATCGCGGAGTCGGAGAAGGCGAGCAAAGTCAAACAATTTATTTTCAATGTCAGTGATTGTAACATTACAATAATGCCTAAACGCAAGTGTACTTTTAACATTTCTTTGCAAAATAAGTATCCATTTATAAAACAAAGAAGTGGTGAATCAGACGTTACGTGTGAAAAATGTCGTACTGATTTTAGTGTTGGACATGGTGGTGCCAGTGATATTGAGAAGCATTTAAAATCGGAAAAACACAAGCTTTCTGTCAAGCTGCCGCTTCAAGCTCGTCAATGCTTTCTTTTTTTAAAAGAACAAATTTGGCGACTTCCAAAGATTTGGATATAGCTGCAGCGGAGGGTGCGTGGGCGTACCACACAGTGCAAGAAAACCACAGTTTTCGTTCGAATGACTGTGCTTCAAATCTAATACAAACATGTTTTGAGCAAAAATTTAGATGTGCCCGTACAAAATCTCAAGCTATAGTTGTAAACGTGCTGGCACCTATGGCGATGGACGAATTGAAAGAACACCTTCACGAAGCCCACTGCATATCTTTATTAACCGATGCTTCCAATCATGGCTCAATAAAATTATTCCCTGTTTTAGTTCGCTATTTTGTACCACACGAAGGCGTGAGAGTCAGGACTTTAGAGTTTCAAAAGCAGCCAGGCGAATCATCTGATATAATTGTGGATTATTTTAAAGAAGTATTATCTTGCAATGATTTGAATAAGAAAATTGTGGCATTTTGTGCAGACAATACAAACTGCAATTTCGGAGGAAAGAATAGAAAAGGGGTAAATAATGTTTACGCGAAATTGAACCTATCCGTCGGAAGGCAGCTCATTGGGATTGGGTGTGGAGCCCATATAATTCATAATGCTATCAAAACAGCCGCAGATTGTCTCCCTGTTGACTTCGAATGCATCATTGTGAAAATTTATTCATTCTTCTACATCTACAGCATTCGGGTAGAAGTTCTGAAAGAGTTCTGTGATTCCACCGACACAGAGTATCAGAAACTGTTGGGCTACAGTAAAACAAGGTGACTTGCTTTAATGCCGTCGCTTGAGAGAATTTTAAAAATGTTTCAGCCTTTGAAAACCTATTTTCTGAGCATAGATAAATGTCCTACTATTTTAAAAACGTTTTTCGAAAATCCCAGCTCTGAATTGTGATTATATTTTTTGCACGCACAGACAGCGATTTTTCATCAAGCCGTGTTGAAAATCGAGGGACAAAACGTGTCCGCAATAGAGTCTGGGAATTAAAATAATCGTCTCCGAGATAACTTAGAACTTAAAGAGAATTCGATTTTCCTTCCTCATTCCGTCCGCAATCTACTGGTAAAATTACAAAAAACTGACATTGCTGTTGATGAGCAGAATGTGAAAACTGCGGCAGCGGATTTTTATAAGACAAGTAAAGAATACTTGGAACAGTGGTGCCAGTTCAATGCACAACTAGCAGTATTTGAATGGTCAAATTTGAGAAAAGTCCCTACTTGGGAAGACGTACAGAATGTGACGGATTTGCTGATCACACAAAGATTTCTTAGCCGTAGCCAAGATACGGAGGTGTTCGATGAGTTTTCGCTTATTTCCAGTTACGTCACAGTTGAAAAAATCAAAAGCTGGAACGATGAGAGTGTTGCTACTGAAGACCGTGCTAATAATCTCAACTGCACAAACTTTCGCACAATTATTGAGTATGTTTTATGTATGCCTGGAAGTAACGCACCTGTCGAAAGAGTTTTTTCCCTAATGAATAAAATATGGACAAGTGAAAAAACGCAGTTAAGTGTGACAGTTTTTAAAGCTATTTTAATTACTAAGACTAACATCAACAAACAATGTAATCAGCTCCAATCCTACTTGAAAACTAGACCCGATATTTTAAAACTAATTTGCTCTGCTGACAAATATAAAACAAATACTTAGACATAAGATTAATTTCATAAATTAGATTTATACGTATTCTCTCCGTTTTTGAATAAAATTTGTTTTTAAATGCATAATTTTTTTTTTACAAAATTCCGCAGGCGTCCCGCTCTGACGAAAAATATAGATGGTCACATTAGTCATACCCCGAGTTAGGTTTTTAAAGAAAAAATATTGAATACGCCCACTATTTCGATTTATCTAAAATCCTTATATTTGCCAAATAATGAAGATATCGGTTTTAAAATTATTACACGACATACTGTAGACTTTCCCTTTAATCCTAAGTATTTATTTGGGGACTGAGGAACTGACCACGCCTACTTTTGTATCTATATATAAAGAAATTGTTGTTGGTTGGTAATTGAATCAGTCGAGGCTGGCTGGAACTATTTGGATGTTTTTTTTTTAATGTTCGTTCTACACCGATTTAGGTTTTTATGCTGGAAAAAGAGACCACGCCCAATTTTGCATCCATTTTTTCGATTTATCTAAAATCCTAATATTTGAAGAAATATCAGAAGAAACTCATGAAGATATCTGTTCCACAGTTAATATACGACGTAATCTTGACTCTCCCCACCGAAGAAATAATCCACCCAATGAGAACTCAAAATGCAAAATTCATTGGGACTTCAATCAGTGAAATACCGAATATGAAGAGGCACTGTAATATGCGGATAATACAAAATAGTGGAGTGAATGGAAAAAATAGTAAGAAAAGGATTCATATACTCGAAAAATACTTCCGAACTCTTAAAAGTAACCATAAATCATAGATAACGTTATACGGGCACTATGCGCTATCGTCAGTAATTACCCTGCGCCGCAGACAATCTTGGGGTTAGGATTTTTTTGGTTGGTATATAAAAATCCCAAAAGAGTGGTACCCCGATCTAACTTTTTTAGAATCCCTTTTATATAGCTTAACCATACACAAAGGGCCGCAAATATTTTGCCCTATACTCCGCAAAAGTTACGTTAATGTTTTAAATTTGATACAGTCCTAGGGGTTAAATAAGGAATCACTTGTACAATATATGTATCAGGTTGATCTACATTGTGATATAGCCCCTTTCAAATTCCTCAAATGTTGGTAATTTGAGATTTTAGAAAGAAAAACAAATTCTTTCAAATAATTATAAGTATAGGACCATGCTTCACTCTTATGTGAAGGTATCCGGTGATTTTAGCTATTACAAGGGTCTTGGTCACATTTTTCAATTGATTTTGCCCTTATTATAAAAGACCTCTTTGCGGAAATATTTTAATGTCAATGTTTCGGAGTAGGGCTCATATAAAAGTACCTCTTGATTTTACCTATTTCGAGGGTTTTGATTATATTTTCGAAACGATTTGACTTAAAATGTGTGTTTAGGCTACTTTGAGGGTAGAGAACCATCTTACATGGGCCTATTATAAAACGTTTAATGTATATTTTTTAATATCTATGCTATATTATTTAGGTTTTTAACTGTTAAACTAAAACCTCTTACTGAAAAATAGGTTCAACTTTCTTAAAAGATGTATTTATTACTATTTAATCGAGTCATCATTTATACTAAAAATTGTGCCACTTATGTTAGCCAGATTTGTGAATTATTATGCTTTAAAAACTATGCATTAAAGATTAAAACTTCGGGCCGGCAACGCGGACTGTGCAAGCTAGTAATCAATAAAAATTCCTCTTCATCAAAATATTAGTTATAATTAATTGATTTAAATTTAAAACTACTAACAACAAAAATCTTTTGTTATTTTTCCTTCTATAAATTTAAATGTTTCATTTGATTTGCAAAAAGTTTCATTTCGGTTGCAAAAGGTTTAATTTCCGCTGTAAGAAGTTTCATTGGAAAATGCTATATATATATATATATATATATATATATATATATATATATATATATATATATATATATATATATATATATATATATATAAAAATCAATTGTTGTTCGTTGGTAATGGAATCAGTTGAGAACGGCTGAACATAATTTTTTGTACCAACGTTCGTCATACCCCAAGTTAGGTTTTTAAAGAAAAAATATTGACCACGCCTACTTTTACGCCCACTATTTCGATTTATCTAAAATCCTTATATTTGCCAAAATCATGAAGATATCTGCTCCACAGTTAGTATACGACCTAATCTTGACTCTCTTCCTCCAACCCTAGCTATCTGTTTTATATATATATATATATATATATATATAGAGGAAAATATTATTTTAATTTAAGTTATTTTAAAGTTATGGACCCCATAAAGTATGTTAAAGAGTACAAATCGTTGCCGATTAAATTATTTAATAATGATTCCCCATATAACCTGCCGATTGGAGGTATTTTGAAGGCCTCAAAAGCATTTTCGAGGTTATAAATCATTTGTTAAAAAATTACAAAAAAAAGTCCACTTTATGATTTATTTTCTATTCATCAGTATCTCTATATATTCGTTATATAATCGTATTTAATTAAACTTTGAAACCTCAATTGTCAGAATTATTAAAGGTCGTAGCAATATTTTCCAAATCAAAAGTAATATTGAATTCGTTACTTTTAAAAGACCATGTTTGTGCAAAATCCAATGTCAATTAATCTATATCCGTCTGCATATATGCCCGTTCGTTAAAATCACTATAAAGGCGAAATGTTTAGGTTAATCTTTGAAAATTTATACAATTTTCGTAGGAAGTTAGAATATATACGTTTCGCTTAGGTATTATAATACCGCTGAGCAATCGTCCTTTTGCATGTTTTTGTTATAATATCTACCGAATTAACTATAATTTGATATTTAAAGTTTTCAGAATTGTGAAATCAATACCGGCAATAACTGTTTACTATTGTTCCCTATTAGGCATAGCCCCAAAATTTCTCTATTTTTTTGTTTTTGTTTTTCAATAAGAATTGTCAATTCCAAAAGACATTCTGAAACAATTCGATACAAAATTCCATATCAAAATGGAAAAGTCAAGTGTTTCAGTTCCGCGATTTTTCTAGAGGTTTTTCTCAAAATTTTCATTCATGAAAACGTTTCCACTGTAATTACAAATAACCAAAAGAAAATTTGAGTCAAATCCGCCAAGCAGTTCACAACTGATGTGTTGAATATTTTTTAAGTTTTCTACACATAAATTTAAAGAAGTATATGTGGTCAGTTTCTTTGACCTCAATCAGATACCTAAGGTTGGAGAGAGAGTCAAGAGTACGTCATATACCAGCTATGGAACAAATATCTTCATTATTTTGGCAAATATTATTTATGTTCTTTACATAAAAACCAAACTCGGGGTAGGACGAATATTTAAAAAAAAACATCCAAATACGTCCAGCCGTTCTCAACTGATTCAATTACCAAGGAACAACAATTGAAACTTCTACTTAGGTTTGGATGGAAAGTCAACAGTATCTCGTGTAATAATTTTCAAACCGATGCCTTCATTATTGTTGTAAATGTAAGGATTTTAGATAAATCGAAATAGTGGGCGTAAATGTAGGCATGGTCAATATATTTATATTCTCCACCATACTATGGAGGGTATATTAATGTTGTCATTCCGTTTGTAGCTCCTCGAAATACTCATGTCAGACCCATATATATATATATATATATATATATAATATATATATATATATATATATATATATATATATATATATATATATATATATATATATATATATATATATATATATATATATATATATATATATATATATACAGTGGCGGACAAAAGTCTACGTACGACCCCCCTTTTTTAAATTAACAAAAGGACGAACATTTATCAGCAGTGGGCGAAATTTTAAAGCTGAGACCTTATGGAGATTTCAAATATAAAAATCAGCTGATTTACAAGCAGGTTTGCGGATTAGATGTTTTAGCTGTGCCCAAATGAATGGAAAAGGAAATAATTCGAAATGCCCACAATTTTGGCCACACAGGCACTCAAAAGACGATACATACGATTCGCCAAGATTTTTTTATTCCACAGCTGGAAAGAAAGGTAAACCAACACATAGCAAACTGCGTGGAGTGCATACTGCATAACAGAAAATTGGGAAAGCAGGAAGACTATTTACACTGTATTGTTATTTCCACGTCTGGTTATTTCCAACCAAGTCAACGGACACGCAGGAGGTTTTGAAGCATATGCGTTTTTGGGTCACAATATTCGGTAGTCCACAAAGACAGGGGTTCAGCATTCATATCGAAGGAGTTTAAAGAGTTTTGCAAAAGCAAAAATATCAAACACATCGAAACAACTACCGGAACTCCAAGGGGCAAGGGACAAATAGAGAGGGTGAACAGAGTGATTCTCTCTGTTTTGGCGAAGATGTCAGCAGCAGAGCCGTCAAAGTGGTACAAATACACATCACAAGTACAACGAATTATTAACTCACATGCCCATTCGTCTACGAAGTATACGCCCTTTGAAGTCATGTTTGGGGTGAAAATGAGAAACAATAATGATGCCAAACTGGTGAAAATGCTGGAAGAAGAAATGTTAAATGATCTGCAGGAGAATCGCAATCAAGTTCGAGCAGACGCTAGGTTGCAAATAGAGAAAGCACAGTCAATGTACAAACGAAACCATGATAAAAAGCGAAAGGGACATCTTGGATATAAGGTAGCGGATTTGGTGGCAATCAAGGTAACACAATTTACAACGGGCAAAAACTGGGTAACAAATACATCGGTCCACACTAAATTACTAAGGTGAAGCGAAATGGACGTTATGAAGTAAGAAAAGCTGCAGAATTCCAAGGCCCAATCCAAACATCAACGAGCGCAGACCATATGAAGTTATGGCGCTACATGGGCAGCTGCGAATTCGACTCTGGTGATGAGTCATCTGAGGCAGATGATGAGCAGGATGACCGAGTGTAAAGTGCCAATTTTCTCATCGAGTCTACATGGCATCCCTGTCCATTTAATTGACACTAAACTGCCCTAATTATAAGATGTCATTAGCATACTAATCAGTATGTCATCAGCCGTCGTGAAGTTTAAGTCGTTCATCAGCCGTGTGGAAAGCCGAAGCAGCAGCCGTCACTTATTTTTCTCTACTTCCATAAAACTTCAATCATCATTCTATATTATTAATGTATAAATACTTCATTCAATTTGGTCTTTTTAAATAAATATATATAACTAAAAGGCATCAGCCATTCTTACATATAGTGTACGTACGAACTCAAAAATTAAAGAATATTCAAAGAATTTACTTATAAATAACAAAATTAATATTTAGTTGGGCCGCCGTTAGCATCGATGACTGCTTGGAGTCTTCTAGGCATTGAAGCAGCTAAATTTTCTAGCTCTTCCATCGAGATGTTCTGCCACTTCTCCATCAGCTTCTCTTTGAGTAGTTCAGCACTAGTAATAGCGTGCTTTCGGATTTTTCGGTCCAAAATTTCCCAAACATGCTCAATAATGTTTAAGTCCGGGCTTTGTGGGGGTGAATGCAGCTGTCGTGGGGCATAATACAGCAGCCAATCTTTAACAATTTTCGCCGTGTGCTTAGGATACTTGTCCTGTTGGAAGATCCAGCTCGCACCAAGGTTTAGTTTGTCCACGGATGGCTGCAGATTTTGTTCCAATATGCGCTTGTATTGCAAGCGGTCCATATTACCTTCTACAAACACAAGGTTACCTACTCCTGAGGCTGCAATCGCTCCCCAGACCATTACACTGCCACCACCGTGTTTTACCGTACTTACAATGTTCTTCGGTTGCAGGGCAGTATTTAGTTTTCTCCAAACTTTGGCTTTTCCATCATATCCAAAGACATTATACTTGGACTCATCTGTGAACAGCACCAATTTCCAGAATTCCAATCCCTTGTCCCGATGCTTGTTTGCAAACTCCAAGCGAAGCTTTCGATTTTTCTCGCTTATAAGGGGTTTATTGCGCGTAACTCGGCAACGGTATCCTTCATTATTAAGTGCCCTGGTTATTGTGCGTGGGTGGACAACAATTTGTGATCTTTCTGCCAGCTCCTGGGCCAAATTAGTGGCATGTTTTTTGGGATTCTTCTCTACTTCACTGCGGATGAACGACACTTCCCTGCGATTTAATTTCTTAGGACGGCCACTGCGCGGTTTACTTTCAAAACAACTTGATTGTTTGAAATTATTAAACATGGTTTGCACTGTGGATTTGCTTAAATTTAATAATTTTGATATTTCGCCAAAAGATTTTTTATTATTCCTGTGCTCCACCAAAAATTTTCGCAAATCTTTAGAAATTTCTGTGCGCAACGTCATTATCACAATCGGAATATTACTCAAGTGACACAATTCCATGAATTTAAAAGAAAATGCAAAGAATAAGCGCTAAAGTAAATAAACGGTACTTTACCGTTAACTTATAGCAAAACAATGAATCAACAAAAAGGAAAATAAAAAACGTACGTACACTTTTGTCAGTGCCTTATTTATGTTTTTTATTAAAAACTTTTATAGTTTTAGCTGAATATACGCTATTTTTGTTTTATTTCTAATATAATTAAATTCTAAACAAAACCGCATCATTACTTTTCTTTTAAATGTTTTAAGTTGGGTAAAAATTAAAACAAGGGTGTCGTACGTAGACTTTTGTCCGCCACTGTATATATTTATTTAAAAAGACCAAACCAAACAAACTAGATACGCATCCTTAACTTCCAAAAAATAGCTGTGCATCTTTTCCTCTTGTGAAGACGTTTTCTTGCTCCAATAAAAAACGGGGTGCCACTTATTGTCATGTTGCTGTAGGAGTGTGGCGCCGAACCCATCCTGTGACGCGTCTACATGCAGTTGTGTCTTTGCGTTTTGCTTATAAATGCGCAAAACCAGTTCCTCCATAAGAGCTGATTTTAGTTGTTGTATTGCCAGCATCTGCATGCCTTGTATTTTGAACTCCACATCTTTTTTGAGCAACTGCGTTAACGGCCTAGCGATTACAGCATAGTCTTGGATAAACTTTCTAAAGTATCCTGTTAAACCCAGAAAAGCTTGCACATCTCTTATATTTTTCGGCGTAGGGAAGTTTTCAACCGCTTTTACTTTCTCTCGGCCCGGCCATACATGTCCATTTTCGATTTTGTGACCAAGAAAAGAAATTCTCTGCTTTAAAAACTGGCATTTACTCCAATTAATTTCCAGCGCGAACCTCTGTGCAAGTTGCAACACAGTCTGCATATTCAACATACATTGTTCAACTGAAGCTCCAAAGACAACGATATCATCCACATAGATTTCCATAATACCTTCGTTTATCAGCTGACGGAAAATATAGTTGACGAAACGAACAAGAACAGCCGCCGAATTACAAAAACCAAATAGTGCTCTATTAAATTCGTGTAAACCTTCTTTAGTAACAAAAGCCGTATATTTGCGACTTTGCTCTTCTATTTCGACGTGGAAAAATCCATTTTTTAGATCCATGACTGTAAAGTATTTGGCACTCTGCATCTTCTCGAGAACTTCCTCGACCACTGGTACTGGAAATCTGTCCTTCAGTACAAGAGAATTTAACTTGCGATAATCAATGCACACTCTGTAGCTACCATCTTTTTTCTTAGCTAGAACGACTTTGCCTGCCACCTCGGACGACGAATCACGAATAACACCCTGCTGAAGCCATTCATCCACTTGCTTACGGACAACTTCACGTTCTGGAGCAGACAATCGACTAGGACTTTCTCGAAATGCAATGTTCGTGTTATTGGGTACAATACTTAATTTTATCGGACAGCATAACAACATTTGGATTGTGATCTGCATCATCCATCGGCGTAAATTTATACCCATTCGCATTCAAAGTAATGGTAAACTTTTGCAAAAAATCATATCCGACAATAGCATCCACATTAAGTTTTGCATCAGGAACAACCAAAAATTTATGAACGGTTTTTAAACCATCACAATATTTATGTCTAATGAAGGACATGTTGCATATACATTTGAATATATCTTTTCAATTTGTTGGAGTTTTCGTCCTCAGAATCGATAGTAATATCTAAATTAAATTTAACTATCATAAATAAGGTGTCTTCGGCTCAACAAATCGTTGTCGATTAAATTATGTTCATGAGCCTCTCCGTTCACCATTTGCAATTGCGATAGAGGCATTTTATGATTTCAGTACACTAAAGCCTAGTCCTTTAATAATGATTTCCCATATAACCTGCCGATTGGAGGTATTTTGAAGGCCTCAAAAGCATTTTCGAGGTTATAAATCATTTGTTAAAAAATTACAAAAAGGTCCACTTTATGATTTATTTTCTATTCATCAGTATCTCTATATATTCGTTATATTATCGTATTTAATTAAATTTTGAAACCTCAATTGTCAGAATTATAAAGGTCGTAGCAATATTTTCCAAATCAAAAGTAATTTTGAATTCGTTACTTTTAAAAGACCATGTTTGTGCAAAATCCAATGTCAATTAATCTATATCCGTCTGTATATATGGCCGTTCGTTAAAATCACTATAAAGGCGAAATGTTTAGGCTAATCTTGGAAAATTTATACAATTTTCGTAGGAAGTTAGAATATATACGTTTCGCTTAGGTATTATAATACCGCTGAGCAATCGTCCTTTTGCATGTTTTTGTTATAATATCTACCGAATTAACTATAATTTGATATTTAAAGTTTTCAGAATTGTGAAATCAATACCGGCAATAACTGTTTACTATTGTTCCCTATTAGGCATAGCCCCAAAATTTCTCAATTTTTTTGTTTTTGTTTTTCAATAAGAATTTTCAATTCCAAAAGACATTCTGAAACAATTCGATACAAAATTCCATATCAAAATGGAAAAGTCAAGTGTTTCAGTTCCGCGATTTTTCTAGAGGTTTTTCTCAAAATTTTCATTCATGAAAACGTTTCCACTGTAATTACAAATAACCAAAAGAAAATTTGAGTCAAATCCGCCAAGCAGTTCACAACTGATGTGTTGAATATTTTTTTAAATTTTCTACATATAAATTTAAAGAAGTATATGTGGTCAGTTCCTTTGACCTCAATCAGATACCTAAGGTTGGAGAGAGAGTCAAGAGTACGTCATATACCAGCTATGGAACAAATATCTTCATTATTTTGGGAAATATTATATATGTTCTTTACATAAAAACCAAACTCGGGGTAGGACGAATATTTAAAAAAAAAACATCCAAATACGTCCAGCCGTTCTCAACTGATTCGATTACCAACGAACAACAATTGAAACTTATACTTAGGTTTGGATGGAAAGTCAACAGTATCTCGTGTAATAATTTTCAATATATAATAATATAGAATGATGATTGAAGTTTTATGGAAGTAGAGAAGAATAAGTGCCGGCTGCTGCTTCGGCTTTCCACACGGCTGATGAACGACTTCAAACTTCACGACGGCTGATGACATACTGATTAGTATGCTAATGACATCTTATAATTAGGGCACTTTAGTGTCAATTAAATGGACAGGGATGCCATGTAGACTCGATGAGAAAATTGGCACTTTACACTCGGTCATCCTGTTCATCATCTGCTTCAGATGACTCATCACCAGAGTCGAATTCGCAGCTGCCCATGTAGCGCCATAACTTAATATGGTCTGCGCTCGTTGATGTTTGGATTGGGCCTTGGAATTCTGCAGCTTTTCTTAATTCATAACGTCCATTTCGCTTCACCTTAGTAATTTAGTATGGACCGATGTATTTGTTACCCAGTTTTTGCCCGTTGTAAATTGTGTTACCTTGATTGCCACCAAATCCCCTACCTTATATCCAAGATGTCCCTTTCGCTTTTTATCATGGTTTCGTTTGTACATTGACTGTGCTTTCTCTATTTGCAACCTAGCGTCTGCTCGAACTTGATTGCGATTCTCCTGCAGATCATTTAACATTTCTTCTTCCAGCATTTTCACCAGTTTGGCATCATTATTGTTTCTCATTTTCACCCCAAACATGACTTCAAAGGGCGTATACTTCGTAGACGAATGGGCATGTGAGTTAATAATTCGTTGTACTTGTGATGTGTATTTGTACTACTTTGACGGCTCTGCTGCTGACATCTTCGCCAAAACAGAGAGAATCACTCTGTTCACCCTCTCTATTTGTCCATTGCCCCTTGGAGTTCCGGTAGTTGTTTCGATGTGTTTGATATTTTCGCTTTTGAAAAACTCTTTAAACTCCTTCGATGTGAATGCTGAACCCCTGTCTTTGTGGACTACCGAATACTGTGACCCAAAAACGCATATGCTTCAAAACCTCCTGCGTGTCCGTTGACTTGGTTGGAAATAACCAGACATATTTGGAAAAGCCATCCACCATAGCAAATATGTACTTGTAGAATTTCGACGTAGAATCAAGTGTGCCTAAGTGGTAAATGTGCAGAGTAGTTAGCGGCGTGTCTCCCTTATCAATACAGTGTAAATAGTCTTCCTGCTTTCCCAATTTTCTGTTATGCAGTATGCACTCCACGCAGTTTGCTATGTGTTGGTTTACCATTCTTTCCAGCTGTGGAATAAAGAAATCTTGGCGAATCGTATGTATCGTCTTTTGAGTGCCTGTGTGGCCAAAATTGTGGGCATTTCGAATTATTTCCTTTTCCATACATTTGGGCACAGCTAAAACATCTAATCCGCAAACCTGCTTGTAAATCAGCTGATTTTTATATTTGAAATCTCCATAAGGTCTCAGTTTAAAAATTTCGCCCACTGCTGATAAATGTTCGTCCTTTTGTTGCGCCTTAAGAATTTGCGATTGTATCTCAGACGTTACTAGCATGACTGGATAACGACTTAAACTGTCCACATGCTTCATCCTAACACCAGCGCGATGTTCTATGTTGTACGAAAAATCTTGCAAATACATTAGCCACTGCACAACTTCTCTTAGGACATCTTTTTTCTTTGTTGTCATCTTAAAAGCAGCACAATCAGTAATTTAATCAAAATCTACACCCATTAGATAATGACGCAACTTTTTAGTAGCTAGATACGCATCCTTAACTTCCAAAAAATAGCTGTGCATCTTTTCCTCTTGTGAAGACGTTTTCTTGCTCCAATAAAAAACGGGGTGCCACTTATTGTCATGTTGCTGTAGGAGTGTGGCCCCGAACCCATCCTGTGACGCGTCTACATGCAGTTGTGTCTTTGCGTTTTGCTTATAAATGCGCAAAACCAGTTCCTCCATAAGAGCTGATTTTAGTTGTTGTATTGCCAGCATCTGCATGCCTTGTATTTTGAACTCCACATCTTTTTTAAGCAACTGCGTTAACGGCCTAGCGATTACAGCATAGTCTTGGATAAACTTTCTAAAGTATCATGTTAAACCCAGAAAAGCTTGCAAATCTCTTATATTTTTCGGCGTAGGGAAGTTTTCAACCGCTTTTACTTTCTCTCGGCCCGGCCATGCATGTCCATTTTCGATTTCGTGACCAAGAAAAGAAATTCTTTGCTTTAAAAACTGGCATTTACTCCAATTAATTTCCAGCGCGTACCTCTGTGCAAGTTGCAACACAGTCTACATATTCAACATACATTGTTCAACTGAAGCTCCAAAGACAACGATATCATCCACATAGATTTCCATAATACCTTCGTTTATCAGCTGACGGAAAATATAGTTGACGAAACGAACAAGAACAGCCGGCGAATTACAAAAACCAAATAGTGCTCTATTAAATTCGTATAAACCTTCTTTAGTAACAAAAGCCGTATATTTGCGACTTTGCTCTTCTATTTCGACGTGGAAAAATCCATTTTTTAGATCCATGACTGTAAAGTATTTGGCACTCTGCATCTTCTCGAGAACTTCCTCGACCACTGGTACTGGAAATCTGTCCTTCACCACAAGAGAGTTTAACTTGCGATAATCAATGCACACTCTGTAGCTACCATATTTTTTCTTAGCTAGAACGACTTTGCTTGCCACCTCGGACGACGATTCACGAATAACACCCTGCATCCACTCATTCATCCACTTGCTTACGGACAAGTTCACGTTCTGGAGCAGACAATCGACTAGGACTTTCTCGAAATGCAATGTTCGTGTTATTGGGTACAATACTTAATTTTATCGGACAGCATAACATTTGGATTGTGATCTGCATCATCTATCGGCGTAAATTTATACCCATTCGCATTCAAAGTAATAGTAAACTTTTGCAAAAAATCATATCCGACAATAGCATCCACATTAAGTTTTGCATCAGGAACAACCAAAGATTTATGATCGGGTTTTATACCATCAACCTCAACAGATGCCATAAATTCGCCCAAGACTGCTGTACCAATATTGCCCAAACCATACAATTTTGCAAAGCATTTACGTAGCAAACGAGTATTCAATTTTCTGTCATACATTTTCTTATACATCAACGAAACGTCAGCTCCTGTGTCTACCAAGCATTCTATTGCTGTCCCATCAATGGTCATTTGTTCCAAGCGACATCCGTTTCTTATAACACTGATGTTCTTCTTTACGTTTTCACAATGTTTTGACATGTGACCTACGCCGTCGCATTTAAAACATTTTGTTTCACTTTTGCATTCTGCTCTCTTATGTTGCGACGATCCACAGTTGTAGCAATGTTGTTGCTTGCGTGCGTTAATCTTCTCTGCCTCTCCTTGTCCTCTTGTTTGGTTCTTTATTTGTACTGCCGGTCGTTTTTTCTGCATTGATTTATTTTTTGCTATTGCCTCCACCAATTCGTAACGCCTTCTCAGCTCTTTAAACGTTGCTGCGCTGTACATAGGGAATTTCAAGTCATCACTCAGCTTCAAGCCGTCGACGATGTATGTTATGACTGACCCTTCCTCTATTTCTCCGAGTGCTGCTATTTTACGCATATGGAAGACATACTCATGAAAATTTTCTTCTACTCGTTTTTTGCGGCTTCGCAAACGCTTATGTACTTTTGCGCTACTCAAATGCTGATCGAATTCCTCTGTGAGTGCTGCACAAAGTTGATGATAATTAGCGACTGTTGTTGTTTCCATAAATAGTTTTGCCGTTCCTATCATCTTATTTCGGGTATTTACATATTTTTGTTTTTCGTTCAGTTCGTAGGCTGCTGCATTTTCCTCGAAATTCTGCAACCAATGACGAACTGGAATAGACACACCATCATAGTCAGGCACAACTTTTGCGAAGCTCTCAGTAGAAACGGATTTGTTTTCCCTGTTTTCGTTGCACTGCTCAAACTTGCCAGTGAGTGCTCTGATTAGTTCTGTTAGTTCGCTGCTGCGTACGTATGACTGCACTCCCTCTGGGCACCAATCTTTCGCTCTGTTGATCACATCTTCCATCGTTTGCCATAACATTCTCAATAGAACCACGCACGGACGTTTTATGTACACTATTGCTCGCTGTTTCGGTATATGTGTATTGCGTTATACCTCCGCTCTCTTCGCCTCTAGTCAACGTCTGAATCCCCTCTGTAACATTCGTTGCTTTTACCACTTCGAGTTTTTTCTGCATGTTTTTTGCGTTCTTCTTTTTCGCTGAATGTAACATTTTACTTTCACAACTTTGTAACGTATATTTCTTCTCTCTTCTTTTGTCTATTGTTTTTCGGCTGAAATCAATCCCGGTGAACCCCCATGTTAGAATGGCTGACGCCTTTTTGTTATATATTTATTTAAAAAGACCGAATTGAATGAAGTATTTATACATTAATAAAATAGAATGATGATTGAAGTTTTATGGAAGTAGAGAAGAATAAATGACGGCTGCTGCAAAAGGTGGTTCTTCCGAATATATCTAATTGTATTTTTGGAGATTACCGTTTTTAGCAGACCTTTTCTAAATTAATATTTGATACTTTGACAAGTTGGATACCACAAAGCCAAAATTTTATAGCAAATATGAAAACTGGTTAGCTCGGGAACTAGTATCAAAATGCGGACAACGATTAAATACGCTCTTTCTCACAGCTATTCACGGCGACAATTCGATTGTTTTTGATTTATCGCGAGCGATAAAGTTGCAATGAACACACAAACATTTATAATCTCTCACGAGCATAAGCACTGCACGAAAAACTGGCGAACGATAAAACTTCACTGCAAGCGTCGTCTATTTGATCCATCACGAACGTTCGTTTTTTGAGAACGCAAAATAAGCACATGTGAGGAGATCATATTTTTAATCGTTCGCGATTAATTAATAAACATTTTATTTTATGTTGCACATTCATACACTGTTTGTTTACATTTTTTAGATGGTAGAACGTTTTATGATGCTGTTTATAGAATTGATTTTTTAATTGCTTCTTCGAAGGTATATTAATAGTTATTCTTTTTTGGCCATCGAAAATTTTATTATAATTTTATAAAAAAAATATATATATTTTCACTTCGAGAAAAAATAAATGAACTAAATAACAAATAAAAAACATTAAGTTCGCCCGGGCCGAACTTTTAATACCCTCCACCTTAGGGTAAAGGAAACATTAGAACCCATTATATATATATACCAATTTTTAGACATATTCATGGGAAAATGTGGCAAAAATAATCAAAATACCGAATATCGGGAGGTGCCGCTATATGGGACTATACAAAAACGTGGTCCTCTGTATTATGACCCACAAATACCAATTTTTAGACATATTCATGGGAAAATGTGGCAAAAATCATTAAATTGCTGAATATCGGGAGGTACCGCTATATGGGGCTATACAAAAACGTGGACCTATACATACAATATTTCGCCAAAGAGCTAGAACCCATTAGGACTCACAAATGCCAATTTTTAGACGAATCCGCGAAGAAATGGGGCAAAAATCATCAAAATACCGAATATAGAGAGGTACCGTTCGTAAAATAAATTACGGCTACACAAAAAGACATTTGAAAGCATCCGTTAATTAATAAATTACATTTCATCATCCTCAATGCTGGCTTACAACCGACAATAAAATTTTTTGTCGGATTGAGTTGGTAATTGTGCAGCACGAACCTATGCAAAATAATTAATTAATTCTGACTAATTATTGTACGACGTGTACGTGTTTAAGGTTTGAACGTTTAATAGGAGGTATTAGTAGTGCAATATTTAAATCGTGGGCTTCAAATGTTTGGATGTGCTATACAAATCTATTAAAAAGAATATATCAATCTTATCCCCATGTAAGGGATCAAATTAGTTTTTAGTGTGGTAAAAATCGTAGCAAAATTTTCCAGTCAAATGAGCAGTAATTTGGAATTTACTATATTTTGTACACCTCATAAATGAGGGCTGAATGATTTCAGAATAGGCAAAGTTAATTACTCTTTTTAAACCCATTAGCACCTTAGATTGTGCATTAGAGTCCTCATAAGTCCCCCTAACCATGTCGGCTTGTTTGTCCGCCAAAAGGTGGACTTGAGGGGGTACTATTACATGGAGAAAATTCTAAAATTTATAGATATGTTGAAATTTTTGTGTAAGATTTTCAACCTCCAAATACACATTTTTAGCCAAATACTTTGAAATCTGGTAAAATCAGGAGGTACCTTTATATGGGCACTACTCCGAAACATCGACCTACATTGAAAACTTTCTTCAAACCACTTAAAATCCAAGTCGACAAATAGAGGCCAAATCAAAATTATAGCAGAAAAACATAGCATGTCAAAATGAAAAAAATAAATTAGCGTGATCTAAATAAGTAAAAATCCTTTTATCCACCTCATAATTGAGGGCAGATTGATTTAAGAATAGCCAAATATAATTACTATTTTACAACCATAACCATAAGATGTTAATTAATTTTATTTTCCATTTAAAGTGTAAGTTGGAGACCCCATAAAGTCCATATTTTTCATCATAGTATAATTCAAGACGATTCAGCAAATATTCGATTCCGTGCTACTTTCTTATATTTGTAATTTGTTCATGTTTTTACAATTTATTTTATATAGATATACATCCCAAATCTACGTTCCCAACCAATATTCTCTTGGGGGTAACAAATTCAATAGAATATAAAATTTTCTTTTCTGACCACATATTAGATGTGCAAGTGGACTTGGGGATACTCCAATGTGGGAACTTTCATGGAGACTATTTGACATAGGATATAGGGGCCGGGAATTCAAACATGCTTCAATGCGAGCTAAAATCGTCGAGAATTCTTCAAACGTATACCACAAGGACTTGGCTTGCCGATAAAAATGTTTTTTAAAACTTTTGACTGCTGCCTCCCAAAGACCACCCATGTGAGGAGCTCCAGCTGGCATAAATTGCCAAGTAAGTTCTTGATACCCCATAGAGGAACAAATAGTCTGACGACTTTCTCCTATGAATCGATAAAAAGTAGCCAGAAATGAGGCTGACAATAGATCAGACGCCGCCTCTAAAAGCACAGCTTTGGTCGTGAAACAAACAAGGACACAAACGTATCCTTTATTGATACGACAAGCACGACCCGTAAAACACTTAATATCAAATGGTCCAGCAAAGTCTATCCCAGTTGTAGTGAAAGGTCTATTTATCGATCTTCTTTCGGGAGGAAATGCAGCCATAATCTGCGGACACGATCGATTTTTCTCTAGCCAGCAAACCTTGCAACGATTACTGACTTTACGATTAAGCGTTTTGACACGAGGAATCCAAAACTCCAATCGAATTATACGCAACATTAGCTGATTGCCACCGTTTTTGAATGTGCGTATTCAAGAAGAAGACGTGCCAATCGACACCCGTATGGTAGAAAAATGGGACACTTTTCAATCTCAGATAAAGTGGGATAATATACTAAACGTCCATGCAGACGCATAACACCAAACTCGTCTAGAATGGGGTTTAAAATAAGAAGGGAGCTAGAGGAAGTAAAGTCCGTTTATCCAAAAGATGCTTATACTCATCTGCACAATGACACTTCGGTGCTAATATGGCTAAACAATTTGCAGGCCGATTGTGGGGTTGAGTTTTATGAATGAAACGGTAATATATGCCAAAACTCGCAACGTTCTATCAAGTGATGAAAATCGCTCCAAAATATCTTCATATTTTGTAAAGAAAGAAAAATGTTTTTTTTTTTACACTACGCGTCTCCAATTCAGTTTCAAGTGGAGAGAGATCTGATGTTTTCCAAGCGGAACTATCTAAACTCAACCAACTAGGACCTTTCCACAAAAGGGAATTATTAGCCAATTCTAAAGGAGAGACTCCGCGACTTCCCAAATCCGCCGGGTTGTCCTCAGACCTAACATGGAACCAATGACCATTTCCTACGTTTTGTTGTATTCGACAAATCCTATTTGCCACAAAAGAAGTCCAAGTTGTATGAGTTTTTTGCAAACAAGCCAATACAATTGTGGTATCGGTCCAACAGTGAATCTTGTCAATTGGAATATCCAAGTCACTCAAAATGGGCTTTAGAAGTTCCGACGCTAGCACAGCACCACATAATTCCAAGCGAGGTAATGAAACCGACTTAATTGGGGCTACTCTTATCTTAGATGATATCAAATGGACACTAATTTCCCCTAAAGAATTTTTATTCGCATATAAATTACCCCCTCGTATGCTTTCTTCGAAGCATCAGAGAACACATGTAGTTCAGCCAAAGTATTTGGTTCATAATGAACCCAACGCGGAATTGCAATTGAGTTAACATGAGGGTAATTATCAACGAAAGTGAATCGTCCCATCCGATGTTATCTAACCACACCTTCTGCATAATAATTTTTGCTACCACTATAAAGGGAGCTAACCAACCTACGGGATCAAACAATTTGGCTATATGTGAAAGAACTTCCCGCTTCGAATAATTAGATTTTTTAGGGATGGGATTTACACAGAAAAAGAACGTGTCCAAACTGGCATTCTATCGAATACCCAATGATTTGGAACTACTTGCCTCTATATAGGACAGAACCTGAGCATCAACTAAATGATCAGTGGCAAACTGGCAAGAACAGATTTGTCGTTTGCAGTCCACTTTCTCAACTTAAATTTAGCTGCGAACAAAGAAGCAATGAGCTGGTCCCGAGCAAGAATAGCGGTGTCTAGGTCATGAGCGCCAGCAAGGACGTCATCAACATACATACTTTTACGAAGGATATTTGAATCCAAAAGATATTCAGACTCACAATCATCAGCAAGTTGGAGCAAAGTACGAATTGCTAAATAAGGGGCACAAATTACTCCAAAAGTGACAGTTTGCAATTCGTAATCTGTAATGGGGTAATTGGGGGATTCCCGAAATAAAATTCTTTGAAGAGATGTATGTTATGGGTGAACGCGAATTTGACGATACATTTGCGTGATGTCACAATTGAACACGAACCGATAAAAGCGCCATCTCAATATTAACAAGACTTAGTCTGCTTGGAGAGTTGGTCCCACGTGGAGGATGTCGTTTAGACTTTATAGCAGCAGAAGTTTTATTTGATGCATTAAAAATTATGCTCAATTTGGAGGTCTGTTTTTCTAGATTGACAACTAGGTGATGGGGTAAGTAACATACTAGGGGCGCTTGTGAGGGAGAAACAGAGCACATGTGACCCAAGTCAAGATACTCGCGAACAACTGCATCATACATTTCTTTGAGAGAATGTTTCGTTCCTAAAAATTGACTAAGAACATTTTGACTCGAATCACCAATTTTCATACTGTGAAGAAATTCTGTACGGATGGGAAGTGTGACCCACTGTATTTCTCGTGGTTGTATACCGGTAATTGTCCTCGCAAAACTTGTCTGATGTCGAAAGTAATTTGCGTTTGGGGACCTCCTCAAGTTCCCAAAACCACAGAATGGTTTGGTTGAGGCTGTCTTCCTCACAGAAACTCAAAGTGGTCGTAAAGACCTGCAAAGGAGGGAATTGGACCCGAAAGGTCCAATAAGGAACCTAATGTCCTTTGTTGTACCCAGGGAACAATATTTGTGGATATAAGTCTGCACCCAACAACATATCTACCGAACGACAATCAAAAATGTTTGGATCAGCCAACCGGAGATTTGGCGAAGAACGAGCTAAAACAGGGTCAACAGCAAAGGATGGAAGATTACTACAAATCTTGGGGAGAAAAAAAGCATCTGTTTTCAACAAAATTGAAGCATTCAACCGAGAACTTATACAAAGCCGAAAGTTTTTCCGGGAGGTAACAGAGGACGAACTATTTACACCAGAAATGGTTGCAAGAGTGGATAGCGACGATAACTTCAATCTATTTTGAAGGTGCTCAGTTATAAAACTAGCCTCAGACGCAGGGTCAATGAGAGCTCGATCTGGATAAGAATTTCCGTCGTGAACAATATTTAACATGGCGCTACCGAGAAGGACTCGCGAATTATGCGATGTGTGAAACACTTGACGGTTTACTACAGTCGGATTAGCACCAGTGGATGTAGAGGCAACATTATCTAGATTAGAATTGAAAGCAGTTCTTTTGACTCGGACTGTGGGCGTCACATTTGAGGAGGAGCTATTTGTAGGTGCCGATCGATTAGGTTTATGCGTAAGTGTATGATGTTTTTCATGGCATACATAGCAGCTATGTATACTAACCGAATGACCCTTGACAAGCAATTGAATTACAAGTCATACTTTTTTACAACAGTACTTTTTTGATCGAAAGACATCTTTTTGAAACGATAACAAGAGTAGAACGATGATTTTCATTAGGGCATACAACACAACGATGATTTGAAAACGATTTTACAGCATCAGAGGAAGTTTTCGCCACATGTACCTTAACGTTGCGTTTGTTTGGGGATTTTGATGAGTCTATACCTTTTATGTCCCGCAAACAGGCAAGCGTCTGAATTCTCCCCGTAAGGAACGAATCGAGCTGAGCCCATGACGATAAGGAAGACTTATCTGTGAAACTCTGTTCCCAGAATGTCACCGTTGGCAGACGCTGGATACAAATAAAAACTAAAATAGGATCCCAATGATCCGTCACAATAGACTGACATGGCAGATAAACAACCGTTTATGCCTCTTTGTAAAGTCTTAAGACCTGAACTCGTTTCATTAGCTAACGATGGAAGATCGAACAGAATTTTTAAATGACTATTGACTAGAATTCTTTTGTTATCATAAGCATCCATGAGAGCTTTCCAAGCCAGAACAAAACTTTTATGCGTGAGTGGAAATTTCGACACAATTTCCCTAGCCTCACCTTGAGTTTTCTTAATCAAATGCCACAACCTCTCAGTATCAGTTAATCGGGAAAAAATATCCGTGGAAATCAACTATATCGCACGGCGGTAAATTAAGATTATATATGATGTCGGAACCACAAGGCGGTAAACTCCAATTCGAAACTGATATATCAGCAGTACTCTGATTATCTGGATAAACCATATTGGATAAGGGTGGCAAACTATAATTTAGTACATTGCTTGGATTGGCAGTACCTGACAGTGAAGTATTCGACCTATTGCATGACCGCGCCACAGAAACTTGATTTTGGACATTCTGGGGTGTACTAACATGAATTTCAGCTAGGGTGGATGGAGGTGTCTTCGCAGACTTGAGTTTCTGCAACAGTTCGGTTATTTCCGATAAATTGATTATAGCAGAAACCCACACGGTTTTCAATTTAGAAATTCGAAACACCGAACTTCAGGATTTGTGGTACAGGTCAAGGATACTTATGAAAAGTGTCTTGATTATTTGATAACCGTTGAGGGTACTACCTCAGACTTAATTGCTTCTGCTGATGAAAAATATCAGTCCACCAGGGAAAACGTAGTTTTCTAAATTGAAAACCGTGTGGGTTTCTGCTATAATCAATTTAAAAGCAGCGGAAAATTTTACAACATTATCGGAGGCACGAAAAAATTGAGTTAATGGAGTGGCAGACATGGTTTCGGAATTCGATTTCAAAAAATTCTAATTAAGTACTTGTTAAAGAAACCCAAAAATAAACGGCACAAATTTTTAGAATCACAAAGGAAAACTAATTCCGTGGAGAAAAGATTGAATAACTTCCCAAAATTTACCAAAGAAATAGCAAATAGGAACAAAAGATCAGAAAAGAACGAATTAAAATTTTTCAAAATTTTATTTTTAAAATGCACATTTTTTTCACTTGAACCCACTATGCAGTGGTGAATAACGAATACCGCACAAAGAAGAATAAAACACAAGCAGCGTCAGCAGAGCGCTCAATGTGTGTGCGTAAGCAACTGCCTGGCTACGAACTAACCACCCAGTGAGAGTTGGAGAAATAAATAAGTTGTTGTTATGGTTGTTGGTTAGTAGACTGACGCCAGAAAAAGGCGCTTGGAATTTTAGGGTATTATTGTTATTGCAATGACAAGACAAAAAGACCACAAAAATGACCCAACAGTGTGAGTTAGGGAGAGGTACGGGGGATTTAGCAATTGTTGGTATGTTTGTTAATTAGACAAAACGGCACTTGCAATGTGGTGATTTTATTCTTGTTGAGAGTAATACCGAATATGTAAGATGAATATGTTGATGGTGATGAAAAAAGATGATGTTGATGCGGTGGTGCGATTAATGAAGGGGGATGTGTGTTGTTGGGTTGATTCCTTTGTAAAAAGAGAACAAACAAGTAAAAAAGCAGTAAGTTCGGCCGGGCCGAACTTTGAATACCCTCCACCATTTGGAACGAATTAAGAAATTTTCAAAAAAAAAAAAAAACTATTAACAATTCTTTTAAAATCTTTAAAATATCTAATATAGGAAGATGCCGATATATGGGGGGATATACGATCAGATAATTCCATTGGAAAAAGTGGCTAAATTCATCAAAATACCGAATATAGGAGGATTTTCAGACAATACGATTGGAAAATGATCAGATAATTCCATTGGAAAAAGTGGCTAAATTCATCAAAATACCGAATATAGGAGGATTTTCAGACAATACGATTGGAAAATGTGGCTAAAATCATCAAAATACCGAATATCGCGGGCAATCGTTATATGGGAGCTATACGTTATCGTTAACCTATATAGAGAATTCTCTGTCGGGGGGGTAAAGTGTTCACAAAGAACCCCTTGTGTGCAAAGAACCCCTTGTGACCATTCCGTTGAAAAATGTGGCTAAAAACATCAAAATACCGAATATCGGGGGGTACCGTTATATGGAGGATATACGATATCGTGGACCAGTATAGACAATTCTCTCTCAGGGGGTGAAGTACTCACAAGGAACTACTTGTGTGACTTTTAAGACAATTTCATTGAAAAGTGTGGCTAACATCATCAAAATACCGAATATCAAGGGGTTCAATTATATGGGGGACCTATATACATAATTCTCTGCCGAGGTATAAAGTACCCACAAGGAACTCCTTGTGTGGATTTTCAGACAATTCCGTTGAAAAATGTGGGTAAAATCATCAAAATACCGAATATCAAGGGCTTCAGTTATATGGGGGATATACGATATCGTGGACCTATATACATAATTCTCTGCCGAGGTATAAAGTACCCACAAGGAACTCCTTGTGTGGAATTTCAGACAATTCCATTGAAAAATTTTGCTAAAATCATCAAAAAAACCGAATTCCGTGGGGGTACCGTTATATGGGGTCTATACGATATTGTGGACCTATAGAGATAATTCTCTGCCGAGGTATAAAGTACCCACAAGGAACTCCTTGTGTGAATTTCAGACAATTCCGTTGAAAAATGTGGGTAAAATCATCAAAATACCGAATGTCGGGGGTACCGTTATATGGGGGCTATACGATATCGTGGACCGATATAGCCCATCTTCGAACTTGACCTGCCTGCAGACAAAGGTGCAAAATTTTAGCTTCCTATCTTAATTCGTTTAGACTGTAGCGTGGTTACAACAGACGGACGGACGGACAGGGCTAAATCGTCTTAGAATTTTACGTTGATCAAGAATATATATACTTTGTTGGGTCTAAAATGATTATTTCGATGAGTTACAAACGGATTGACGAACTTAATATACCCTCCATACTATTTTTGGTGGAGGGTACAAAAACAGCAATTAATAGTCAGGCAAACTTCTCAACTTGGCAAATGAAGATGAGGTTACCGACAATAACCAATGATGAGGTTACCGACAATAACCAATGCCCAGCGACGATCCGCTCACTATGGTCACCGCCAGGGGAGTTGTAGAGGAGATGCCAGTGCGCCAATCAGCATCCGTGATTGATCGAGCAAGGAAAGTTGAGGGACAAAGTATCTAACTTATACAGGTATTAATATTCGAATTCAGAAATAAAATATAAACAAGTAAAAAAGCAGTAAGTTCGGCCGGGCCGAACTTTGAATACCCTCCACCATTTGGAACGAATTAGATAATTTTCAAAAAAATAAAATCCAATAAAAATTCTTTTAAAATATCTAATATAGGAAGGTGCCGATATATGAGGGGATATACGATATTGTGAACCTATAAAGACAAATCTATGTTTGCGTGTAAAGTACTCACAAGGAACACCTTGTATGGATTTTCAGATAATTCCATTGAAAAAAGTGGCTAAAATCATCAAAATACCGAATATAGGGGAGTACCGTTATATGGGGGATATACGATATTGTGGACCTATATAGACAATTCCGTTTCAGGGGTAAAGTGCTCACAAAGAATTCCGTGTGTGGATTTTCAGACAATGCGATTGGAAAATGTGGCAAAAATCATCAAAATACCGAATATCGCGGGGTACCGTTATATGGGAGCTATACGTTATCGTTAACCTATATAGAGAATTCTCTGTCGGGGGGTAAAGTGCTCACAAAGAACCCCTTGTGTACAAAGAACCCCTTGTGACCATTCCGTTGAAAAATAGGGCTAAGAACATGAAAATATCGAATATCGGGGGTACCGTTATATGAGGGCTATACGATATCGTGGACCGATATAGATAATTATCTGCCGAGGTATAAAGTACCCACAAGGAACTCCTTGTGTGGATTTTCAGACAATTCCGATGAAAAGTGTGGGTCAAATCATAAAATATCGAATATCGGGAAGTACCGTTATATGGGGGATACACGATATCGTGGACCTGTATAGACAATTCTCTCAATATCGGGAGGTACCGTTATATGGGGGATACACGATATCGTGGACCTGTATAGACAATTCTCTCTCAGGGGGTGAAGTACTCACAAGGAACTCCTTATGTGGATTTTCAGACAATTCCGATGAAAAATGTGGGTAAAATCATCAAAATACCGAATATCGGGGGGTACCGTTATATGGGGGATATACGATATCGTGGACCTATATAGACAATTATTTCTGAGGAGGTAAAATGCCCACAAGGGACTCCTTTTGTGGAATTTCAGACAATTCCATTGAAAAATGTGGCAGAAATCATCAAAATACCGAATACCGTGGGGGTACCGTTATATGGGGGCTATACGATATCGTGGACCTGTATGGACAATTCTCTGCCGAGGTATAAAGTACCCACAAGGAACTCCTTGTGTGGATTTTCAGACAATTCTGTTGAAAAATGTGGGTAAAATCATCAAAATACCGAATATCGGGGGTACCGTTATATGGGGGCTATACGATATTGTGGACCTATATAGATAATTCTCTGCCGAGGTATAAAGTACCTACAAGGAACTCCTTGTGTGGATTTTCAGACAATTCCGTTGAAAAATGTGGGTAAAATCATCAAAATACCGAATATCGGGGGGTACCGTTTTATGGGGGATGTACGATATTGTGGACCTATATAGATAATTCTCTACCGAGATATAAAGTACCCACAATGAACTCCTTGTGTGGATTTTCAGACAATTCCATTGAAAAATGTGGCTAACATCATCAAAATACCGAATATCGGGGGTACCGTTATATGGGGGCTATACGATATCGTGGACCGTTATAGCCCATCTTCGAACTTGACCTGCCTGCAGACAAAAGAGAGATCTGTGCAAAATTTTAGCGTCCTATCTTAATTCGTTTAGACTGTAGCGTGATTACAACAGACGGACAGACGGACGGACAGGGCTAAATCGTCTTAGAATTTTACGTTGATCAAGAATATATATACTTTGTTGGGTCTAAAATGATTATTTCGATGAGTTACAAACGGAATGTCGAGATTAATATACCCTCCATACCTTTTTTGGTGGAGGGTATAAAAACACTACCAGTGTACATTAGAAAAAAGTAAGTCAAAATGGGAAAAAAACATGCAAAATTAAACAATACTATTGTACATTTCAAAAGTCAAAATGAAAATGTTAATAAATCACATTTCTATGCGATTTTTTTGGATATTATCCTTTTCGGAGAGGAGACAAGTCCGAATTTGTGTGAATCGTTACCCGGTCCGCGTTGCCGGCCCGTAGTTTTTGTCTATTATGCATATTTGTCAAAGCATAATTATTCACAGATATGACTGATATAAGTGTTCACTTACTGGTCGATTAAAAGTGTTTTAAAATACTTGTACCCATATTTAAGCCGTGGGCTTCAATATTTAAACCGTGGACTTCAAATGTTTGGATGTGCTATACAAATCCATTTAAAAGTATATATCAGTCTTATCCTCATGTAAGGGATGAAATTAAATTTCATGTCACTTAAATAAATTGGTATTAATATTCGAATTCAAAAATAAAATATAAAAAACACTACAAATGTACATTAGAAAGAAAGTAAGTCAAAAATCTCATCCAAAATAATACATTATTTTTGCACATTTCAAAATTTAAAATGAAAATATATATTATATATTTAAAATGAAAGATATATATATATATATATATATATATATATATATATATATATATATATATATATATATATATATATATATATATATATATATATATATCGCGGGTTACATGGAAGTGTAGTAATGAATTATGTGATGGCGAAACGGAATAGATGATATCGAAATAATTTAACGCGGTCACACCAAAGTTAAAAGACAACTCCTTTTTCAAAATCGCTAAAAAAAAATAACAAAAAAGAGATCTCATTGCAAAAATTCTCAAATCGGCAAAAAAAAATTCAATGGAATCGAATTTTAAAATAATAGTACATTCTATAAACCTTGTAAGGATCTTTAAACATTTGCTGTAAAAAATCAGCGAACCAGTTGAAGATTTTTTCAATTTGTTATTCTTTTTTGTCAATTTTTTTTTTTTCAATATGATAATACAAATTGAAAAAAAAAAAATTAAAATATAACACAAAAGGAATAAGTAAGTGATCAAATTAATTTTTAGTATGTATGTAGTATTTTCTTTTCTGACCACACATTAGATGTGAAAGTGGACTTGGGGATACTCCAATGTGGGGACTTGACTCAAATAAATTTCGATGTGGCAATCACTATGTTTAAAGCGATATCTGGCGTTTTTGATGGTTGTTATGATTATTCTAGTGCAGTTATCAGTTCTGTAACTGCCTTTGGGAATCCTTTCAGCTTTATGGCTTTATGAAGTTGTTATGACAATTCTTTATTATTGCTCCGATTACAATACTAAGTCAATATGTCCAAAGCTGTAGACTTTAATTCTTTGAATTTGCTTATTATTTTTTCAGGATCTTCTAAGTCTTCCTTCAGAAAATCATTTTCAAAACCTACCTGCATATGTATTATTTCAGCTCCCTTTATAACCATTTTTGTTGCATCCACTATTAAAGTTTCTTACAACTGAAACACCTGAATCATATTAATTGTGAGATTTTAATTTCCGCTCTTTTTATAAACTCCACCATACTATAGAAGGTATATTAACTCGTATACCCTCCACCGTACTATGGCACCGTACTCGTATACCCTCCACCGTACTATGTCAGACCCAACAAAAAAGTACATATATTCTTGATCAGCTTAAAATTCTAAGTCGATTTAACGATGTCTGCCTGTTGAAATACAGAGGAAAAATATAATGAATTAGAAGAAACTTAACGGAAGATATTTCAAAAGCCACAAGTTTGGCCACCAAGACCCTAATCAAGGACTTGCAAAAACCAGTAGAAATTAATGTGGCTTTTAATTCATTATAATTTCCCCCTGTTTTCTCGTCGTGCACGTCCTCATAAATCTAAATTGTCCATGTGCAACATATATCGAAATTGCAAGTCATCAAAACTATAGCCGTTAAACTGCGGTATTTCAGGTAAACAGGTAAGTTCGGCCGGGCCGATTTTTTAATACCCTCCGCCATTTATTATATTATAATTACTCTTATTTTAGAGTAATATTAACGTCTAAAATTTATCTAAAATGTTATTTTGTCAGTTCGTTAACGTTTCAAAAATACCCTATTGAAAATTGATCATTGTAATATAACAGTGTATAACAGACATGCGGAAAATAAAAACGATTTTTGTAGATGCAAAATAATAACGATTTTTGTCGACACAAAATAAAAATGCGATCTTTTTAAATTTGTAGTTAGTATTTGTTTGTACCCAATAAGGAACATTATTATAAGTATAAAAAATAAAATAATTACTGTAAAGGTCTTTCAATAAAAACTTTCGTCCTCACATTGATTGTTTTTTCATAGAAGAAAATTACATAGCCCACTGTGCGGCAATAAAAAATAGGGCATGCATATGAATGGTACTGCAGGAAAGGTCGTTCCAAGAGCTTTCCAAAACGCTATTATTGGCCAAATCGATCGTGAAAATTAGAGAAAAATTGACTTTTCCGATTTTACAAAAGTTATCATCGAGTCCCATTGTGCTAAAACTAAATGTACATAGCACGTTGGAAAGCCCATGGGGTGTACTTTCAAGATATAGACACTTTTAAAAGATTAATCTAACAGATTTTTTTTTAAATATTTTTCCTAAAATCAAGTGTTTTCTAGAGGGAAACATAAAATGGCCCACTGTGCAGCAATAAAAAATTGTGCACGGATATGATTGATACTGCAGGAAAAGTCGTTCCAAGAGCTTTCTAAAGCGCTACTAAAATCGATCAAATCGATCGTGGAAAATTGGAGAAAAATTTAAATAATCATTATTTTTTAATTTTAAAGTCAACAAAAAATAAAAAACCAGTAGGGAAAGCTCAAAAGTTGGGCGGGGGCGACTATATGATACCCTACACCACTATGCATATTTAGTAGAACTCTCGTAAAAGAAAGGTTTATATTGCAATTTCTGAGTTCAATGACGTATCTGGTACAAAATATCATTATTATATTCCGAAAGTGAGATTTAAAAACCAAATCGGATGAAACATGAAATTCTTCCTTCTATGCTAAACTCGGTTGAATTTCGAAAATTCAAATTCAAATATTATCAACTTGTTCGCTGATTTTTTACAGCAAATGTTTAAAGGTCCTTACAAAGTTTGTCAATAGAATGTATTATTATTTTAAAATTCGATTCTATTGAAATTTTTTTTTCGATTTTTTCCCAATTTGAAAGTTTTTGCAATGAGATCTCTTTTTCGTGATTTTTTAGCAATTTTTAAAAAGAATTATCTTTTTACTTTGGTGTGACCGCGTTAAATTATTTTGATATCATCTATTCCACCACATAATGCGGTACTACACTTCCATGTAACCCGCCATCAATTTCAATTCTCAAGAAATCAAGTCAATTAAATAAATTGGTATTAATATTCGAAATCAGAAATAAAATATAAAAAACACTACCAATGTACATTCAACAATGTCCGTGTTGTTGTCCGCCAATCGGTAATAATCACTATAGATCGGCGGCACTGGGGACTGTACCAAAATATTTACCTATGTTAGCATTTTTCTGTAAGATGGTTCTCTACTCACAAAGTAGCCTAAATACAGCAAAATCGATTGGAAAATGTGGTCAAGACCCTCGAAAAAGAAAAGCCAAGATGCCAAATAAAGGCCAAATCAGTTGAAAAACGTGGCCAAGACCACGGTCATAGCTGAAATCAGGGATACATTCATATGAGGGTTATACCAAAACTTACCCCAACCAATATTCTCTTGGGGGTTACAAATTCAATAAAATACAAAATTTTCTTTTCTGACCACACATTAGATGTGAAAGTGGACTTGGGGATACCCCAATATGGGGACTTTACTTAAATAAATTCCGATGTGGCAATTATCTGTATGATGGTTCCCTACCCCAGGTTAGCATAAATAAAATTTTTAGCCAAATAAATTGATGAATGTGGTCAAGACCAAAATGGCCCTACTCTGAAAATTAAAAATTTTATGCGAAGAGGTTCTCTACCCCCTTAGAAACAAAGATGCCAAATAAGGGCCAAAATATTAAAAAAGTGACCAAGACCCCAAAAATAGCATAAATCATACGATGCTTATATAAGTATGAAAATGGGGTTATGGGGTTGCCCATATTCGACGGACCCATCTGGCAACGCCATAACTTTTGACAGAGATGTCACATCGCTTAATGACATACCGCGTTTGAAGCGTCAGTCCAAGCAGATTTTTACCATGAACCAATAAAGTAAATATTTTTCCTAAAATCAAGTGGTTTCTAGAGGGAAACATAAAATGGCCGACTGTGCAGCAATAAAAAATTGTGCACGGATATGATTGATACTGCAGGAAAAGTCGTTCCAAGAGCTTTCTAAAACGCTATTAAAATCGATCGTGGAAAATTGGAGAAAAATTGAAATAACCATTATTTTTTAATTTTAAAGTCAACAAAAAATAAAAAAACCAGTAGGGAAAGCTCAAAAGTTGGGCGGAGGCGACTATATGATACCCTACACCACTATCATCAGGAGCGTTATCGCGACATGATGAGCAATTTTGTGATCCCAATTATTCGTTGAAAGCGTATGAGGCAGTTCTGGTTTCAGCAAGACGGCGTTCCACCGCACACATTGGTCCGTCGAATTTGGGAACCCTGTATTTGGTATTTTACTGATTGTACTCCCAAAGAATTTTGCATTTTGAGCTCTCATTGGACGGATTATTGTCACATGAAAGAAGTAGGTCCACGCTTTTAAATGAGCTCCATTAGGCTTCTTCGGTCATTTTTGTTTGTTTAAATGTGTTCGCATCTTCCAGCTGAACCACGATGTAGGCCCTGGAGTTGAGAGGTAGATGTCAGTTAACATCCTATTTCGCACTTATTTCATTTTTTTGTTGTACAAAAATGTATATAGTGAAAAATTATTCTTTATTTTGTTCACAAAAAATTCATAATGTTCTTTGTCATAGAAGTTATTTTTAAAATAACTTCTGGGGAGAATATCCCAGACAAAAAACACGGGAACTGATGGGGATTGGTGGCTCTTTCCGAAACCTAGGTATTCCCTGCCTTACCCCCTGGTAAACATTTCCATCGTTCTCCACTAATAAACAAAAGTTGTTTTTATAAAAACAACAATAAAGGGATAAGCCTGACCATTTTGCAACAACAAAATACTACGGTATCCCGAACAAACAAGCCACACTGTTCTGAATTCAATATGATAATACAAATTGAAAAAAAAAAATTGACAAAAAACGAATAACAAATTGAAAAAATCTTCAACTTGTTCGCTGATTTTTTACAGCAAATCGATTCCATTGAAAACTTTTTTCGATTTGAGAATTTTTGCAATGAGATATCTTTTTTCGTGATTTTTTAGCGATTTGAAAAAGTAATTATCTTTTAACTTTGATGTGACCGCGTTAAATTATTTCGATATCATCTATTCCGTTTCGCCATCACATAATTCAGTACTACACTACCATGTAACCCGCCATCAATTTCAGTTCTCAAGAAATCAAGTCAATTAAATAAATTGGTATTAATATTTAAATTCAAGAATAAAAAAACACTACAAATGTACATTAAAAAAAGTAAGTCAAAATGGAAAAAAATCATGCAACATAAAACATTACTATTGTACATTTCAAAAGTCACAATGAAAATGTTAATATATCACATTTTTACGCGATTTTTTTGAATATTATCCTTTTCGGACAGGAGACAATTTCGAATTTGTATGAATTGTTAAAATCAGTCCAGCGGTCCTTAAGTTATAAGCGCAGTAACTAACACAACTTTCTTTTATATATATATAAGATTACGGCCCTTTGATAAAATTTTCTTGTATGCTGTATTGTAAAAATTTAAAAATCTCTGTACATTTATGAGTTGTATGCTCAGTAGATCAAGCTTATATGAGAATAAAATTGTGCGGTGGTTTAAGTGGAAAGCAGACGGAACTCTCATCCGCAGCAACCTTGGATCGAACCTCACCCCGGACGTTATTTTTTTATATCCTCCACCATACATAGTACGGAGGGTATAGTAAGTTCGTCATTCCGTTTAGAACCAACAAAGTATATATATATATATATATTCTTGGTCGATGTAAAATTCTAAGACGATTTATCCCTGTCTGTCCATCCGTCTGTTGTAATCACGCTACAGTCTAAAGGAATTAATATTTTGCACAGATCTCTCTTTTGTCTGCAGGCAAAAGATATCGTATAGCGGTACCCCCCGATATTCGGTATTTTGATGATGTTAGTCACATTTTTGAATGGAATTGTCTGAAATTCCACACAAGGAGTCCCTTTTGAATACTTTATACCTCGGAAGAGAATTGTCTATATAGGTCCACGATATCGTATAGCCCCCATATAACGGTATCCCCCCATATTCGGTATTTTGATGATTTTACCACATTTTTTAACGGAATTGTCTGAAAATCCACACAACGAGTTCCTTGTGTGTACTTTATTCCTTGAAATATAATTATCTATACTGGTTCACGATATCGTATAGCCCCCATATAACGGTACCCCCGATATTTGGTATTTTGACATTTTCCCATGGAATGGTCTGAAAATCCACACCAGGAGTCCCTTGTGAGTACTTTATCCCCTGAGAGAGAATTGTCTATATAGGTCCACGATATCGTATAGCCCCCATGTACAAAATACTTTGTACATACTTTTGAGTGCGGTTGAGGCGCTGGGAAAATCTAGCAATAAACAATAAATATTATAATATTACATATTTCCTAGCTGCCATAAAATACCAATTCGGTGATCTTGTGCGCTGACGCATACGATAATGTGTGAATTAATAGAGGTTATGACCCACACGCACAGATATCGATGCGCTCAGTAGATGTACAAGACCACTTGAATGAAATGACAAGCAGCCCTGCAATGTTCTCCATTCAATATTAGAATAGATATGAATAATTGTGTGGCTGCGATTAGGTTTAGTAAAAATCTGAATTGAATCAACAGCCAAACTATTCGGTCGTGTTTCTTTTCTCGCTATTACATTGATCCTTCAAGCCGGATCGAGAATTGAATCAACAGCTAAACCATTCGGTTGGTTTTCTTTTCTCACTCATTGGTCCTTCGAAAAATAAAGAATCGACAACCTAAAATAAAATTGGTTTGAGTTATCCTCCACCAGTGGTAAGAAACTCAGAAAAACCAAAAAAGAAATAACCATTCTTCAAAAAAGAGGAGAACAGCTACAAAAAAAAGAAGTCTGCTGAAACATTTTAAAAAATAGTCGAAGGGATTAAAGTATATGAAAAAGCCATGGTGCAAAAATAGAAAAGCCATAGAGGCAAAACTTAAAAACAAAATATACATATTACAAAAAAAGACCCAAAGGGAGAAAATTACAAAATACGCAGTAGGGGCAAAACCAAAAAAAAAAAGAGTTAAAAAGCACCATTTGGAACGAACGTGGAATTTTTCAAAAAATAAAATCCTTAAAAAAATATATTTAAATTTTAACACGTAAAAAAGCAGTAAGTTAATTTAAATTTAATTTTTCAAAAAAAAAAAAATAATAAATAAATAAAATCCATTAAAAATTCTTTTAAAATCTTTAAAATATCTAATATAGGAAGGTGCCGATATGGGGGGATATACGATATTGTGGACCTATAAAGACAAATCTATGTCTGCGTGTAAAGTACTCACAAGAAACTCCTTGTGTGGATTTTCAGATAATTCCATTGGAAAAAGTGGTTAAAATAATCAAAATACCGAATATAGGGGAGTACCGTTATATGGGGGATATACGATATTGTGGACCCATATAGACAATCCCGTTTTAGGGGTAAAGTGCGCACAAAGAACTCCGTGTGTGGATTTTCAGACAATACGATTGGTAAATGTGGCTAAAATCATCAAAATACCGAATATCGCGGGGAATCGTTATGTGGGAGCTATACGTTATCGCTAACCTATATAGAGAATTCTCTGTCGGGGGTAAAGTGCTCACAAAGAACCCCTTGTGTTCAAGAACCCCTTGTGACCATTCCGTTGCAAAATATGGGTAAAAACATCAAAATACCGAATATCGGGGGTACCGTTATATGAGGGCTATACGATAACGTGGACTTATATAGATAATTCTCTGCCGAGGTATAAAGTACCCACAAGGAACTCCTTGTGTGGATTTTCAGACAATTCCGATGAAAAATGTGGGTAAAATCATAAAAATGCCGAATATCGGGGGGGGGGGGGGGGGGGGTGGTACCGTTATAGGGGGGATATACGATATCGTGGACCTGTATAGACAATTCTCTCTTAGGGGGTGAAGTACTCACAAGGAACTACTTGTGTGGATTTTAAGACAATTCCATTGAAAAGTGTGGCTAACATCATCAAAATACCGAATATAGGGGGGTACAGTTATATGGGGGATATACGATATCGTGGACCTATATAGACAATTCTTTTTAAGGGGTAAAATGCCCACAAGGGACTTGTTTTGTGGAATTTCAGACAATTTCAATGAAAAATGTGGATAAAATCATCAAAATACCAAATATCGGGGGTACCGTTATATGGGCGCTATACGATATGGTGGACCTATATAGATAATTCTCTGCCGAGGTATAAAGTACTCACAAGGAACTCCTTGTGTGGATTTTCAGATAATTCCGATGAAAAATGTGGGTAAAATCATCAAAATACCGAATATCGGGGGGTACAGTTATATGGGGGATATACGATATCGTGGACCTATATAGACAATTCTTTTTAAGGGGTAAAATGCCCACAAGGGACTTGTTTTGTGGAATTTCAGACAATTTCAATGAAAAATGTGGCTAACATCATCAAAATACCGAATATCGGGGGGTACAGTTATATGGGGGATATACGATATCGTGGACCTATATAGACAATTCTTTTTAAGGGGTAAAATGTCCACAAGGGACTCCTTTTGTGGAATTTCAGACAATTCCATTGAAAAATGTGGCTAAAATCATCAGAATACCGAATACCGTGAAGCTACCGTTATATGGGGGCTATACGATATTGTGGACCTTTACAGATAATTCTCTACCGAGGTTTAAAGTACCCAAAAGGAACTACTTGTGTGGATTTTCAGACAATTCCATTGAAAAATGTGGCTAAAATCATCAAAATACCGAATATCGGGGGTACCGTTATATGGGGGCTACACGATATCGTGGACCGATATAGACCATCTTCGAACTTAACCTGCCTGCAGACAAAAGAGAGATCTATGCAAAATTTTAGCTTCCTATCTTAATTCGTTTAGACTGTAGCGTGATTAAAACAGACGGACGGGGCCAAATTTTAAACAATTCCGGTAAATAATCTCGCTAAAATCATCAAAATACCGAATATCGGGAGGTACCGTTATATGGGGGCTATACGACGACGTGGACTTACACAGACAATTTTCTGTCTTAGAGTGTAGTCCATTTCGAACTTCATATATCAAACTTGAAACAATTCCGGTGAATGATGATGCTAAAATCATCAAAATACCGAATATCGAGAGGTACCGTTATATGGGCGCTATATGAAAATGTGGACCTACATGTCCCATTTACGAACTTACGATATATCCTCCCTAATATGGTGGAGGGTATAAAAAATAGATAAAGGAGGATAACAAAGTCCCAAATAAAGAACATACAATTTTGAAAAGAGGATATGAAAAGTCCCAAATAAAAAAGAAAAAAATTAAGAATAGGAAAAAACCAAGAAGACGCAACAAACAAGAAATATAAAAAGCAAAAGCTAAAAATCAAAACATGGAAAAGGAGTTCCAAAATCAAAAGCTCCAAGAAGGGGAGCGTGAAAATCCTCGGCCAGTGAATACACACGAATACAACAAACAAATCGATTCCATTGAAAACTTTTTTCGATTTGAGAATTTTTGCAATGAGATATCTTTTTTCGTGATTTTTTAGCGATTTGAAAAAGTAATTATCTTTTAACTTTGATGTGACCGCGTTAAATTATTTCGATATCATCTATTCCGTTTCGCCATCACATAATTCAGTACTACACTACCATGTAACCCGCCATCAATTTCAGTTCTCAAGAAATCAAGTCAATTAAATAAATTGGTATTAATATTTAAATTCAAGAATAAAAAAACACTACAAATGTACATTAAAAAAAGTAAGTCAAAATGGAAAAAAATCATGCAACATAAAACATTACTATTGTACATCTCAAAAGTCACAATGAAAATGTTAATATATCACATTTTTACGCGATTTTTTTGAATATTATCCTTTTCGGACAGGAGACAATTTCGAATTTGTATGAATTGTTAAAATCAGTCCAGCGGTCCTTAAGTTATAAGCGCAGTCACTAACACAACATTCTTTTATATATATAAGATTACGGCCCTTTGATAAAATTTTCTTGTATGCTGTATTGTAAAAATCTCTGCACATTTATGAGTTGTATGCTCAGTAGATCAAGCTTATATGAGAATAAAATTGTGCGTAAGTTTGTCATTCCGTTTATAACTCATCGAAATAATCATTTTAGAACCAACGAAGTATATATATATATATATATATATATATATATATATATATATATATATATATATGTATATTCTTGATCGGTGTAAAATTCTAAGACGATTTATCCCTGTCTGTCCATCCGTCTGTTGTAATCACGCTACAGTCTAAACGAATTAATATTTTGCACAGATCTCTCTTTTGTCTGCAGGCAAAAGATATCGTATAGGCCCCATATAACGGTACCCCTAGATATTCGGTATTTTGATGATGTTAGTCACATTTTTGAATGGAATTGTCTGAAATTCCACACAAGGAGTCCCTTTTGTATACTTTATACCTCGGAAGAGAATTGTCTATATTGGTCCACGATATCGTATAGCCCCCATATAACGGTATCCTCCTATATTCGGTATTTTGATGATTTTACCACATTTTTTAACGGAATTGTCTGAAAATCCACACAACGAGTTCCTTGTGTGTACTTTATTCCTTGAAATATAATTATCTATACTGGTTCACGATATCGTATAGCCCCCATATAACGGTACCCCCGATATTTGGTATTTTGACATTTTCCCATGGAATGGTCTGAAAATCCACACCAGGAGTCCCTTGTGAGTACTTTATCCCCTGAGAGAGAATTGTCTATATAGGTCCACGATATCGTATAGCCCCCATGTACAAAATACTTTGTACATACTTTTGAGTGCGGTTGAGGCGCTGGGAAAATCTAGCAATAAACAATAAATATTATAATATTACATATTTCCTAGCTGCCATAAAATACCAATTCGGTGATCTTGTGCGCTGACGCATACGATAATGTGTGAATTAATAGAGGTTATGACCCACACGCACAGATATCGATGCGCTCAGTAGATGTACAAGACCACTTGAATGAAATGACAAGCAGCCCTGCAATGTTCTCCATTCAATATTAGAATAGATATGAATAATTGTGTGGCTGCGATTAGGTTTAGTAAAAATCTGAATTGAATCAACAGCCAAACTATTCGGTCGTGTTTCTTTTCTCGCTATTACATTGATCCTTCAAGCCGGATCGAGAATTGAATCAACAGCTAAACCATTCGGTTGGTTTTCTTTTCTCACTCATTGGTCCTTCGAAAAATAAAGAATCGACAACCTAAAATAAAATTGGTTTGAGTTATCCTCCACCAGTGGTAAGAAACTCAGAAAAACCAAAAAAGAAATAACCATTCTTCAAAAAAGAGGAGAACAGCTACAAAAAAAAGAAGTCTGCTGAAACATTTTAAAAAATAGTCGAAGGGATTAAAGTATATGAAAAAGCCATGGTGCAAAAATAGAAAAGCCATAGAGGCAAAACTTAAAAACAAAATATACATATTACAAAAAAAGACCCAAAGGGAGAAAATTACAAAATACGCAGTAGGGGCAAAACCAAAAAAAAGAGTTAAAAAGCACCATTTGGATCGAACGTGGAATGTTCTCCATTCAATATTAGAATAGATATGAATAATTGTGTGGCTGCGATTAGGTTTAGTAAAAATCTGAATTGAATCAACAGCCAAACTATTCGGTCGTGTTTCTTTTCTCGCTATTACATTGATCCATCAAGCCGGATCGAGAATTGAATCAACAGCTAAACCATTCGGTTGGTTTCCTTTTCTCACTTTCGGTCTTTCGAAAAATAAAGAATCGACAACCTAAAATAAAATTGGTTTGAGTTATCCTCCACCAGTGGTAAGAAACTCAGAAAAACCAAAAAAGAAATAACCATTCTTCAAAAAAGAGGAGAACAGCTACCAAAAGAAAGAAGTCTGCTGAAACATTTTAAAAAATAGTCGAAGGGATTAAAGTATATGAAAAAGCCATGGTGCAAAAATAGAAAAGCCATAGAGGCAAAACTTAAAAACAAAATATACATATTACAAAAAAAGACCCAAAGGGAGAAAATTACAAAATACGCAGTAGGGGCAAAACCAAAAAAAAAGAGTTAAAAAGCACCATTTGGATCGAACGTAGAATTTTTCAAAAAATAAAATCCTTAAAAAATTCTATTTAAATTTTAACACGTAAAAAAGCAGTAAGTTAATTTAAATTTAATTTTTCAAAAAAAAAAAAAAATAAATAAATAAAATCCATTAAAAATTCTTTTAAAATCTTTAAAATATCTAATATAGGAAGGTGCCGATATGGGGGGATATACGATATTGTGGACCTATAAAGACAAATCTATGTCTGCGTGTAAAGTACTCACAAGAAACTCCTTATGTGGATTTCAGATAATTCCATTGGAAAAAGTGGTTAAAATAATCAAAATACCGAATATAGGGGAGTACCGTTATATGGGGGATATACGATATTGTGGACCCATATAGACAATCCCGTTTTAGGGGTAAAGTGCGCACAAAGAACTCCGTGTGTGGATTTTCAGACAATACGATTGGTAAATGTGGCTAAAATCATCAAAATACCGAATATCGCGGGGAATCGTTATGTGGGAGCTATACGTTATCGCTAACCTATATAGATAATTCTCTGTCGGGGGTAAAGTGCTCACAAAGAACCCCTTGTGTTCAAGAACCCCTTGTGACCATTCCGTTGCAAAATATGGGTAAAAACATCAAAATACCGAATATCGGGGGTACCGTTATATGAGGGCTATACGATAACGTGGACTTATATAGATAATTCTCTGCCGAGGTATAAAGTACCCACAAGGAACTCCTTGTGTGGATTTTCAGACAATTCCGATGAAAAATGTGGGTAAAATCATAAAAATGCCGAATATCGGGGGGGGGGGGGGGGGGGGTGGTACCGTTATAGGGGGGATATACGATATCGTGGACCTGTATAGACAATTCTCTCTTAGGGGGTGAAGTACTCACAAGGAACTACTTGTGTGGATTTTAAGACAATTCCATTGATAAGTGTGGCTAACATAATCAAAATACCGAATATCGGGGGGTACAGTTATATGGGGGATATACGATATCGTGGACCTATATAGACAATTCTTTTTGAGGGGGTTAAATGCCCACAAGGGACTTGTTTTGTGGAATTTCAGACAATTCCATTGAAAAATGTGGATAAAATCATCAAAATACCAAATATCGGGGGTACCGTTATATGGGCGCTATACGATATGGTGGACCTATATAGATAATTCTCTGCCGAGGTATAAAGTACTCACAAGGAACTCCTTGTGTGGATTTTCAGATAATTCCGATGAAAAATGTGGGTAAAATCATCAAAATACCGAATATCGGGGGTACAGTTATATGGGTGATATACGATATCGTGGACTTGTATAGACAATTCTCTTTCAGGGGGTAAAGTACTCACAAGGAACTACTTGTGTGGATTTTAAGACAATTCCATTGAAAAATGTGGCTAACATCATCAAAATACCGAATATCGGGGGGTACAGTTATATGGGGGACATACGATATCGTGGACCTATATATACAATTCTTTTTGAGGGGGTAAAATGTCCACAAGGGACTCCTTTTGTGGAATTTCAGACAATTCCATTAAAAAATGTGGCTAAAATCATCAAAATACCGAATACCGTGAAGCTACCGTTATATGGGGGCTATACGATATTGTGGACCTTTACAGATAATTCTCTACCGAGGTTTGAAGTACCCAAAAGGAACTACTTGTGTGGATTTTCAGACAATTCCATTGAAAAATGTGGCTAAAATCATCAAAATACCGAATATCGGGGGTACCGTTATATGGGGGCTACACGATATCGTGGGCCGATATAGACCATCTTCGAACTTGACCTGCCTGCAGACAAAAGAGAGATCTATGCAAAATTTTAGCTTCCTATCTTAATTCGTTTAGACTGTAGCGTGATTACAACAGACGGACAGACAGACGGTGGGACAGACGGACGGACGGGGCCAAATTTTAAACAATTCCGGCAAATAATCTCGCTAAAATCATCAAAATACCGAATATCAGGAGGTACCGTTATATGGGGGCTATACGAAGACGTGGACTTGCACAGACAATTTTCTGTCTTAGAGTGTAGTCCATTTCGAACTTCATATATCAAACTTGAAACAATTCCGGTGAATGATGACGCTAAAATCATCAAAATACCGAATATCGAGAGGTACCGTTATATGGGGGCTATATGAAAATGTGGACCTAGATGTCCCATTTACGAACTGCCTACTGGAAAAATAAACGTGTGTGCAAAATTTTAGCCATCTATCTCAATTCATTCGAAAGATAGCGTGATTACAACAGACGGACGGACAGACCGACAGACGGACATCGCTAAATCGACTTAGAATTTTACGCTGATCAAGAATATATATACTTTGTTGGGTCTGACATGAGTATTTCGAGGAGTTACAAACGGAATGACAAAGTTAATATATCCTCCCTAGTATGGTGGAGGGTATAAAAATAGATAAAGGAGGATAACAAAGTCCCAAATAAAAAACATACAATTTTGAAAAGAGGATATGAAAAGTCCCAAATAAAAAAGAAAAAAATTAAGAAAAGGAAAAAACCAAGAAGACGCAACAAACAAGAAATATAAAAAGCAAAAACTAAAAATCAAAACATGGAAAAGGAGTTCCAAAATCAAAAGCTCCAAGAAGGGGAGCGTGAAAATCCTCGGCCAGGGAATACACACGAATACAACAATATAGCAACAATGCAGCAACAGTTTCGGGCGTTCCAGGAGATGGTGCTGCAGCAGCAGCAGGAGCAAATTAAATCGGTGAACGAACAATTTAAGCAGATGTTTCTTATGCAACAAACCAACACAAATAAATATGACACGGAACAAGAGGAAAGACAAGTCGTCGAAACTGAGAGAGACGACCTGTCCAAACAACTGGCAAATGTAAGAGAAGGACATAATGCTGTTGAACCAACTCAGATTCCAGGCTTGGAAGGTAATTCAGAACGGTATTGCCTTAGAGAAATCAATAGCAAATCATTAATGGCCGTTAGAACAGAAGATGACAAACCGGAGCTTACCATAAAGCCAATGCAATCATTTGCCACGTGGGTGATGACGGTCTGCAGCGATGGTCTACTAATTTGGCAGCATTTAAAATGAAGCCCGCAGATAAAGGTGGTGGTATCGACAAGAGAGACTGGGCAAAGCAGTTGAGTTGGTTCCTGGAAGCGGTTTCCTAAACTAAAACAGTCCATAAAACATAAGCCGCCCGGGAGAATGTAAAAAATACTTTACGTCATGATATCGATCATAACTCACGGATAAGGGTACAACCCCATTTCATATTTATATAAGCATCGTAAGATTTATGCTATTTTTGGGGTCTTGGCCACTTTGTCATTTTTTTGGCCCTTATTTGGCATCTTTGATTCTAAGGGGTAGAGAACCTCTTCGCATAAAATTTGAAATTTTTGGAGTAGGGCCCAAATTGTATATATGCTACCTTGGGGTAGGGAACCATCATACAGATAATTGCCCCATAGGAATTTATTTAAGAAAAGTCCCCACACTGGAGTATCCACTTTCACATCAAATGTGTGGTCAGAAAATAAAATTTTGTATTCTATTGCATTTGTAAACGTAAATTTGGGAACGTAGATTTGGGATGTACATTTATATAAAACTAGCTGGCCCAGTCCGCGTTGCCGGTCCGTAATTCTAGTCTTTAATGTATAGTTTTTAACGCATAATAATTCACAAATCTGGCTCACATATGTGGTACAATTTTTAGTATAAATGATGACTCGATTAAATAGAAATAAATACGTCTTTAAAAAAACCTGATACCATTTTTCAGTAAGAGCTTTTAGTTTGAGAGTTAAAAACCTAAATAATAAAACATATATTTCTCATTGGACGGATTATTTCCAAATCTAATAAAAATTCAAAATTTTCTTTCATTTTGTTTCCACTGTAATTACAAATAACCAAAAAAAAAAATTGAGTCAAATCGGCCCAACCGTTCTCAACTGATGTGTTACTATACTTTTTCAAATGTTTTACATATAAATTTAACGAAGTAGGTATTGACAGTTCCTCTAACCCCAAACAGATAACGAGGGTTGGAGGGAGAAAGTCAAGATTACATCGTATACTAACTGTGAAACAGATATATTCATGATTTTGGCAAATATTAGGATTTTAGATAAATCGAAAAATGAGCCCAAAATTGGGCGTGGTCCCTTTTCCTTTGCATAAAAACCTAAATTGGGGTAGGACGAACATTTAAAAAAATATACAAGTAGTTCTAGACGGTCTCAAGTGATTGAATTACCAACGAACAACAATTGGTTTATATATAGATTAAAAAGTAGACGTGGTCAGTTCCTCAGCCCCCAAATAAATACTTAGGATTGGAGGGAAAGTCAACAGTATGTCGTGTAATAATTTTCAAACCGGTATCTTCATTATTTGACAAATATAAGGATTTAAGATAAATCGAAATAGTGGGCGTAAAAGTAGGCGTGATCAATATTTGTTTCTTTAAAAACCTAACTCAGGGTACGACGAACGTTTGTTCAAAAAAATATGCAAATTGGTCCAGCCGTTCTCAACTGATTCCATTACCAACGAACAACAATTGATTTGTATATATATAGATAAATTGTGAAAACATGAACAAATTACTAATATAAGAAAGTAGCACGGAAGCGAATATTTGTTGAATCGTCATTTTATTATACTATAATTAAAAATATAGACTCTATGGGGTCTCCAACTTACAATTTTAATGGCAAATAAAATTAATTCCCATCCTACGGTAATGGGTGTAAAATAGCTATATTTTTGATTTGGCCTATATTTGTCATATAAGATTAAAAGGGGTAGAAGAAAGTTTTCAATGTAGGTCGAGTAGTGCCCATATAAAGGTACCTCCTCATTTTACCATATTTCAAAGGATTTGGCTAAAAATGTATATTTGGGGTGGAAATCTTATACAAAAATCTCAACATATATACAAATTGTAGAATTTTTTAGAATAATAGTACTCCCTCAAGTCCACCTTTTGGCGGACAAACAGACCGACATGGTTAGAGTTACTTATGAGGACTATAATGCACAATCTGAGGTGCTAATGGGTTTAAAAAAGTAATAACTTTGGCTATTCTTAAATCATTCAGCCCTCAATTATGAGGTGTACAAAATACAATAAATTCCAAATTACTCCTCATTTGACTGAAAAATTTTGCTACGAGATAAGATTGATATATACTTTTTAATGGATTTGTATAGCACATCCACAGTTTAAACATTAAAGCCCAAGGCTTAAATATGGGTACAGGTATTTAAAACACTTTTAATCGACCAGTACGTGAACACTTATATCAGTCATATCTGTAAATAATTATGCTTTGACAAATATGCGTAATAGACAAAAACTGCGGGCCAGCAACGCGGACCGGGCCAGCTAGTATTAGATATTTCCCAGCCGCCATAAAATACCAATTCGGTGATCTTGTACGCTGACGCATACGATAATGTGTGAGATAATAAAGGTTATGACCCACACGCACAGATGTCGATGCGCTCAGTAGATGTACAAGACCACTTGAATGAAATGACAAGCAGCCCTGCAATGTTCTCCATTCAAGATTAGAATATATATGAATAATTGTGTGGGGGCGATTAGGTTAAGTAAAAATCAGAATTGAATCAACAGCCAAACCATTCGGTAGTGTTTCTTTTCTAACTATTACATTGATCCTTCAAGCCGGATCGAGAATTGAATCAACAGCCAAACCATTCGGTTGGTTTATTTTTTCATTCACCCCATATAACGGTACCCCCCATATTCAGTATGTTGATGATTTTACCCACATTTTTCAACGGAATTGTCTGATAATCACACAAGGAGTTCCTAGTGGGTGCTTTTTCCCTGGGAAAAGAATTTCATTGAAAGACCTTTAAATAGTTATTTCATTTCTTTATACTTATAATTACGCTCCTTATTGGGTACAAACAATAACTACAAATTTAAAAAGATTTTGCATCTACAAAAATCGTTTTTATTTCGTATCTACAAAAGTCGTTTTTATTTTCCGCATGTCTATTATACACTCTTATACAACAGAAAGTGTTGCAAGACTAAGCGTTGTCTTCGCTAGTTAAAATCGTTTTTATCTTCTCGCACATTATGTCACTCTATATTTGTTTTTATACCCTCCACCAAAAAAGGTATGGAGGGTATATTAAGTTCGTCATTCCGTTTGTAACTCATCGAAATAATCATTTTAGACCCAACAAAGTATATATATTCTTGATCAGCGTAAAATTCTAAGACGATTTAGCCCTGTCCGTCCGTCTGTTGTAATCACGCTACAGTCTAAACGAATTAAGATAGGAAGCTAAAATTTTGCACAGATGTCTCTTTTGTCTGCAGGCAGGCCAAGTTCGAAGATGGGCTATATCGGTCCACGATATTGTATAGCCCCCATATAACGGTACCCCCCGATATTCGGTAGTTCGATGATTTTACCCACATTTGTCAACGGAATTGTCTGAAAATCCACACAAGGAGTTCCTTGTGGGTACTTTATACCTCGGCAGAGAATTATCTATATAGGTACACAATATCGTATAGCCAACATATAACGGTACCCCCCGATATTCGGTATTTTGATGATTTTACCCACATTTTTGAACGGAATTGTCTGAAAATCCACACAAGGAGTTCCTTGTGGGTACTTTATACCTCGGCAGAGAATTATTTATATAGGTCCACAATATCGTATAGCCCCCATATAACGGTACCCCCCGATATTCGGTATTTTGATGATTTTACCCACATTTTTCAACGGAATTGTCTGAAAATCCACACAAAGAGTTCCTTGTGGGTACTTTATACATCGGCAGAGAATTATTTATATAGGTCCACAATATCGTATAGCCCCTATATAACGGTACCCCCCGATATTCGGTATTTTGATGATTTTACCCACATTTTTGAACGGAATTGTCTGAAAATCCACACAAGGAGTTCCTTGTGGGTACTTTATACCTCGGAAGAGAATTATCTATATAGGACCACAATATCGTATAGCCCCCATGTAACGGTACCCCCCGATATTCGGTATTTTGATGATTTTACCCACATTTTTCAACGGAATTGTCTGAAAATCCACACAAGAAGTTCCTTGTGGGTACTTTATGCCTCGGCAGAGAATTATCTATATAGGTCCACAATATCGTATAGCCCCCATATAACGGTACCCCCCGATATTCGGTATTTTGATGATTTTACCCACATTTTTCAACGGAATTGTCTGAAAATCCACACAAACAGTTCCTTGTGGGTACTTTATACATCGGGAGAGAATTATCTATATAGGTCCACAATATCGTATAGCCCCCATATCACGGTACCCCCCGATATTCGGTATTTTGATGATTTTACCCACATTTTTCAACGGAATTGTCTGAAAATCCACACAAGGAGTTCCTTGTGGGTACTTTATACCTCGGCAGAGAATTATCTATATAGGTCCACAATATCGTATAGCCCCCATATAACGGTACCCCCAGATATTCGGTATTTTGCTGATTTTACCCACATTTTTGAACGGAATTGTCTGAAAATCCACACCAAGAGTTCCTTGTGGGTACTTTATACCTCGGCAGAGAATTATCTATATAGGTCCACAATATCGTATAGCCCCCATATAACGGTACCCCCAGACATTCGGTATTTTGCTGATTTTACCCACATTTTTGAACGGAATTGTCTGAAAATCCACACAAGGAGTTCCTTGTGGGTACTTTATACCTCGGCTGAGAATTATCTATATAGGTCCACAATACCGTATAGCCCCCATATAAAGGTACCCCCCGATATTCGGTATTTTGATGATTTTACCCACATTTTTGAACTGAATTGTCTGAAAATCCACACAAGGAGTTCCTTGTGGGTACTTTATACCTCGGCAGAGAATTATCTATATAAGTCCACAATGTCGTATAGCCCCCATATAACGGTACCCCCAATATTCGGTAATTTGATGATCTTACCCACATTTTTCAACGGAATTGTCTGAAAATCCACACAAGGAGTTCCTTGTGGGTACTTTATACCTCGGCAGAGAATTATCTATAGGTCCACGCTATCGTATAGCCCCCATGTAACGGTACCCCCCAAAATTCGGTAGAATTATTTATATAGGTCCACAATATCGTATAGCCCCCATATAACGGTACCCCCCGATGTTCGGTATTTTGATGATTTTACCCACATTTTTGAACGGAATTGTCTGGAAATCCACACAAAGAATTCCTTGTGGGTACTTTATACCTCGGCAGAGAATTATTTATATAGGTCCACAATATTGTATAGCCCCCATATAACGGTACCCCCCGATATTCGGTAGTTCGATGATTTTACCCACATTTGTCAACGGAATTGTCTGAAAATCTACACAAGGAGTTCCTTGTGGGTACTTTATACCTCGGCAGAGAATTATCTATATAGGTCCACAATATCGTATAGCCAACATATAACGGTACCCCCCGATATTCGGTATTTTGATGATTTTACCCACATTTTTGAACGGAATTGTCTGAAAATCCACACAAGGAGTTCCTTGTGGGTACTTTATACCTCGGCAGAGAATTATTTATATAGGTTCATAATATCGTATAGCCCCCATATAACGGTACCCCCCGATATTCGGTATTTTGATGATTTTACCCACATTTTTCATCGGAATTGTCTGAAAATCCACACAAGGAGTTCCTTGTGGGTACTTTATACCTCGGCAGAGAATTATCTATATAGGACCACAATATCGTATAGCCCCCATGTAACGGTACCCCCCGATATTCGGTATTTTGATGATTTTACCCACATTTTTGAACGGAATTGTCTGAAAATCCACACAAGGAGTTCCTTGTGGGTACTTTATACCTCGGCAGAGAATTATTTGTATAGGTTCATAATATCGTATAGCCCCCATATAACGGTACCCCCAGATATTCGGTATTTTGCTGATTTTACCCACATTTTTGAACGGAATTGTCTGAAAATCCACACAAGGAGTTCCTTGTGGGTACTTTATACCTCGGCTGAGAATTATCTATATAGGTCCACAATACCGTATAGCCCCCATATAAAGGTACCCCCGATATTCGGTATTTTGATGATTTTACCCACATTTTTGAACTGAATTGTCTGAAAATCCACACAAGGAGTTCCTTGTGGGTACTTTATACCTCGGCTGAGAATTATCTATATAGGTCCACAATACCGTATAGCCCCCATATAAAGGTACCCCCGATATTCGGTATTTTGATGATTTTACCCACATTTTTGAACTGAATTGTCTGAAAATCCACACAAGGAGTTCCTTGTGGGTACTTTATACCTCGGCAGAGAATTATCTATATAGGTCCACAATGTCGTATAGCCCCCATATAACGGTACCCCCAATATTCGGTATTTTGATGATCTTACCCACATTTTTCAACGGAATTGTCTGAAAATCCACACAAGGAGTTCCTTGTGGGTACTTTATACCTCGGCAGAGAATTATCTATATAGGTCCACGCTATCGTATAGCCCCCATGTAACGGTACCCCCCAAAATTCGGTAGAATTATTTATATAGGTCCACAATATCGTATAGCCCCCATATACCGGTACCCCCCTATGTTCGGTATTTTGATGATTTTACCCACATTTTTGAACGAAATTGTCTGAAAATCCACACAAAGAATTCCTTGTGGGTACTTTATACCTCGGCAGAGAATTATTTATATAGGTCCACAATATTGTATAGCCCCCATATAACGGTACCCCCCGATATTCGGTAGTTCGATGATTTTACCCACATTTGTCAACGGAATTGTCTGAAAATCCACACAAGGAGTTCCTTGTGGGTACTTTATACCTCGGCAGAGAATTATCTATATAGGTCCACAATATCGTATAGCCAACATATAACGGTACCCCCCGATATTCGGTATTTTGATGATTTTACCCACATTTTTGAACGGAATTGTCTGAAAATCCACACAAGGAGTTCCTTGTGGGTACTTTATACCTCGGCAGAGAATTATTTGTATAGGTTCATAATATCGTATAGCCCCCATATAACGGTACCCCCCGATATTCGGTATTTTGATGATTTTACCCACATTTTTCATCGGAATTGTCTGAAAATCCACACAAGGAGTTCCTTGTGTGTACTTTATACCTCGGCTGAGAATTATCTATATAGGACCACAATATCGTATAGCCCCCATGTAACGGTACCCCCCGATATTCGGTATTTTGATGATTTTACCCACATTTTGAACGGAATTGTCTGAAAATCCACACAAGGAGTTCCTTGTGGGTACTTTATGCCTCGGCAGAGAATTATCTATATAGGTCCACAATATCGTATAGCCCCCATATAACGGTACCCCCCGATATTCGGTATTTTGATGATTTTACCCACATTTTTCAACGGAATTGTCTGAAAATCCACACAAGGAGTTACTTGTGGGTACTTTATACCTCGGCAGAGAATTATCTATATAGGACCACAATATCGTATAGCCCCCATGTAACGGTACCCCCCGATATTCGGTATTTTGATGATTTTACCCACATTTTTGAACGGAATTGTCTGAAAATCCACATAAGGAGTTCCTTGTGGGTACTTTATACCTCGGCAGAGAATTATCTATATAGAACCACAATATCGTATAGCCCCCATGTAACGGTACCCCCCGATATTCGGTATTTTGATGATTTTACCCACATTTTTCAACGGAATTGTCTGAAAATCCACACAAGGAGTTACTTGTGGGTACTTTATACCTCGGCAGAGAATTATCTATATAGGTCCACAATATCGTATAGCCCCCATATAACGGTACCCCCAGATATTCGGTATTTTGCTGATTTTACCCACATTTTTGAACGGAATTGTCTGAAAATCCACACAAGGAGTTCCTTGTGGGTACTTTATACCTCGGCTGAGAATTATCTATATAGGTCCACAATACCGTATAGCCCCCATATAAAGGTACCCCCCGATATTCGGTATTTTGATGATTTTACCCACATTTGTCAACGGAATTGTCTGAAAATCCACACAAGGAGTTCCTTGTGGGTACTTTATGCCTCGGCTGAGAATTATCTATATAGGTCCACAATATCGTATAGCCCCCATATAAGGGTACCCCCCGATATTCGGTATTTTGATGATTTTACCCACATTTTTGAACGGAATTGTCTGAAAATCCACACAAGGCGTTCCTTGTGGGTACTTTATACCTCGGCAGAGAATTATCTATATAGGTCCACAATATCGTATAGCCCCCATGTAACGGTACCCCCCGATATTCGGTATTTTGATGATTTTACCCACATTTTTGAACGGAATTGTCTGAAAATCCACACAAGGAGTTCCTTGGTGGTACTTTATACCTCGGCAGAGAATTATCTATATAGGACCACAATATCGTATAGCCCCCATGTAACGGTACCCCCCGATATTCGGTATTTTGATGATTTTACCCACATTTTTCAACGGAATTGTCTGAAAATCCACACAAGGAGTTCCTTGTGGGTACTTTATGCCTCGGCAGAGAATTATATATATAGGTCCACAATATCGTATAGCCCCCATATAACGGTACCCCCCGATATTCGGTATTTTGATGATTTTACCCACATTTTTCAACGGAATTGTCTGAAAATCCACACAAGGAGTTACTTGTGGGTACTTTATACCTCGGCAGAGAATTATCTATATAGGACCACAATATCGTATAGCCCCCATGTAACGGTACCCCCCGATATTCGGTATTTTGATGATTTTACCCACATTTTTCAACGGAATTGTCTGAAAATTCACACAAGGAGTTCCTTGTGGGTACTTTATACCTCGGCAGAGAATTATCTATATAGGACCACAATATCGTATAGCCCCCATGTAACGGTACCCCCCGATATTCGGTATTTTGCTGATTTTACCCACATTTTTGAACGGAATTGTCTGAAAATCCACACAAGGAGTTCCTTGTGGGTACTTTATACCTCGGCTGAGAGTTATCTATATAGGTCCACAATACCGTATAGCCCCCATATAAAGGTACCCCCCGATATTCGGTATTTTGATGATTTTACCCACATTTTTGAACTGAATTGTCTGAAAATCCACATAAAGAGTTCCTTGTGTGTACTTTATACCTCGGCAGAGAATTATTTATATAGGTCCACAATATTGTATAGCCCCCATATAACGGTACCCCCCGATATTCGGTAGTTCGATGATTTTACCCACATTTTTGAACGGAATTGTCTGAAAATCCACACAAAGAGTTCCTTGTGGGTACTTTATACCTCGGCAGAGAATTATCTATATAGGTCCACGCTATCGTATAGCCCCCATGTAACGGTACCCCCCAAAATTCGGTAGAATTATTTATATAGGTCCACAATATCGTATAGCCCCCATATAACGGTACCCCCCGATGTTCGGTATTTTGATGATTTTACTCACATTTTTGAACGGAATTGTCTGAAAATCCACACAAAGAGTTCCTTGTGGGTACTTTATACCTCGGCAGAGAATTATTTATATAGGTCCACAATATTGTATAGCCCCCATATAACGGTACCCCCCGATATTCGGTAGTTCGATGATTTTACCCACATTTGTCAACGGAATTGTCTGAAAATCCACACAAGGAGTTCCTTGTGGGTACTTTATACCTCGGCAGAGAATTATCTATATAGGTCCACAATATCGTATAGCCAACATATAACGGTACCCCCCGATATTCGGTATTTTGATGATTTTACCCACATTTTTCAACGGAATTGTCTGAAAATCCACACAAGGAGTTCCTTGAGGGTACTTTATACCTCGGCAGAGAATTATTTATATAGGCCCACAATATCGTATAGCCCCCATATAACGGTACCCCCCGATATTCGGTATTTTGATGATTTTACCCACATTTTTCAACGGAATTGTCTGAAAACCCACACAAAGAGTTCCTTGCGGGTACTTTATACATCGGGAGAGAATTATCTATATAGGTCCACAATATCGTATAGCCCCCATATAACGGTACCCCCCGATATTCGGTATTTTGATGATTTTACCCACATTTTTGAACGGAATTGTCTGAAAATCCACACAAGGAGTTCCTTGTGGGTACTTTATACCTCGGCAGAGAATTATCTATATAGGACCACAATATCGTATAGCCCCCATATAACGGTAGCTTCACGGTATTCGGTATTTTGATGATTTTACCCACATTTTTCAACGGAATTGTCTGAAAATCCACACAAGGAGTTCCTTGTGGGTACTTTATACCTCGGCAGAGAATTATCTATATAGGACCACAATATCGTATAGCCCCCATGTAACGGTACCCCCCGATATTCGGTATTTGGATGATTTTACCCACATTTTTCAACGGAATTGTCTGAAAATCCACACAAGGAGTTCCTTGTGGGTACTTTATACCTCGGCAGAGAATTATCTATATAGGTCCACAATATCGTATAGCCCCCATATAACGGTACCCCCCGATATTCGGTATTTTGATGATTTTACCCACATTTTTCAACGGAATTGTCTGAAAATCCACACAAGGAGTTCCTTGTGGGTACTTTATACCTCGGCAGAGAATTATCTATATAGGTCCACAATATCGTATAGCCCCCATATAACGGTACCCCCAGATATTCGGTATTTTGCTGATTTTACCCACATTTTTGAACGGAATTGTCTGAAAATCCACACAAGGAGTTCCTTGTGGGTACTTTATACCTCGGCAGAGAATTATCTATATAGGTCCACAATACCGTATAGCCCCCATATAAAGGTACCCCCCGATATTCGGTATTTTGATGATTTTACCCACATTTGTCAACGGAATTGTCTGAAAATCCACACAAGGCGTTCCTTGTGGGTACTTTATGCCTCGGCAGAGAATTATCTATATAGGTCCACAATATCGTATAGCCCCCATATAACGGTATCCCCCGATATTCGGTATTTTGATGATTTTACCCACATTTTTCAACGGAATTGTCTGAAAATCCACACAAAGAGTTCCTTGTGGGTACTTTATACCTCGGCAGAGAATTATCTATATAGGTCCACAATATCGTATAGCCCCCACATAACGGTACCCCCAGATATTCGGTATTTTGCTGATTTTACCCACATTTTTGAACGGAATTGTCTGAAAATCCACACAAGGAGTTCCTTGTGGGTACTTTATACCTCGGCTGAGAATTATCTATATAGGTCCACAATACCGTATAGCCCCCATATAAAGGTACCCCCCGATATTCGGTATTTTGATGATTTTACCCACATTTTTCAACGGAATTGTCTGAAAATCCACACAAGGAGTTCCTTGTGGGTACTTTATACCTCGGCAGAGAATTGTCCCTATAGGTCCACGACATCGTATAGCCCCCATATAACGGTAGCTTCACGGTATTCGGTATTTTGATGATTTTACCCACATTTTTCAACGGAATTGTCTAAAAATCCACACAAGGAGTTCCTTGTGGGTACTTTATACCTCGGCAGAGAATTATCTTTATAGGCCCACAATATCGTGTAGCCCCCATATAACGGTACCTCCCGATATTCGGTATTTTGATGATTTGACCCACATTTTTCATCGGAATTGTCTGAAAATCCACACAAGGAGTTCCTTGTGGGTACTTTATACCTCGGCAGAGAATTATCTATATAGATCCACGATATTGTATAGCCCTCATATAACGGTACCCCCAGATATTCGGTATTTTGCTGATTTTACCCACATTTTTGAACGGAATTGTCTGAAAATCCACACAAGGAGTTCCTTGTGGGTACTTTATACCTCGGCTGAGAATTATCTATATAGGTCCACAATACCGTATAGCCCCCATATAAAGGTACCCCCCGATATTCGGTATTTTGATGATTTTACCCACATTTGTCAACGGAATTGTCTGAAAATCCACACAAGGAGTTCCTTGTGGGTACTTTATGCCTCGGCAGAGAATTATCTATATAGGTCCACAATATCGTATAGCCCCCATATAACGGTACCCCCCGATATTCGGTATTTTGCTGATTTTACCCACATTTTTGAACGGAATTGTCTGAAAATCCACACAAGGAGTTCCTTGTGGGTACTTTATACCTCGGCAGAGAATTATCTATATAGGTCCACAATATCGTATAGCCCCCATATAACGGTACCCCCAGATATTCGGTATTTTGCTGATTTTACCCACATTTTTGAACGGAATTGTCTGAAAATCCACACAAGGAGTTCCTTGTGGGTACTTTATACCTCGGCTGAGAGTTATCTATATAGGTCCACAATACCGTATAGCCCCCATATAAAGGTACCCCCCGATATTCGGTATTTTGATGATTTTACCCACATTTTTGAACTGAATTGTCTGAAAATCCACATAAAGAGTTCCTTGTGTGTACTTTATACCTCGGCAGAGAATTATTTATATAGGTCCACAATATTGTATAGCCCCCATATAACGGTACCCCCCGATATTCGGTAGTTCGATGATTTTACCCACATTTTTGAACGGAATTGTCTGAAAATCCACACAAAGAGTTCCTTGTGGGTACTTTATACCTCGGCAGAGAATTATCTATATAGGTCCACGCTATCGTATAGCCCCCATGTAACGGTACCCCCCAAAATTCGGTAGAATTATTTATATAGGTCCACAATATCGTATAGCCCCCATATAACGGTACCCCCCGATGTTCGGTATTTTGATGATTTTACTCACATTTTTGAACGGAATTGTCTGAAAATCCACACAAAGAGTTCCTTGTGGGTACTTTATACCTCGGCAGAGAATTATTTATATAGGTCCACAATATTGTATAGCCCCCATATAACGGTACCCCCCGATATTCGGTAGTTCGATGATTTTACCCACATTTGTCAACGGAATTGTCTGAAAATCCACACAAGGAGTTCCTTGTGGGTACTTTATACCTCGGCAGAGAATTATCTATATAGGTCCACAATATCGTATAGCCAACATATAACGGTACCCCCCGATATTCGGTATTTTGATGATTTTACCCACATTTTTCAACGGAATTGTCTGAAAATCCACACAAGGAGTTCCTTGAGGGTACTTTATACCTCGGCAGAGAATTATTTATATAGGCCCACAATATCGTATAGCCCCCATATAACGGTACCCCCCGATATTCGGTATTTTGATGATTTTACCCACATTTTTCAACGGAATTGTCTGAAAACCCACACAAAGGGTTCCTTGCGGGTACTTTATACATCGGGAGAGAATTATCTATATAGGTCCACAATATCGTATAGCCCCCATATAACGGTACCCCCCGATATTCGGTATTTTGATGATTTTACCCACATTTTTGAACGGAATTGTCTGAAAATCCACACAAGGAGTTCCTTGTGGGTACTTTATACCTCGGCAGAGAATTATCTATATAGGACCACAATATCGTATAGCCCCCATGTAACGGTACCCCCCGATATTCGGTATTTTGATGATTTTACCCACATTTTTCAACGGAATTGTCTGAAAATCCACACAAGGAGTTCCTTGTGGGTACTATAGGACCACAATATCGTATAGCCCCCATGTAACGGTACCCCCCGATATTCGGTATTTGGATGATTTTACCCACATTTTTCAACGGAATTGTCTGAAAATCCACACAAGGAGTTCCTTGTGGGTACTTTATACCTCGGCAGAGAATTATCTATATAGGTCCACAATATCGTATAGCCCCCATATAACGGTACCCCCCGATATTCGGTATTTTGATGATTTTACCCACATTTTTCAACGGAATTGTCTGAAAATCCACACAAGGAGTTCCTTGTGGGTACTTTATACCTCGGCAGAGAATTATCTATATAGGTCCACAATATCGTATAGCCCCCATATAACGGTACCCCCAGATATTCGGTATTTTGCTGATTTTACCCACATTTTTGAACGGAATTGTCTGAAAATCCACACAAGGAGTTCCTTGTGGGTACTTTATACCTCGGCAGAGAATTATCTATATAGGTCCACAATACCGTATAGCCCCCATATAAAGGTACCCCCCGATATTCGGTATTTTGATGATTTTACCCACATTTGTCAACGGAATTGTCTGAAAATCCGCACAAGCAGTTCCTTGTGGGTACTTTATGCCTCGGCAGAGAATTATCTATATAGGTCCACAATATCGTATAGCCCCCATATAACGGTATCCCCCGATATTCGGTATTTTGATGATTTTACCCACATTTTTCAACGGAATTGTCTGAAAATCCACACAAAGAGTTCCTTGTGGGTACTTTATACCTCGGCAGAGAATTATCTATATAGGTCCACAATATCGTATAGCCCCCACATAACGGTACCCCCAGATATTCGGTATTTTGCTGATTTTACCCACATTTTTGAACGGAATTGTCTGAAAATCCACACAAGGAGTTCCTTGTGGGTACTTTATACCTCGGCTGAGAATTATCTATATAGGTCCACAATACCGTATAGCCCCCATATAAAGGTACCCCCCGATATTCGGTATTTTGATGATTTTACCCACATTTTTGAACGGAATTGTCTGAAAATCCACACAAGGAGTTCCTTGTGGGTACTTTATACCTCGGCAGAGAATTGTCCCTATAGGTCCACGACATCGTATAGCCCCCATATAACGGTAGCTTCACGGTATTCGGTATTTTGATGATTTTACCCACATTTTTCAACGGAATTGTCTAAAAATCCACACAAGGAGTTCCTTGTGGGTACTTTATACCTCGGCAGAGAATTATCTTTATAGGCCCACAATATCGTGTAGCCCCATATAACGGTACCTCCCGATATTCGGTATTTTATGATTTGACCCACATTTTTCATCGGAATTGTCTGAAAATCCACACAAGGAGTTCCTTGTGGGTACTTTACCCACCGACAGAGAATTCTCTATATAACGGCTAACGATAACGTATAGCTCCCATATAACGATTCCCCGCGATATACGGTATTTTGATGTTGTTAGCCACATTTTCCAATCGTATTGTCTGAAAATCCACACACGGAGTTCCTTGTGAGTACTTTACACGCAGACATAGATTTGTCTTTATAGGTCCACAATATCGTATATCCCCCCATATATCGGCACCTTCCTATATTAAATATTTTAAAGATTTTAAAAGAATTTTTATTGGATTTTATTTTGTTTTGAAAATTTTCTAATTCGTTCCAAATTGTGGAGGGTATTCAAAGTTCGGCCCGGCCGAACTTACTGCTTTTTTACTTGTTTTTTTTTTTTCAATATATTTTGGATTGATTATAGTATGGACGGGGTAGTACTTACCTGTAATTATATTTTATTTCAGATAAAGCCGTATTAAGCAATGCTTTAGATGATATAAAGTTTTTCGAAGTGAACCCGCAGGTAAGTCTGTCGTAAAAATTGACCAACACCTTTATTTAGACTTGGCTTAGCATCCTAGTACATGTCGACACTAAGTGTTATTTAATTTAATTATTATTATTTAAATAATCTGTGAATGTCTTATTCTCCTTTTGTGATATTGTTTAGTGTGATTATGCTAAGTTAGATTAATCTTTGTAGTACCAAAGACAAATATTTTTATTCCCTCCACCTTAGAAAGTAGCATTTCTGAAAATTCATCGTTGACCTCATAAAGTATACATATATATTCGTAATCAGCATAAAATTCCAAGTCGATTCAACGATGTCCGTCTGCCTGTCTATCTATTGAAACCACGATACAGCACAAATTTGACGTAGAGCATCAAAATTTAGCAGAAAATTTGTATTGTGCCTAAAATGGTTGGTATTGAAAATGAGATATATCGGTCCACGTTTTGCCATAGCCCCCATACAACGGTACCTCCCGATATTCGGTGTTTTGATGATTTTTGCACATTTTTTAACGGATTTTAACAGAAATTGGTATTTTTAGTTCGTAATGGGTTGTAGCTCGTGTTGCGAAACATTGTATTATTATATTACCCACATAATTGTTTCAAATTTGGTATTTAAGAAGATTTATAAGATGACAATCCTTGAAGTATAAAATTGTCTATAGAGGTTTCCGTTTTGGTATGGCCCCACATAACCGCCTCACTCACTTTACGGTTTTTTGATAAGTTTAACTACATTATGCAAAAGGTCTTATTGGTATATGAAGTTTAAAATGAAACACGCTTGAATTCAGATACCTTTATGTAAAAAGGTTTTCTTTACCCTAAGGTGGAGGGTATTAAAAGTTCTGCCCCGCCGAACATAATGTTTTTTTGCTTGTTTAAATAAATACGATTAGAAATTCTGCCAAGCCGGCAGGTTCTGCTTTTGTTCTCATCTTAATATTTGGCCGTTCGAGCTGGATAAATATGAATTTTCAAGAGCAACAATCCACTACTGTTTATATGAACGAAGCAGTTTCTCCCACCAGTGGCGAGAAAGTCTAAATTAAAGGCCTGCACAAGACGAATTGTATGAATTATGCTTTTTCCGACACTGACTTTGTCTACTCAAGCATGCGCTATGTATTTGATAGGCAATGACAACCAACAACATCCCCCATTTTGATTCATGTGTGCCATTGTCTAAGGTTCGATCGTGGCATGGCTAACTCGAATATTTGCATGGTGTTCTCCATAAATGCAGGATGTCGACGATGACATCGAACCATAGCATCGTCAAATTGTGTATCATTTGTGTACGTGTGCTTAAATTGAGAGAGTGTGTGTGTGTCTTTCGACGGTGAGGATGTGTTTTGTGTGTGCTGTAATTTTGAAGTAACAAACACGGCATACATATAAAAGTGAGTACGAAATCAATAATTAAAAAATTTTCTTTATGACGTAGTTGAGGGCAAAGATTTCTTAATATCTTTTATCAGATATTTATACCCTCCACTAAAAAAAGTATGGAGGGTATATTAAGTTCGTCATTCCGTATATATATTCCTGATCAGCGTAAAATTCTAAGACGATTTAGCCCTGTCCGTCCATCTGTCCGTCTGTTGTAATCACGCTACAGTCTAAACGAATTAAGATAGGAAGCTAAAATTTTGCATAGATCTCTCTTTTGTCTGCAGGCAGTCAAGTTCGAAGATGGGCAATATCGGTCCACGATATCGTATAGCCCCCATATAACGGTACCTCCGATATTCGGTATTTTGATGATGTTAGCCACATTTTTCAATAGAATTGTCTGGAAAACCACACAAGTAGTTCCTTGTGGGTACTTTATACCTCGGCAGAGAATTATCTTTATAGGTCCACAATATCGTGTAGCCTCCATATAACGGTACCCCCCGGTATTCGGCATTTTGATGATTTTAGAAACATTTTTCAATGGAATTGTCTGAAATTCCACAAAAGGAGTCCCTTGTGAGCATTTTACCCCCTCAAAAAGAACTGTTTATATATGTTCACGATATCGTATATCCCCCATATAACTGTACCCCCCGATATTCGGTATTTTGATGATGTTAGTCACATTGTTCAATGGAATTGTCTTAAAATCAACACAAGGAGTTCCTTGCGAGTATTTTACCCCCTGATAGAGAATTGTCTATACAGGTCCACGATATCGTACATCCCCCATATAACGGTACCCCCGATATTCGGTATTTTTATGATTTTACTCACATTTTGCATCGGAATTGTCTGAAAATCCACACAAGGAGTTCCTTGTGGGTACTTTATACCTCGGCAGAGAATTAGCTATATAGGTCCACGATATCGTACATCCCCCATATAACGGTACTCCTCTATATTCGGTATTTTGATGATTTTAGCCACTTTTTCCAATGGAATTATCTGAAAATCCACATAAGGAGTACCTTGTTAGTACTTTACACGCAGACATAGATTTGTGTTTATAGGTCCACAATATCGTATATCCCCCATATATCGGCACCTTCCTATATTAGATATTTTAAAGATTTTAAAAGAATTTTTAATGGATTTTATTTTTTTGAAAAATTTGTAATTCGTTCCAAATGGAGGAGGGTATTCAAAGTTCGGCCCGGCCGAACTTACTGCTTTTTTACTTGTTTTTAATAAGGATTGACATATTGGATTGAAAGAAAAACTTTATTACAAAAAATGTATTTTTTCACATATCGGAAAAACAGGTAGCGAATCACATATAGGAAAAACAGATAGCGATTGCGCTTTGCCTTCACTACGTGTGTGTCTTTTTCGTTGGCAATTGTTTCATTGTTGTTGCAATTTTTGTGGTAGAACATTTTTGTATGACACACTATTCAACATCCTCTTTTATTGGCCATTACATGTTATGACGATGGGTTTGAGTCCGACCGACATGACTAGACATCGAGCATTTGGTTGGATGTCACATACTGTTATGCGTTTGATCAAACAGGGCAGAACATGACGAGCGTTTTCTCGCCATGGCATAAATAGAGAAATATGTCACACTTGCAGCCCTTTAGTCTAAATAACCAAATAAGGAATTTACGTCCGAAAAAGAGGAAAACTAAATCCATATGGGCACTTTTAATGTAATAACATAGAGAAGGTAACTGCAGGTACCATTTTATTAAAACAATCAAACAATACTTATACCAAAAAATGAAGCAATTTTCTCAACAAAAATGTGTGGCTAAAATCAGATTACAATACAAAACAAGTAAGCAAAGGCTATAGTCGTGCGGGTCCGACCATGTGATACCCTACAACACTACAATATGTTAGAAGCCCTTTATGTCCAAATCCATTTTGGAAGATTTCGCTTTTCCATCCATTCTACCAGTTGTCATAAACTCTAACTTCATGCGAGATTTCGTGTCCTTTGGTTTATATTTGTGTTGTTGTTCCATTTCAACCCCTGAATATATTGCGTACATCTGTGAAAACAATAGGCCTAGCCCCTCTGAGCCTAACCCTACCCCTAGAAAATTTTCGTAAGGATCGGACGATAATTGCAATATGTATATGATATGCCCAACCTGTTTTGTAAAGTGGAATATTAGAAAATGTATTCTTCAATATTTTAAGTCAAATTGAAAAAAAATAGCATGCGATAAAAAAATAAAAAAGTCACAAAATACTACAAAATCTATATTAACATCATTATTGACATCTTTTTATGCGATTTTTTTAGATTTTATTCTTTTATGTCAAGAGGGCATTTTGAATTGACAAAATTTGTCAAAATCGGTCCAGCCATTCTTAAGATATAAGCATTTTAGCTAAAATCCCCTTCCTTTGTTTATACACATTGTTTATATTTCGCTATATATATCCGATATATTTACTATCGGCATCTACGTAACGGTCAGAATTGACCTGTTCGTCTAATTGTGATTTCGTCGGGAAATTTTGACTTTTATTTAACACAAATGTTATAGTCTATTTTACCCACTAAATGTTGTCCGATGACCATAAAAATGGAAGGCTTCTGCCCAGACTTAAGCTCTAGCCCAATGCTAATTTCCGCTTCGATTGGTCCATAATTGCGAACTGTAGAGCAACTGCAAAATCAGGAAATTTTTCAGTTTTTGGTCCACTTCGACCCCTAAATATTATGCGATCATCTCCAAAAGAAATAGGGTTCTATTCTGACCCTAGCCCCACCTGCATTCTAAATTTCGTGAAGATCGGGCCATAATTGCGACCTGTAGAGTGATTACAAATTAACATGGACAGACGGACGGACGTACATAGATAGATCGACTCAGCTCGGCGAGATAGGAAGATCTATATGTACTTTCCTATGTGGGAAATCAATATTTCGAGGTGTTACATAATTTTTGGCCCAATCAAACTTATAATACCCCCAACATATAGTGTTGTAGGGTATAATGACGGAAGGTACTGTTATATGTTATAATTTGGTCTCAGAGAAAGAAGAATGGCACTACCAATTTCCAATTTTGAAACAATGGAACGATGTGGCTATTATCATCTAAATTCCGAATATAAGGAGGCACAGTTATAGTAGTATCCATTACGAACTCCAAATACCAAATTTAAAGCAATTTCGTGGATAAACTCGTTTTCAATCAGAAAAGATAAAACTTTAGCGACGGGTTTGGACTACAGAAAAACTTGGAACTTTGTGGACCGTTCTGTGCTAGGACGTTTTCTATATACTAAAAACACAAACTTCAACGCTACTTCGAATATGTGGTTATGGCCTTATGACGGACGCAGCTGCATGAAGTTTATAACAGACAAGTTAAAAAGTATCAGTCGGTTCTGCTAATTAAATATATGATTATTCAAACTTTTGGCCCTCTATTGAGTGGGTTCTGAAGAAATGGGCAATATTGTGTATTTCTTATCGGACCTAAATAAATACGATATAAATATTGCGACGTGCCAGCTTTGGTTTCTATTCGTCTCAAGTTTCTGGTTCACAAGTTATGACAGATAAAAGTATTAAAAATTGTGACAATTTGTGGGTTAGATACAAGAAAGGTTTCACAGACATATATCATCTTCACAAAAGATCTTGTGTTAGCAAAAATGTTTGTGTGTGTGAAATTTGAAGAGAGTTGATTGCTCATTTGAGCGTTTGGTTTCTCAAAATCGTGAACCCTATGAGGGGAGGTACAAGAAAAAATGGTCCGATCTCTACCATCTTTATAACAGATCTTGTGTTGATGGAAATGTTTAGATGTGCCAAGTCTGAATAGAATCGGAATGGAATTTCGTGTTCTATGAGCTCCATGGATATTCAATATTTTGACCCTTTGTGGGGAAGGTACCAGAAGGAAAGGACCGATATATCCCATCTTCACAACAGATCTTGAATTTATAAAAATATTGGAATGTGTGAAATTTTAAGACAATCGAATTCTTACATCATATTTTATATGACTTATAATTATTCAAAATTTTTAACTATTGTGGCTGAGGCACTTGATGGAATGGGCCGATATTATCCATTTTTGCACTTGACCTAGAACTGACGTAAATATTTGGATTTTCAAAGTTGGAGCAAAATCGGATTATTGCTTCTCTTTCTGTGCAGAACATATATTTTTTGGTTTTATTTTTGAAAATTTCGACCTTCTGTTGGGTAGGTACCAGAAGGAGTGGACCGATGTATTACATCTTTGCACCAGACTTTGGGTTAAAAAAATTATTGGGATGCGTGAAATTTGAAGACAATCGGACTCTTACATTACATTTTATGAGAGTTGTAATTATTAAAAAGTGTGACCATTTGTGGGATAGGTACTTGATGGAGTGAACCTGACCTAGTAACGACGGAAATATTAGGATTTGCAAGCTTGGAGCAAGATCGGATTATCCTATCTCTTTATGTGCAAAAAATATATTTTTTGAAAATTTCGAACTTTTGTGGTGAAGGCACCCGAAGGAGTGGACCGATATTACCGATCTCCGAACTCGTTCTGAGTTTCACAAAAATATTACGATCTCCTAACTTTGGACCAAATCAGACAGACGGACGGATATCGATAGATCGACTCAAAATGTTCTAAAACGGATTTGGTCCAATGAGATCTAGGGTCTAAAATCGTTATTTCGACTAGGCACGTTTTGACCGTATCAAATGATATATACCCTCCGTAGCCATAAGGCAGAGGGTATAAAAATGGATACATATTGAGAACAATAGGCTAAATTATTCAGTGGAAAATTAGAAAAGGTCTGCGAAACACGGAAGATCAAGAAGAGCTGTGGAGTTATATCAAATAGTTAATTGTTCAGGAATTTCATCTTGAAAAGGGTTATCGCTTGGGATCGCATAAATTAAATTGACCTGTTGTTGGCGTGATACCAGGACAAATAAATCCGAAAAAGGAATAGAACATTAAAACAAGGATATGTAATTTTGTGTAAAAGTATTTTCAAATGATTTATGTGGAAATAGTGAGTTTCGAAGAAAAGAGACTTTATATTTTGCGTGTAATCACAAAGAAAGCGTCAGAACAGTGTAGTTGCAGATGAGCACAATAGCGGAACAACATCGTGACCAGCGCCGACGCTCGCAGCATTGGAAAGTAACTCCCTGCATCCGAACTGAGCGAATATGCTTTTTAGGAGCAAGTCCAGAACAGAGCGTAAGCTCTCCTCCATAATCCGAACTAGCGAAAAGAGAGGCAGAGAAGATTTCCCCATTGAACTCGACTGAGCGGCTAATTAATGTGGTTATTGGAATGCCTTGGCGTAACCAAAGTATCGAATTTATACACGTGTGTTGTAAAAATACAAAATAAGTTTGCGTAAAAGTATTTTATATGCTACATATCAAAAAACATATAGAATCCTCTAAAACACTTAAAGTAGCCGCCACATCTACAAATGCTAAATTACAACCCATCAGGTTGGATATTGGGACTTAAAAAAATTCTTAATACTAGAAAAATTTACATAAGTAAATTTCTACCATGTAGTATCGATTCCGAACTTCAAATACGAAATTTGAAACAACTCCGGTGAAATATATCGCTAATAATCCAAATAGCGAATAAATAACTACTATAACATAAACAGGTTACTCCTTCGTATAGCCCACATATAATGGTAGCTTCCATATGTGGGCTATACGTAGACGAGGATTTGCATAGACAATTTTCTGTCATCGTTTGCAGTACCCATTAAAAACTTCAAATACGAAATTTGAAACAATTCCGGTAAATAATGTCGCTAAACCAATCAACATATCGAATATCGGGAGACACCGTTGTATGAATGAACTTAACCTACCTACATGTGTGCAAAATTTTAGGCTTCTATCTCAATTTGTTCGAAAGACAGCGAGATTACAACATACAGACGGACATCCCTAAGTCGACTTACAATGTTAACGCTGATCTGAAATACATATACTTTCTAGGGTTTAACATGAGTAGTTCCAGAAGTTGCAAATAGAATGACAAAGTTAATATACCCTCCATAAAATGATGGAGAGTATAACAAGCAAAAAGCTATTAAGTTCGGTCGGATCGAACTTATAATACACTCCACCATTATATATGCGAAAACGTGATCTGCATAAGTATTTTTTTGTCATTGGTTGTAGTACACATTAATATATTCAAATACAAAATTTGAAACAATTCCGGTAAAAAATATCACTAAAATAATCAAAACACCGAATATTGGGAGATACCGTTATATGAATGCTTTATGAAAACTTTGACTGACATGACACTTATTTGCTCTTTCTTTCTGAATGTGGTTTCCCCAGTTAAGTATCCTATATAGAATCACCCTTATGTTAACGTCAAATAGCCCGTTATCCAGTCCCTGAGGGCCCGGTCAAAATTGTCAAAGGATTGGATGAGTTTATCTGTGCTAACATTATTGAAAGCGCCATAGATGTCAAAGAATACTCTTTGTCGAAGGTGTTCTCGATGCGGCGTTCAACCTCATGTAATGCGGTTTCCACTGAACGTCCTTTAACGTATGTTCTTGTTTATATTTAAGCATATCATTTCTGGTCTTGCTCTTAATCGTGGTATCCATTATGCGTTCCATGGTTCTGATTAAGAACGATGTTGGACTTCTCGGTCGATAAGACTTGGATATTAGGTAACTTGCCTTACCAGGTTTGTGTACAAAAACCACCCTCGCCTCCTGTCAGGTTTTTGGGTTATAAGCAAATATTAGGCATGCTTATAATTCCGGCTAAGTTGGACGAGATGTAGTCCACATCCTTATCTAAGGTTAAGAGTGAAGCAAATGTATCCCTTAGCTCTTCCCAACATAGTTCAGTCGTTTCGTTGTTGGAGTATACCTGTCCAATTCATTCGGAAACTCATCTTTGTGGTTGATCCTCCGAAAGTAGAAAACATTCGTATATTTCGATATTGAGGTCTTCGATTGGAATATGTTGACCCACTTTCAGAGACTTGTTTTAGTGCGGTTTTCATTAATAACTCCCGATTGGGAGATATTGGACGTCTGTTTCATCTTGTTAATAAAACTAGTGCTCGAGAAATTTTCTTAAAGTTTCCTTTAAATCATCATACCAGAGTGGAATCCCTTGAATATCACTTACAACAGTCCACGGTTGCTTGATCCCAGTCAACGAAAGCCATTGTTGGCGCTTCCTGTGTTGGAGCAGGAATCCAGTTCATGTGATAAATTGTTGTCTTTCAGCAATGGCAATTTTTAATGTACCATCGTGGTATTTTCTTGTAAAAATTGCCTTGGATCACTGTTACTTTACGGGCGCAAAATGTGAAAACAAAATCATCTCTTTCATATTGGAAAGAACTGGATGCATTCTTCTCTTGACAGAGAGCAACGAAGTGTACTCTAAGTTTGTCTCTTCCTCATCCCGCGTATTCCCCAGTTTGAAATATGATGATTCCTTTCTTCGTTTGTCTCAAAATTCTTATTTCGTTCTTTGTTCAAAGCAAAAACATGAATTGCATATTTGGCCTCGGTTCGAAAGGGACACACATATATAGTTTAGCTGAACCACAATTCGGTGAAACTTGACCAGTACGATACGCTTCCCGCTCAGATTACTAAGTTTGGCTGGATTATTACGGGTTCCAATACATAAAACGCAATATTCGTATACCGTACTGATTATGCGTGGTATGGCAGCCTCATCAAGAGTAACACAATTGGCTGATTTCGTGGGGTCCCCAATGGCCCGGAGCAGCGCGACCGTTGTGCCACTAAAGTATCAATTTTGCCACCTTTTTGGGCTTTGATACCTTTGTGCGACTTTTTTATTTTGATCCTAAATGAGCCACTTTTTTGAATTTTTGTGCCACTTTTTTATACACTATGCCATCTTTTTTTAAACTTCATATATTTTAATCTAAACGCTGTATTTAAAACAATGAAATGAAACAATGAAAAGCGTCGTACGTTGCCATTTTCAATTTGCGATAGCAAATTTCAGAGCGAACGCTCTTATATTAGGTGTGTGTTTATTTATTTTCTGTTTACTTATTTTCTGTTTGTTTATTTCTGGAACAACTGTTAAGAGACATTTTTAATTACTTTTCTTCAGACTATGACAGAAAATTGTCTGTGCAGGTCCACGTCTTCGTATAGCCCCCATATAACGGTACCCCCCCCCCCCATTTATTCGGTATTTTGATGATTCTAGCGACATTATTTACCGGGATTGTTTCAATTTTCGCATTTGAAGTTCGTAATGCATATTACAGCCTGTGACAGAAAATTGTTCGTGCAGGTCCACGTCTTCGAATAGCCCCCATAATACGGTACCCCCGATATACAGTATTTTGTTGATTTTAGCTGCATTATTTACTTCTTTGTATTTTTTTTTTTTTTTTGTATTATTTCTAATTTTGTATTTGAAGTTCGTAATGGATACTACATCCTATGCCAGAAAATTGTCTGTGCAGGCTTATGACAAAAGTTGCGTATGCAGATCCACGTCGTAGTATAGACCCTAATATCCGGCTACATTCGGTATTTTTAAGATTTTCAGAGAATTTTTAATGGATTTTAGTTTTTTGAAAATTGCCAAATTTGTACCATATGGTGGAGGGTGTTCAAAGTTCAGCCCGGCCGAACTTACAGCTTTTTTCCTTGTTATACCCTACACCACAAGGTGGTCAGGGTATTATGTCTTTGTGCATTTGTTTGTAACAGGCAAAAGGAAACTAAATAGACCAATAGTCGATTTATGCATGTCCGTCCGTCTGTCTGTCTGTCCATGTATTTTTGAAAACAAAGTACAGTTCGCATTTATTACCCTATCCGGATGAAATTTTGCACCAATCATTTGTTAGGCCCAAGGACGAACTCTATGGAGATAATCGGTCAAAATTTAGATATAGCTCCCATATATAACTTCGTCCGATTTACCTTTTATTGTGCACCAAACGTGTAATATCGGCCGAATAAGCACATACAGCCAAATTAAGCCTGAAAATAAATATGCCAAATTTGATCGAAATCGGTTCAGATATAGCTATAGCTCCCATATATATTGCTCATCCGATTTGATATATTTGTCCTCCGCAGCCGTAATATGCACTTTGTAACAACGATATTCAGGGAAATATATCAAATACAGCTCAGAAATATCTTTGCCAAATTTGATCGAGATCGGTTCCGATTTGGATATAGCTCCCATATATATCTTTATATGATTTCAAATTAATTTTGCACCAAATGGGCAATACAAGTCCGAATTTAAAAGATACAAATGCTTCGGCATATTAAGTCCTTTGAACTTTAAATTATAATTATAATCAAAGCGTGTATGATTGAGTTCTCTCATAAAAACTTTTATTTTTATGCGGAGCGCTACTAAATAAGCAAAGTGGTGTTGGGTATCATAAAGTCGGCTCCGCCCGACTTTAAGACTTTCTTTACTGCAATTACTATTTAGTATTACATATAGATGAATTTGTTGTTTTGTTCTAAACTGTTATTTTTTAAATAAAATGTGAAATAAATTGTGCCACTTTCTGTGCCACCATTTAAAACGGTATGTGTCACTTTTTTCAAGAAATGACACTTTTTGTGATACTTTTTGAAAATTTCCAGCGGTCACACTGGGCCTGAGCCTCGAATGGGTCCGAATTTTAATAACGCCCCAAATGGGGTCTTTAATGATCTCGAATGTGTTGAACGTCCATAATGGCATCAAATGACTCCGAAAGTGTTAATAGTCCTTAATATTCTAAGATCGCTAATACCCCGAATGATTAGATTGTAAGCTCATCTCTATTAGGAAAGAAAAAGATGAAGTTGAAAAAATTTGAATTGATATATTGTAGAGTTCTGTATTATATTACGTATTTTTTTGTTATTTATATTTCATCATTGTTAATATATTCGTTGAAACCTATAGTTGATTCAAAAGAAGCGCCAATTATTTAAATAAGAATTGGTGTATAAATTAGTTAAAAACCCAACCTTTAATTTGAAAGGACATAGACGTTTAAGTATGTCTACTCCTAATCACTACATCCCTTTTGCAGTAAGAGATATATATTATATACACTATGTTCTGCCACCGCAGCGAGAACCCGTTACGAACTACAAATACGAATTTTGGCTGAAACCATCAAAATACCGAATATCGGGAGGCACCGTTATATGGAGGTTATACGAAAACGTGGACTGATATATGTCATTTTCAATACCAACCATCCATTTCCAAAGAGAGCGATCGTGTTTCTTAATCTTCGCATTTATCTAAAATATCATATTTTACACTCATTTTGGAACTAATAATTTGAACACACATTGCTATCCATATACTCAAAAATAAAATAAATAATCAATATTAAAATCTACCATCAAAAGATATATGTAACCAAACAAAATATGTTTGGCAACTCTAGAAGCAACTAGACTTACAAATTGTGAGCGCGACGTTGTTGTGAATAAAAAACAAAAATTCAGTGCTTAAATACTGTCGAATAAAAACAAATTAAATTGTTCTCTCGCTCTCGCAGAGAGCTATCGAGTATGCCACACCAAAAGCGTAGAAGCACAAATAATGTTAACAAGTAAAAAAGCAGTAAGTTCGGCCGGGCCGAATTTTGAATACCCTCCACCATTTGGAACGAATTAGAAAATTTTCAAAAAAATAAAATCCATTAAAATTCTTTTAAAATCTTTAAAATATCTAATATAGGAAGGTGCCGATATGGGGGGATATACGATATTGTGGACCTATAAAGACAAATCTATGTCTGCGTGTAAAGTACTCACAAGGAACTCCGTGTGTGGATTTTCAGACAATACGATTGGAAAATGTGGCTAAAATCATCATAATACCGAATATCGCGGGGTACCGTTATATGGGAGCTATACGTTATCGTTAACCTATATAGAGAATTCTCTGTCGGTGGGTAAAGTGCTCACAAAGAACCCCTTGTGTACAAAGAACCCCTTGTGACCATTTCGTTGAAAAATATGGCTAAAAACATCAAAATACCGAATATCGGGGGTACCGTTATATGAGGGCTATACAATATCGTGGATCTATATAGATAATTCTCTGCCGAGGTATAAAGTACCCACAAGGAACTCCTTGTGTGGATTTTCAGACAATTCCGATGAAAAATGTGGGTCAAATCATAAAATACCGAATACCGGGAGGTACCGTTATATGGGGGATATACGATATCGTGGACCTGTATAGATAATTCTCTCTCAGGGGGTGAAGTACTCATAAGGAACTACTTGTGTTGATTTTAAGACAATTCCATTGAAAAGCGTGGCTAACATCATAAAAATACCGAATATCGGAGGTTATAGTTATATGGGGGATATACGATATCGTGGACCTATATAGACACTTCATTTTGAGGAGGTAAAATGCCCACAAGGGACTCCTTTTGTGGATTTTCAGACAATTCCGTTGAAAAATGTGGGTAAAATCATGAAAATACCAAATATCGGGGGGTACCGTTACATGGGGGCTATACGATATTGTGGACCTATATAGATAATTCTCTGCCGAGGTATAAAGTACCCACAAGGAACTCCTTGTGTGGATTTTCAGACAATTCCGTTGAAAAATGTGGGTAAAATCATCAAAATACCGAATATCGGGGGGTACCGTTATATGGGGGCTATACGATATTGTGGACCTATATAGATAATTCTCTGCCGAGGTATAAAGTACCCACAAGGAACTCCTTGTGTGGATTTTCAGACAATTCCGTTGAAAAATGTGGGTAAAATCATCAAAATACCGAATATCGGGGGGTACCGTTATATGGGGGCTATACGATATTATGGATCTATATAGATAATTCTCTGCCAAGGCATAAAGTACCCACAAGGAACTCCTTGTGTGGATTTTCAGACAATTCCGTTCAAAAATGTGGGTAAAATCATCAAAATACCGAACATCGGGGGGTACCGTTATATGGGGGCTATACGATATTGTGGACCTATATAAATAATTCTCTGCCGTGGTATAAAGTACCCACAAGGAACTCCTTGTGTGGATTTTCAGACAATTCCGTTGAAAAATGTGGGTAAAATCATCAAAATACCGAATATCGGGGGGTATCGTTACATGGGGGCTATACGATATCGTGGATCTATATGGATAATTCTCAGCCGAGGTATAAAGTACCCACAAGGAACTCCTTGTGTGGATTTTCAGACAATTCCGTTGAAAAATGTGGGTAAAATAAGCAAAATACCGAATATCGGGGGGTTCCATTATATGGGGGCTATACGATATCGTGGACCTATATGGACAATTCTCTGCCGAGGTATAAAGTACCTACAAGGAACTCCTTGTGTGGATTTTCAGACAATTCCGTTCAAAAATGTGGGTAAAATCATCAAAATACCGAATATCGGGGGTACCGTTATATGGGGGCTATACGATATCGTGGACCGATATAGCCCATCTTCGAACTTGACCTGCCTGCAGACAAAAGAGAGATCTGTGCAAAATTTTAGCTTCCTATCTTAATTCGTTTAGACTGTAGCGTGATTACAACAGACGGACAGACGGACGGACAGGGCTAAATCGTCTTAGAATTTTACGCTGATCAAGAATATATATATACTTTGTTGGGTCTAAAATGATTATTTCGATGAGTTACAAACGGAATGACGAACTTAATATACCCTCCATACCTTTTTTGGTGGAGGGTATAAAAAAACTATTTCGTGTGCGCAATGTAAAACTCCAGTGTTGGAAAGTGAATCTGCAATAGACTGTGACAAATGCAATAAGATGTTTCATTGGCAATGTACGCAGCTGAATACAATTGAAATAGAGCGACTAGTGGATGATGAATCTCTTGATTTCAAATGTCATTTTTGTCAACCGAGCAACAACGGATCAGAAATGAAAACGATGTTGAGAGAAATGAAAGAGACGATGAAATTTATGGCTTCTCAATATGACCAAACTCTAAATGGTGTAAAGAAAAACACGATCAAAATAAAAACATTAAAGAAAGAAAATAAAAACTTGCGAGAAAAGATTGATAAATTAGAGTCCACGGTTAATTTTTTGAACGGTGAAAGAGTAAAAAATGATTGTATAATCAATGGTGTTGTCATTGATAATAATTCTAGTCCTATTGACGTGGTGTTAAAAATTGCCAATGAAATTGAGGATGCTTTTTTTAACCGTAATAAGCAAACGAATAAAATTTCCATGGTGGTGAAGTTTGCTAGTAAGAAGAGCAAATTGTGTCTAATGAAAGGAAAACAGAAATTGAAAGAAGACTCTAAAATGAAAACCGTTTTTGTAAATGATTTCCTCACAAAAGAATGTTTGGGAATCTTAAAACATGCCAAGACCTTGAAACCATTTGGCTATAAATTTATTTACACGAAAGATGGCATGGTATACGTGAAAAAGAGATGTAACTGCAAGATCAATTCTTATAAAGAGCATGGATGACGTAGACAAAATCTTAAAATCTATTGTTTCCAAAAAACCAAACCAACGAGAACTCGTGCTGCTGATATTATTGATGAGGAAGAGGAAGATGATGATGCTGGTTTTTTATCACCAAACTAATATAAATATGTTTTAATTTTGCTTTAAGTTTCAATATCACTTTTTTATGAACTCAAATTATTTCAAAAAATAGAAAATTATAATTCTCATATTCAGAGCCTAAATCAAAATGTTTTTAATGTCGTTTCTTTTAATGCTAGAAGTATTTCTTCGATGGGAAAATTTAATAGATTTATTAATGAAATAAAAAATCTTCATAGGCTGCCATCAATAATAAGCCTTGAAATAAATTGATAACATGACTACTCTGCATAGGGTTACGCATATCAACATTTAAATCACCCACCAACAACTTTGAACCACCACTAAAACCATCTACAGCTATTAGTCCAAGAGACTTGGTTTAGCAGTCAGTTTGTATTCCATACAAGGGTGCTATTCATTGTTCTAGATCTGATGCATTCGGTGGAACTACTCTTTATATAAATTCAAATTTGAAATATAGAGTACTTTTGAATAAAAGTGATGAAAATGTTGATGTCGTTGCTGTTTAATTGGAAGATGTTAAGTTCGATAATTCGAATTTAAAAGTTATTTCAGTGTACAGATCTCAACGTTGCAATTTATCGATTTTTTTGAGAAAGTTGGAAAATATTTTAGATGGTTTTAGTTGTGGTTCAAAGTTGTTGGTGGGTGATTTAAATGTTGATATGCGTAACCCTATGCAGAGTAGTCATGTTATCAATTTTTTTCAAGGCTTTAATATGAAGTCTTGTCATGACCTAATTACAAGACCAAAGAGCAAAGCATCCATAGACTGGATTGTTTCTGATTTTTCAAAGAAGATATCGGTTTGTAGCATAGAAAATAAGCTTTCTGACCACAACTTTTTATGTTGTTCCTTATTTATTTCGTTCAAATCGAATGACCTTAACATTGTAAGTTTTAAGAAAACAGACTTTGGAAAACTTTCAAGAATTCTAAATGCAAAATTAAATGGTTTAACTGTGGAAGGAGAGTTAGTTTATGTGTGTGACAAATTTATTGACACATTTACTTCCTCTATAGCGCAATGTACAACTGTTGAACGTAAGTCCATAGACATTCGGAGGCAACTTGCTCCTTGGGTTACTGAAAACTTATCAGCTCTTATAGATTTAAGAAAACGGATATTAAATAAAAGGCGGAAAAATCGTGATAAGACTTTTATAACACAGCAGTTGAAAAGAATCAGTAAAATCATAAAAATTTGCAATTAAAGCCTGATGAATGATTATTATAAAAACAATCTGAGTGATTATAAGGGTAATATTAAAAAGATATGGGAATTCCTAAATAAAATTTTTGGTCGCACTAAAAATAGGGAAATTGAAATTATAATGGAAGACGGCAGACAGTTAGCCACCGATTATGACAAAGCAACTGTTTTAAACGAATATTTCACCTATTCAGTACAGCGATTAAAGGATAATTTACCCCAGTATCATGATGATGATATCAATATTTTTTCTACACTTTTTCCGGAAAACAGTAATTTTTGTTAGCAAACAGTTGAATCGCCGAAAATGCGGGAAGTTATTGAGTCTTTGAATGGAAGAAAAGGATGTGGTTATGACAATATAACGCCCAAAAAGTTGATTTGTAACAAATCTTTTGTAGTAAACTGTCTATCTGACATTTTAATTTTACTACTATTACTGAGGGTACGTATCCAAACAGTTTAAAAATCCAAAGGGTTTTGCTAATTCCTAAAAAAACAAATTCTAAAAATGTGGTAGACTTTAGGGCAGTTGCAGTTCTTTCAACTGTGGATAAAATCTTTGAGAAAATAATATCGGAACAACTATCTGCATATTTATACGAAAATAATATTTTATCTGAGAAACAGTTTGGGTTTAAGAAGGGTTCTGGCACCGAGGAGGCGGTTGTGAATGTCGTGAAAAACATATGTAGTAAGATTGATTCAGGTGCCAAAGCAGTTGCTGGAGTGTTTTATGATCTATCGAGAGCATTTGACTTGGTAGATCACGATATCTTGGTAAGAAAATTACAAAACATTGACGTATGTAGTACGACTTTACAACTTTTTAGCGATTATTTGCGTAATAGATTTCAATATGTTGAAATTGGTGAGGCTATAAGTCCAGTTCTTCCAGTAATGTATGGTGTCCCACAAGGTGGCGTATTAGGACCTCTTTTGTTCAAGATATATATAAATAATCTTAAAAATTTGAAATTTTATGGTCAACTGTTTTTATTTGCTGATGATATATGTCTCCTATACAGCTATAAATATGAAAAAGTCCTACAAACGCAAATAGAATATGATGCTGCGATTTTAGCAGAATTTATGAGGGTCAACAAGTTAGTCATCAATCCGAATAAAACTAAGTTCGTTCGATTTCAAACTCATAATTACAGACCTGCTAACGAAATGTCAATTTGCGTTGAAGGTGTTAGAGTTGCGGAGTCGCATAATGTAAAATATTTGGGCATAACATTAAGTAGTAATTTGTCATGGGATACTCATATTAATGACATAAGAAATAAGGTATCATCAGCTACAGGGATTTTATATAAATTTAAATCAAAACTCAGCACGGAAACTAAAGAGTTGATTTATCATTCCCTTGTGCATTCGCATTTAACATACCTTCCGATTATATATGCTTTTAAAAATAGCAATTCGTTGAAAATGTTGCAGAGTGCTCAAAATAAAGGCCTTAAAGTTGTATATAATCTCCCGATTAGATATCCAACCCTTGACCTTTATAAACATAAGGCAAGAAATGTTTTGCCCATCAAAGGTTTATATGAACATCAACTTCTAATGACAATGTTCAAAAGTATTAATAATATTGGATTTACTTCGATATCATTTCGACAAAACAGAATAATGACTGGCAGGGACACTAGGCATGCATCAGATATAGAGATTGCCAGATGCCGTGTGGATTTAACAAAGCAGCGAATTAGACATGATGGACCAAGAGAATTTAATCAATTGCCAAATAATTTAAAACGTATAATGTCTATTTCGATATTTAAAAAACATGTAGAACAGTTTCTTGTACAAAATGTTGAAGTACTTCTAGAATTCTTGATTCTTGTATTTATATAAAATATGTAAATAATAATAAAAAAATAACATTCGCCGAATATCCTCGACACCAAAAGTATTACACATGGAGGATATCCCCATATAATCACATAACAAATCTCCAAAAATTCTGCCACTCATAGAAGATAAATTCTCTAAACAAAACGAAATTATGAGAGCTACTACAATGGAATGTGTCAGAACGAGCGTAGAGGAAGCCGTATATATATATATATATATATATATATATATATATATATATATATATATATATATATATATATATATATATATATATATATATATATATATATAGTTAGTTAGTTACTACGCTTATAACTCAAGAACCGCAGGTCTGATTTTAACGAATCAGACAAATTTTAAACTTTTCATTTTGACTTACTACTTCTAAAGGTACATTTGTAGTGTTTTTTTCAATTATTATGTGATGTGCAGTCTTTTTTGGGTAGTATAAAGCGACAGCGGATAAAACTGTTATTTATAGATTTTATGTATTTATTGGGTAAGTGGAACTATACGAATTATATGATTTCAATTTGATTAACTTTATTGACGATGTTTTGAAAACGGGAATTGCATGCGGGTAACATTGAATTGTAGTACAGAATTTTGTAGTGGCGAAAATGAATAGATGATTAAATAATTTAACTCAGTCACACCTTTGTCAAAAAATAATTACTATTTTCAAATCGCTAAAAAATAACGAAAAAAGAGACAATCTCATTTCAAAAATTCTAAAATCGGAAAAAAGGTTTCAATGGAATCTAATTTCAAAATGATAGTCTATTATATTGGCTAACTTCGTAAGAACCTTGTCCATTGTTTTCTTTTTTTGTCCATTTTATATAATGTAAGATTTGTTTTCAATTTGGCTTATATTGAATTCAATCTATTTTTACTATCTATATATAAAAGAAGTTTATGTAAGTTACTACGCCCAAAAACGGCTGGCCTGGTTTTGACAATTCACACCCTTTTGGAATGATCTCTTTTTAAAAAGGGATAAAATCACTAAAAATGCGCCAAAAAATGTGAGTTAAAAATATTTTGTAACGTATAGTTTTTAATTCTGGTAATTATTATTCCATGCTTTATTTAAGTTAACATCTTTATACCCTCCACCATAGTATGGAGGGTATATTAAGTTTGTCATTCGGTTTGTAACACCTCGAAATATACATTTTAGACCGATTTAGCGATGTCCGTCCGTCTGTCCGTCTGTGGAAATCACTCTAGCTTCCAAACGAATTGAAGTAAAATTTTACTCAAATGTATATTATGTCTACAGGACTTTTGGTATTGAAAATGGGCCATGTAGTTCCACGTTTTGGTATAGCCCCCATATAACGGTACCTCCCGATATTTGGTATTTTGATTATTTTTGCGACAATATTCACCGGAATTGTTTCAAATTTGGTATTTGAAGTTCGTAATGGATAATACAGCCTAAGACAGAAAATTGTCTGTGCAGGTCCACGTCTTTGTATAGCCCCCATATAACGGTACCTCCCGATATTCGGTGTTATGATGATTTTAGGTACATTATTCACAGATTTTTTTTTAAATTTCGCATTTGAATATTGTAATGGCGTATGACAAAACTTACCCATGCAGGTCCATGTCGCCGTATAGGCCCTAATGTAACAGCTACATTCGGTATTTTTTAAGATTTTAACAGAATTTTTTATTGTTTTTGAGAGTTGCCAAATTTCCAAATAGTGGAGGGTATTCAAAATTTGGCCAAGCCGAACTTACAGCTTTTTTACTTGTTTTTGCTTGCATTCTGCTTTTAAGCTAAGGAAAATGAGATTAGTGCAGAATACGATACAGCTGAATAGTGGTCATTTCAAAACGTGGATCTACTCCTTTCACTTGGCAGTAATACGCCCAATGAGAACTCGAAATTCAAATTCATTGGGACTGCAATCAGTAAAATGTTGAATATAAAAAGAACTATAATATGCGGACCATACAAAATGATAGATCGAATTGAAAATTTGGTGGGAAAAAAATTCATATCCTCCGAAAATTTGTCTGAAACCTTCGAGATTTAAATCACATATACCATTATACGGAGGTTTATCGCATTAACAATTAAAAATGGCATTGTGCAACATCCAATCTGAGGATTGGGAAATTCTAAGTGTACGGGTATACAACGATTTCAAGCTTTTTATATTTAAGCCATATTTCTCGTCTTTTCGAAAAATTATGAGTATGAGTCCACGTTTTGGCTATTTTCGGGTTCTTGGTCACCGTTTTCAATTGATTTGGCATCAATTTTTCGAAAATTTTGGAAGTAGCACCCATATAAAGGTACCTCATGATCTTACCAATTTAGAGAGTCTCGACCACATTTTCCAATCGATTTGGCTATACACCTAAGTCTGTTTTTACACGGTAGATTGGTTCCAGAAGAAACCGTGTAAAAAAGAAACGTGTAAAAAAGGACATTGATCTTATACAAAAATGGGTGATTTGTTCCTAATCTCTAAAACCTATTAAAATTAGTGAAAAACAAGAATTTTAATTTTTTTAATTTTTTCTTTACCAAACGCGACTTATTGCATTGACAGTTTACAAAATATTAACACGTTTCAATTACTCTGACCAGTAAATTTTATTGTATGCACATAAAGGGAATTCCCCTAAATTAGTGCTATTCACATTTGCTTTGACCAGCAAAAATTGTTTGTACGCGCTAAAGGGGAATTCACTTAAATCTTTAAGCTAGTGTTCGCAAACTATCGATACTATCGATGGTTTCAGACTTTTTTTCTTTTTTCAATTTTCAAACCGTGTTATATCAAAACCGTGTACAAAAAGACCGTGTAAAAACAGACTTAGGTGTACACGTGTAGTTAGGCTACTTTGGGAGAAGAGCAAAAATTCAATGTATGTACATATTTTCGGACAAACAGGCATACAAAAACATAGACGTTAATTTGGACTCTAGCGAACAGTTTGAGGTGTTATGGTAATGCTTGTAAAAGAGTAATTAACTTTGACTATTTTCAAGTCAATCTGCACTAAATCATGAGGTGGACAAAACTAAATGGTACCCATCACGATTTTCTAAACAATGTAAATTCCAAATAACAGATCATTTGAATTTAACATTTAGGATTCTAACTCTTAAAAATAATCAGGTTTTTGAAAAATAGGATCAGGTTTTTTAAACACTCGACCGGTACGTGAGCATGTATTGAAATTTTTGCCATGGGTATTTTGTTAAGTCATAATCTATATACACATAACAGATTCAGACAAATTGGGATATGCCTCTTGAGAGAAAGGGATAAAAGAATAAGATTAAGCTTTTCAAAATACTTAAAACCGATAGTAGGTGAAAATCTATTATCATTTTTGCCATGAATATTAATTTCTATTTAGAAATTACTATCGAGTCATTATTTATAAAAAAAATGTGCCACTGATATGAGCCAGATCTGTGAATTATTATGCTTTAAAATATGCATTAAAGACTAAAAGTACGGGCCGGCAACGCGGACCAGGCAGCTAGTGATAAAATAAACTTAGAATGTAAAAGTTTTTATTACGATTACGATTTTTCCTATGATATCAAAGAAAATTGCAAAAATAGTTGATTCTTGCAGGTACTGGAACAGAGCAATAATTGAAAACAAGAAAAACAGTATAAAGTTCGGTCCGACCTTTGAATATCCTCAACCATTTGGAACAAATTAGAAAATTTTCAAAAAAATAAAATCCATTAAAAAATGCCGACAAATCTATGTCTGGAAGAAAAGCACTCACAAAGAACTCTTGTGTAGAATATCAGACAATTTCGTTGAAAAATGTGGCTAAAATCATAAAAATACCGAATATAATGGGAAACTGTTATAAATGGGGGCTATATGATATCGTGGACCTATATAGATAATTATCTTCCATGGGATAAAGTACTCACAAAAAAATCCTTGGGTGGATTTTCAGACAATACCATTGGAAAATGTGGCTAAATTAATCAAAATACCGAATATCGGGGGGGGTATCGTTGTATGGGGTATATACGATATTGTGGACCTATATAGACCATTCCCTTTCAGGAGATAAAGTGCTCACAAAGAACTCTTTGGGTAGAATTTCAGACAATTCCGTTGAAAAATGTGGCTAAAATCAAAAAATACCGAATATAGGGGGGCACTGTTATATGGGGAATAAGCGATATCGTAGACCTATATAGACAATTCTCTTTCAGGGGGTAAAGTCATCAAGAAAACAAACAACGAGTAGGTCAAAATATGCAAACAGTAACTTGTGTGTAAGACGAAATAACAAAATTAAAAACAAAACGAAATATATGTGAAATTAAAAACATTTCCGGTGAATAATGTCGAAAAATCATGAAAATACCGAATATCTGGGTTATCGTTATAGGGTAAGTGTACCAGTAGTCGGCACTTTTAGGATTTTCGCATCTTCAATCTTTCAACATTCTAAATGAAATCTTTCAATTGCAGAAAAGTTGTTCAGATTCCCAATTTTGTTTAGTTTTCGAAGAAATAAACAAAAATTGAATTTGTTTTTATTAAATTGGTAAAATTTGCAATTTTTCTAAAATAGTGGGTTTTTGTCAGTAGTCGGCACCATTTTCCAATGCTCGGCATGTCTATTTGCCAGTAGTCGGCATATTGTATTTCAGTAGAGAAAATATTATTTTGTATATTCTTTTTATTACAAATAGTATAAAACAATTCTATACTACTAAATCGCAGTTTAATATAGAATTTGAAATTAATTTTGTTTGTAAATATTGTTTTACTTAAATGTCATTCTATACCAAATATAGGTAGAAATTCAAAAATAGTATGGTTAACTTCAATAACGTATGGATTTTCAATTAAAATAAAAATGAGATTAAGTAAAAGGAGAAAAAAGTACCATTCTTATATTTGGAATTCTAATTTTTTAATTTTAAGCTATATACTGTTTTAAATACATTTTGGTTTAACTTAGGAATAAAATCAGGTAATTCATAGGTGCATATCAGTCCTCATTAAGGTTTTTTTTAAATGATGTTTAACTCATTAACTTTTACATGTTTCGCATATAAACTCTAGTTTCACAATTTCATCGTATCGACGATTTTTTAAATTCTGTACACTGTAGGTGGTACCATTTCGGTCAGGTAAGTTTTTGAGGGCATTGTTTTCCGTACCACTGTCAAGTTCATCGCTGCAAGAACTACATATTTCCCTTTTCTTTCCTCTTTTATTTTTTCTAGTTTCTCCAATTTTGCCGTATATTTGTGAATTGATCTTTTTCCTTTAGATAGCCAACATTTTTTTTCAAAAAATGACCCCGCTATATAAAACGTCAAATAGCTGATTTAAAAAACTAACAAATAAAGGTGTAACTAATTTAGAAATGTTGGTCAAATAGCACAAATAAAAGCAAATGACGACTCAAATTTTTTTTTATTTGAGTAGTTTTTGGATTATTTTTATATATATATATATATACTTTTCTCAAATTTTGCTGAAATTGGTCAACAATTATATTTTTCTAGTAATCAGCGCCCCCTGCCGACTACTGGTAAATCTCTTTTTTCCTGTCTCTTATGTCGGCATTAAAAAATATAACAAAAAAATGTTTGATTTGTATTATTTTAAGTTATAAAATGATCATTAGACTGTTATTTACTATTATAAAATATTTCTGATTCCAAAAGTATAAAATTTAATTTACTTACATAGATTATGTTGCCACCACCAGAAACAGAAAGAAAGCAGAGAACACTGTTGACGTTTTTTTGCAATTATTTCATTATTTGGTCAATTCTATTATTAGTTATTTAAGTTTAAATTTCAAAATTGCCGACTACTGGGACATGCCAAACTTAGGCGCACTTACCCTATGAGCGCTATACTAAAACGGGAACCTATTTAGACAATTCTCTTTCAGGAAGTAAAGTACTTACAAAGAACAAAAATACCTAATATCGGGGTGTACCGTCATATGGGACTATACGATATTGTGGACCTATAGATAATTCTCTTTTAGATGATAAAGAACTTACGAGGAACTCCTTGTGTAAATTTTCAGACAATTCCATTGACAAATGTTGCTAAAATCAAAAAAATACCGAATATTGGAAGGTGCCGTTATATGGGGGATATACGATATCGTGGATCTATGTAGATATTTGTCTTTCAGGGGTCAAGTACTCACAAAAAACTCCTTGTGTAGAATTTCAGACAATTCCATTGAAAAATGTGGCTTAAATCATCAAAATACCGAATATCGGGAGGTACCGTTGTATGACGGGCTATACGATATCGTGGACCTGCAGACAAAAGAGAGATCTGTGCAAAATTTTAGCATTCTATCTTAATTCGTTTTGACTGTAGCGTGATTATATCAGACGGATGGACAAGGCTAAATCATCTTAGAATTTTACGCTGATCAAGAATATATGTATTTTGTTTGGTCTAAAATAATTATTTCGATAAGTTACAAACGGAATAACGAACTTAATATACCCATTTCCAAAGAGAGCGATCGTGTTTCTTAATCTTCGCATTTATCTAAAATATCATATTTTACACTCATTTTGGAACTAATAATTTGAACACACATTGCTATCCATATACTCAAAAATAAAATAAATAATCAATATTAAAATCTACCATCAAAAGATATATGTAACCAAACAAAATATGTTTGGCAACTCTAGAAGCAACTAGACTTACAAATTGTGAGCGCGACGTTGTTGTGAATAAAAAACAAAAATTCAGTGCTTAAATACTGTCGAATAAAAACAAATTAAATTGTTCTCTCGCTCTCGCAGAGAGCTATCGAGTATGCCACACCAAAAGCGTAGAAGCACAAATAATGTTAACAAGTAAAAAAGCAGTAAGTTCGGCCGGGCCGAATTTTGAATACCCTCCACCATTTGGAACGGATTAGAAAATTTTCAAAAAAATAAAATCCATTAAAATTCTTTTAAAATCTTTAAAATATCTAATATAGGAAGGTGCCGATATGGGGGGATATACGATATTGTGGACCTATAAAGACAAATCTATGTCTGCGTGTAAAGTACTCACAAGGAACTCCGTGTGTGGATTTTCAGACAATACGATTGGAAAATGTGGCTAAAATCATCATAATACCGAATATCGCGGGGTACCGTTATATGGGAGCTATACGTTATCGTTAACCTATATAGAGAATTCTCTGTCGGTGGGTAAAGTGCTCACAAAGAACCCCTTGTGTACAAAGAACCCCTTGTGACCATTTCGTTGAAAAATATGGCTAAAAACATCAAAATACCGAATATCGGGGGTACCGTTATATGAGGGCTATACAATATCGTGGATCTATATAGATAATTCTCTGCCGAGGTATAAAGTACCCACAAGGAACTCCTTGTGTGGATTTTCAGACAATTCCGATGAAAAATGTGGGTCAAATCATAAAATACCGAATATCGGGAGGTACCGTTATATGGGGGATATACGATATCGTGGACCTGTATAGATAATTCTCTCTCAGGGGGTGAAGTATTCATAAGGAACTACTTGTGTTGATTTTAAGACAATTCCATTGAAAAGCGTGGCTAACATCATCAAAATACCGAATATCGGAGGTTATAGTTATATGGGGGCTATACGATATTGTGGACCTATATAGACACTTCATTTTGAGGAGGTAAAATGCCCACAAGGGACTCCTTTTGTGGATTTTCAGACAATTCCGTTGAAAAATGTGGGTAAAATCATCAAAATACCAAATATCGGGGGGTACCGTTACATGGGGGCTATACGATATTGTGGACCTATATAGATAATTCTCTGCCGAGGTATAAAGTACCCACAAGGAACTCCTTGAGTGGATTTTCAGACAATTCCGTTGAAAAATGTGGGTAAAATCATCAAAATACCGAATATCGGGGGGTACCGTTATATGGGGGCTATACGATATTGTGGACCTATATAAATAATTCTCTGCCGAGGTATAAAGTACCCACAAGGAACTCCTTTTGTGGATTTTCAGACAATTCCGTTGAAAAATGTGGGTAAAATCATCAAAATACCGAATATCGGGGGGTATCGTTACATGGGGGCTATACGATATCGTGGATCTATATGGATAATTCTCTGCCGAGGTATAAAGTACCCACAAGGAACTCCTTGTGTGGATTTTCAGACAATTCCGTTGAAAAATGTGGGTAAAATAAGCAAAATACCGAATATCGGGGGGTTCCATTATATGGGGGCTATACGATATCGTGGACCTATATGGACAATTCTCTTCCGTTCAAAAATGTGGGTAAAATCATCAAAATACCGAATATCGGGGGTACCGTTATATGGGGGCTATACGATATCGTGGACCGATATAGCCCATCTTCGAACTTGACCTGCCTGCAGACAAAAGAGAGATCTGTGCAAAATTTTAGCTTCCTATCTTAATTCGTTTAGACTGTAGCGTGATTACAACAGACGGACAGACGGACGGACAGGGCTAAATCGTCTTAGAATTTTACGCTGATCAAGAATATATATATACTTTGTTGGGTCTAAAATGATTATTTCGATGAGTTACAAACGGAATGACGAACTTAATATACCCTCCATACCTTTTTGGTGGAGGGTATAAAAAAACTATTTCGTGTGCGCAATGTAAAACTCCAGTGTTGGAAAGTGAATCTGCAATAGACTGTGACAAATGCAATAAGATGTTTCATTGGCAATGTACGCAGCTGAATACAGTTGAAATAGAGCGACTAGTGGATGATGAATCTCTTGATTTCAAATGTCATTTTTGTCAACCGAGCAACAACGGATCAGAAATGAAAACGATGTTGAGAGAAATGAAAGAGACGATGAAATTTATGGCTTCTCAATATGACCAAACTCTAAATGGTGTAAAGAAAAACACGATCAAAATAAAAACATTAAAGAAAGAAAATAAAAACTTGCGAGGAAAGGTTGATAAATTAGAGTCGACGGTTAATTTTTTGAACGGTGAAAGAGTAAAAAATGATTGTATAATCAATGGTGTTGTCATTGATAATAATTCTAGTCCTATTGACGTGGTGTTAAAAATTGCCAATGAAATTGAGGATGCTTTTTTTAACCGTAATAAGCAAACGAATAAAATTTCCATGGTGGTGAAGTTTGCTAGTAAGAAGAGCAAATTGTGTCTAATGAAAGGAAAACAGAAATTGAAAGAAGACTCTAAAATGAAAACCGTTTTTGTAAATGATTTCCTCACAAAAGAATGTTTGGGAATCTTAAAACATGCTAAGACCTTGAAACCATTTGGCTATAAATTTATTTACACGAAAGATGGCATGGTATACGTGAAAAAAAGATGTAACTGCAAGATCAATTCTTATAAAGAGCATGGATGACGTAGACAAAATCTTAAAATCTATTGTTTCCAAAAAACCAATTTCAACGAGAACTCGTGCTGCTGATATTATTGATGAGGAAGAGGAAGATGATGATGCTGGTTTTTTATCACCAAACTAATATAAATATGTTTTAATTTTGCTTTAAGTTTCAATATCACTTTTTTATGAACTCAAATTATTTCAAAAAATAGAAAATTATAATTCTCATATTCAGAGCCTAAATCAAAATGTTTTTAATGTCGTTTCTTTTAATGCTAGAAGTATTTCTTCGATGGGAAAATTTAATAGATTTATTAATGAAATAAAAAATCTTCATAGGCTGCCATCAATAATAAGCCTTGAAATAAATTGATAACATGACTACTCTGCATAGGGTTACGCATATCAACATTTAAATCACCCACCAACAACTTTGAACCACCACTAAAACCATCTACAGCTATTAGTCCAAGAGACTTGGTTTAGCAGTCAGTTTGTATTCCATACAAGGGTGCTATTCATTGTTCTAGATCTGATGCATTCGGTGGAACTACTCTTTATATAAATTCAAATTTGAAATATAGAGTACTTTTGAATAAAAGTGATGAAAATGTTGATGTCGTTGCTGTTTAATTGGAAGATGTTAAGTTCGATAATTCGAATTTAAAAGTTATTTCAGTGTACAGATCTCAACGTTGCAATTTATCGATTTTTTTGAGAAAGTTGGAAAATATTTTAGATGGTTTTAGTTGTGGTTCAAAGTTGTTGGTGGGTGATTTAAATGTTGATATGCGTAACCCTATGCAGAGTAGTCATGTTATCAATTTTTTTCAAGGCTTTAATATGAAGTCTTGTCATGACCTAATTACAAGACCAAAGAGCAAAGCATCCATAGACTGGATTGTTTCTGATTTTTCAAAGAAGATATCGGTTTGTAGCATAGAAAATAAGCTTTCTGACCACAACTTTTTATGTTGTTCCTTATTTATTTCGTTCAAATCGAATGACCTTAACATTGTAAGTTTTAAGAAAACAGACTTTGGAATACTTTCAAGAATTCTAAATGCAAAATTAAATGGTTTAACTGTGGAAGGAGAGTTAGTTTATGTGTGTGACAAATTTATTGACACATTTACTTCCTCTATAGCGCAATGTACAACTGTTGAACGTAAGTCCATAGACATTCGGAGGCAACTTGCTCCTTGGGTTACTGAAAACTAATCAGCTCTTATAGATTTAAGAAAACGGATATTAAATAAAAGGCGGAAAAATCGTGATAAGACTTTTATAACACAGCAGTTGAAAAGAATCAGTAAAATCATAAAAATTTGCAATTAAAGCCTGATGAATGATTATTATAAAAACAATCTGAGTGATTATAAGGGTAATATTAAAAAGATATGGGAATTCCTAAATAAAATTTTTGGTCGCACTAAAAATAGGGAAATTGAAATTATAATGGAAGACGGCAGACAGTTAGCCACCGATTATGACAAAGCAACTGTTTTAAACGAATATTTCACCTATTCAGTACAGCGATTAAAGGATAATTTACCCCAGTATCATGATGATGATATCAATATTTTTTCTACACTTTTTCCGGAAAACAGTAATTTTTGTTAGCAAACAGTTGAATCGCCGAAAATGCGGGAAGTTATTGAGTCTTTGAATGGAAGAAAAGGATGTGGTTATGACAATATAACGCCCAAAAAGTTGATTTGTAACAAATCTTTTGTAGTAAACTGTCTATCTGACATTTTAATTTTACTACTATTACTGAGGGTACGTATCCAAACAGTTTAAAAATCCAAAGGGTTTTGCTAATTCCTAAAAAAACAAATTCTAAAAATGTGGTAGACTTTAGGGCAGTTGCAGTTCTTTCAACTGTGGATAAAATCTTTGAGAAAATAATATCGGAACAACTATCTGCATATTTATACGAAAATAATATTTTATCTGAGAAACAGTTTGGGTTTAAGAAGGGTTCTGGCACCGAGGAGGCGGTTGTGAATGTCGTGAAAAACATATGTAGTAAGATTGATTCAGGTGCCAAAGCAGTTGCTGGAGTGTTTTATGATCTATCGAGAGCATTTGACTTGGTAGATCACGATATCTTGGTAAGAAAATTACAAAACATTGACGTATGTAGTACGACTTTACAACTTTTTAGCGATTATTTGCGTAATAGATTTCAATATGTTGAAATTGGTGAGGCTATAAGTCCAGTTCTTCCAGTAATGTATGGTGTCCCACAAGGTGGCGTATTAGGACCTCTTTTGTTCAAGATATATATAAATAATCTTAAAAATTTGAAATTTTATGGTCAACTGTTTTTATTTGCTGATGATATATGTCTCCTATACAGCTATAAATATGAAAAAGTCCTACAAACGCAAATAGAATATGATGCTGCGATTTTAGCAGAATTTATGAGGGTCAACAAGTTAGTCATCAATCCGAACAAAACGAAGTTCGTTCGATTTCAAACTCATAATTACAGACCTGCTAACGAAATGTCAATTTGCGTTGAAGGTGTTAGAATTGCGGAGTCGCATAATGTAAAATATTTGGGCATAACATTAAGTAGTAATTTGTCATGGGATACTCATATTAATGACATAAGAAATAAGGTATCATCAGCTACAGGTATTTTATATAAATTTAAATCAAAACTCAGCACGGAAACTAAAGAGTTGATTTATCATTCCCTTGTGCATTCGCATTTAACATACCTTCCGATTATATATGCTTTTAAAAATAGCAATTCGTTGAAAATGTTGCAGAGTGCTCAAAATAAAGGCCTTAAAGTTGTATATAATCTCCCGATTAGATATCCAACCCTTGACCTTTATAAACATAAGGCAAGAAATGTTTTGCCCATCAAAGGTTTATATGAACATCAACTTCTAATGACAATGTTCAAAAGTATTAATAATATTGGATTTACTTCGATATCATTTCGACAAAACAGAATAATGACTGGCAGGGACACTAGGCATGCATCAGATATAGAGATTGCCAGATGCCGTTTGGATTTAACAAAGCAGCGAATTAGACATGCTGGACCAAGAGAATTTAATCAATTGCCAAATAATTTAAAACGTATAATGTCTATTTCGATGTTTAAAAAACATTTAAAACAGTTTCTTTTACAAAATGTTGAAGTACTTCTAGAATTCTTGATTCTTGTATTTATATAAAATATGTAAATAATAATAAAAAAATAACATTCGCCGAATATCCTCGACACCAAAAGTATTACACATGGAGGATATCCCCATATAATCACATAACAAATCTCCAAAAATTCTGCCACTCATAGAAGATAAATTCTCTAAACAAAACGAAATTATGAGAGGTACTACAATGGAACGAGCGTAGAGGAAGCCGTATCTATATATATATATATATATATATATATATATATATATATATATATATATATATATATATATATATATATATATATATCTAGATATATATATATATATATATATATATATATATATATATATATATATATATATATATATATATATATATATATATTATATAATATATATATATATATATATATATATATATATATATATATATATATATATATATATATATATATATGATGCATGCCTAGTGTGAAGTTCATAGAGCATAAGCCAAACCTGATTCTCCTTGGCACGAAACTAAAGTAGCAAAAACAGAAAATTAAAACAGTTTAATTGAGTATTGCTCTTGCCTGACATATCTAAAAGTCGAACTTGGGTAGTATTGTGCAAGATTCCACAATTTTTACAATTTGTTGACTAAATATAAAAATGTAGCATAAAAATGTAGCATGAACATAACATGAAGGCGTAACTGAAAGTGTATCGCATTTCACAACAAACCAAACAACACCGAATAATGCATACGTTGATACTGTAGTGTGTATCGGTTAAAATAATTAAAAATTATTTAAAAATGTTGTAGTGTACATTTGTAGTGTTTTTTTCAATTATTATGTGATGTGCAGTCTTTTTGGGGTAGTATAAAGCGACAGCGGATAAAACTGTTATTTATAGATTTTATGTATTTATTGGGTAAGTGGAACTATACGAATTATATGATTTCAATTTGATTAACTTTATTGACGATGTTTTGAAAACGGGAATTGCATGCGGGTAACATTGAATTGTAGTACAGAATTTTGTAGTGGCGAAAATGAATAGATGATTAAATAATTTAACTCAGTCACACCTTTGTCAAAAAATAATTACTATTTTCAAATCGCTAAGAAATAACGAAAAAAGAGACAATCTCATTTCAAAAATTCTAAAATCGGAAAAAAGGTTTCAATGGAATCTAATTTCAAAATGATAGTCTATTATATTGGCTAACTTCGTAAGAACCTTTAACCATTTGCTGTTATAAATCCGCGAATAAGTTCAAGAATTTTGTTTTCTTTTTTTGTCCATTTTATATAATGTAAGATTTGTTTTCAATTTGGCTTATATTGAATTCAATCTATTTTTACTATCTATATATAAAAGAAGTTTATGTAAGTTACTACGCCCAAAAACGGCTGGCCTGGTTTTGACAATTCACACCCTTTTGGAATGATCTCTTTTTAAAAAGGGATAAAATCACTAAAAATGCGCCAAAAAATGTGAGTTAAAAATATTTTGTAACGTATAGTTTTTAATTCTGGTAATTATTATTCCATGCTTTATTTAAGTTAACATCTTTATACCCTCCACCATAGTATGGAGGGTATATTAAGTTTGTCATTCGGTTTGTAACACCTCGAAATATACATTTTAGACCGATTTAGCGATGTCCGTCCGTCTATCCGTCTGTCCGTCTGTGGAAATCACTCTAGCTTCCAAACGAATTGAAGTAAAATTTTACTCAAATGTATATTATGTCTACAGGACTTTTGGTATTGAAAATGGGCCATGTAGTTCCACGTTTTGGTATAGCCCCCATATAACGGTACCTCCCGATATTTGGTATTTTGATTATTTTTGCGACAATATTCACCGGAATTGTTTCAAATTTGGTATTTGAAGTTCGTAATGGATAATACAGCCTAAGACAGAAAATTGTCTGTGCAGGTCCACGTCTTTGTATAGCCCCCATATAACGGTACCTCCCGATATTCGGTGTTATGATGATTTTAGGTACATTATTCACAGATTTTTTTTTAAATTTCGCATTTGAATATTGTAATGGCGTATGACAAAACTTACCCATGCAGGTCCATGTCGCCGTATAGGCCCTAATGTAACAGCTACATTCGGTATTTTTTAAGATTTTAACAGAATTTTTTATTGTTTTTGAGAGTTGCCAAATTTCCAAATAGTGGAGGGTATTCAAAATTTGGCCAAGCCGAACTTACAGCTTTTTTACTTGTTTTTGCTTGCATTCTGCTTTTAAGCTAAGGAAAATGAGATTAGTGCAGAATACGATACAGCTGAATAGGGGTCATATCAAAACGTGGATCTACTCCTTTCACTTGGCAGTAATACGCCCAATGAGAACTCGAAATTCAAATTCATTGGGACTGCAATCAGTAAAATGTTGAATATAAAAAGAACTATAATATGCGGACCATACAAAATGATAGATCGAATTGAAAATTTGGTGGGAAAAAAATTCATATCCTCCGAAAATTTGTCTGAAACCTTCGAGATTTAAATCACATATACCATTATACGGAGGTTTATCGCATTAACAATTAAAAATGGCATTGTGCAACATCCAATCTGAGGATTGGGAAATTCTAAGTGTACGGGTATACAACGATTTCAAGCATTTTATATTTAAGCCATATTTCTCGTCTTTTCGAAAAATTATGAGTATGAGTCCACGTTTTGGCTATTTTCGGGTTCTTGGTCACCGTTTTCAATTGACTTGGCATCAATTTTTCGAAAATTTTGGAAGTAGCACCCATATAAAGGTACCTCATGATCTTACCAATTTAGAGAGTCTCGACCACATTTTCCAATCGATTTGGCTATACACCTAAGTCTGTTTTTACACGGTAGATTGGTTCCAGAAGAAACCGTGTAAAAAAGAAACGTGTAAAAAAGGACATTGATCTTATACAAAAATGGGTGATTTGTTCCTAATCTCTAAAACCTATTAAAATTAGTGAAAAACAAGAATTTTAATTTTTTTAATTTTTTCTTTACCAAACGCGACTTATTGCATTGACAGTTTACAAAATATTAACACGTTTCAATTACTCTGACCAGTAAATTTTATTGTATGCACATAAAGGGAATTCCCCTAAATTAGTGCTATTCACATTTGCTTTGACCAGCAAAAATTGTTTGTACGCGCTAAAGGGGAATTCACTTAAATCTTTAAGCTAGTGTTCGCAAACTATCGATACTATCGATGGTTTCAGACTTTTTTTCTTTTTTCAATTTTCAAACCGTGTTATATCAAAACCGTGTACAAAAAGACCGTGTAAAAACAGACTTAGGTGTACACGTGTAGTTAGGCTACTTTGGGAGAAGAGCAAAAATTCAATGTATGTACATATTTTCGGACAAACAGGCATACAAAAACATAGACGTTAATTTGGACTCTAGCGAACAGTTTGAGGTGTTATGGTAATGCTTGTAAAAGAGTAATTAACTTTGACTATTTTCAAGTCAATCTGCACTAAATCATGAGGTGGACAAAACTAAATGGTACCCATCACGATTTTCTAAACAATGTAAATTCCAAATAACAGATCATTTGAATTTAACATTTAGGATTCTAACTCTTAAAAATAATCAGGTTTTTGAAAAATAGGATCAGGTTTTTTAAACACTCGACCGGTACGTGAGCATGTATTGAAATTTTTGCCATGGGTATTTTGTTAAGTCATAATCTATATACACATAACAGATTCAGACAAATTGGGATATGCCTCTTGAGAGAAAGGGATAAAAGAATAAGATTAAGCTTTTCAAAATACTTAAAACCGATAGTAGGTGAAAATCTATTATCATTTTTGCCATGAATATTAATTTCTATTTAGAAATTACTATCGAGTCATTATTTATAAAAAAAATGTGCCACTGATATGAGCCAGATCTGTGAATTATTATGCTTTAAAATATGCATTAAAGACTAAAAGTACGGGCCGGCAACGCGGACCAGGCAGCTAGTGATAAAATAAACTTAGAATGTAAAAGTTTTTATTACGATTACGATTTTTCCTATGATATCAAAGAAAATTGCAAAAATAGTAGATTCTTGCAGGTACTTGAACAGAGCAATAATTGAAAACAAGAAAAACAGTATAAAGTTCGGTCCGACCTTTGAATATCCTCAACCATTTGGAACAAATTAGAAAAATTTCAAAAAAATAAAATCCATTAAAAAATGCCGACAAATCTATGTCTGGAAGAAAAGCACTCACAAAGAACTCTTGTGTAGAATATCAGACAATTTCGTTGAAAAATGTGGCTAAAATCATAAAAATACCGAATATAATGGGAAACTGTTATAAATGGGGGCTATATGATATCGTGGACCTATATAGATAATTATCTTCCATGGGATAAAGTACTCACAAAAAAATCCTTGGGTGGATTTTCAGACAATACCATTGGAAAATGTGGCTAAATTAATCAAAATACCGAATATTGGGGGGGGGGTATCGTTGTATGGGGTATATACGATATTGTGGACCTATATAGACCATTCCCTTTCAGGAGATAAAGTGCTCACAAAGAACTCTTTGGGTAGAATTTCAGACAATTCCGTTGAAAAATGTGGCTAAAGCAAAAAATACCGAATATAGGGGGGCACTGTTATATGGGGAATAAGCGATATCGTAGACCTATATAGACAATTCTCTTTCAGGGGGTAAAGTCATCAAGAAAACAAACAACGAGTAGGTCAAAATATGCAAACTGTAACTTGTGTGTAAGACGAAATAACAAAATTAAAAACAAAACGAAATATATGTGAAATTAAAAACATTTCCGATGAATAATGTCGAAAAATCATGAAAATACCGAATATCTGGGTTATCGTTATAGGGTAAGTGTACCAGTAGTCGGCACTTTTAGGATTTTCGCATCTTCAATCTTTCAACATTCTAAATGAAATCTTTCAATTGCAGAAAAGTTGTTCAGATTCCCAATTTTGTTTAGTTTTCGAAGAAATAAAAAAAATTGAATTTGTTTTTATTAAATTGGTAAAATTTTATTTGAGTAGTTTTTGGATTATTTTTATATATATATACTTTTCTCAAATTTTGCTGAAATTGGTCAACAATTATATTTTTCTAGTAATCAGCGCCCCCTGCCGACTACTGGTAAATCTCTTTTTTCCTGTCTCTTATGTCGGCATTAAAAAATATAACAAAAAAATGTTTGATTTGTATTATTTTAAGTTATAAAATGATCATTAGACTGTTATTTACTATTATAAAATATTTCTGATTCCAAAAGTATAAAATTTAATTTACTTACATAGATTATGTTGCCACCACCAGAAACAGAAAGAAAGCAGAGAACACTGTTGACGTTTTTTTGCAATTATTTCATTATTTGGTCAATTCTATTATTAGTTATTTAAGTTTAAATTTCAAAATTGCCGACTACTGGGACATGCCAAACTTAGGCGCACTTACCCTATGAGCGCTATACTAAAACGGGAACCTATTTAGACAATTCTCTTTCAGGAAGTAAAGTACTTACAAAGAACAAAAATACCGAATATCGGGGTGTACCGTCATATGGGACTATACGATATTGTGGACCTATAGATAATTCTCTTTTAGATGATAAAGAACTTACGAGGAACTCCTTGTGTAAATTTTCAGACAATTCCATTGACAAATGTTGCTAAAATCAAAAAAATACCGAATATCGGAAGGTGCCGTTATATGGGGGATATACGATATCGTGGATCTATGTAGATATTTGTCTTTCAGGGGTCAAGTACTCACAAAAAACTCCTTGTGTAGAATTTCAGACAATTCCATTGAAAAATGTGGCTTAAATCATCAAAATACCGAATATCGGGAGGTACCGTTGTATGACGGGCTATACGATATCGTGGACCTGCAGACAAAAGAGAGATCTGTGCAAAATTTTAGCATTCTATCTTAATTCGTTTTGACTGTAGCGTGAATATATCAGACGGATGGACAAGGCTAAATCATCTTAGAATTTTACGCTGATCAAGAATATATGTATTTTGTTTGGTCTAAAATAATTATTTCGATAAGTTACAAACGGAATAACGAACTTAATATACCCTCCATACTATGTATGGTGGAGGGTATAAAAAACTAATATCAGCTCGTGTATGTGAAATGTATTGATGCTGATACCATACACAAATAAAGGTATAACTAAAAAGTTTTAGAATTTACCCCTTCCGGTATAACTAAAAAGTTTTAGAATTTACCCCTTCCGGCAGATGTCACTATGATTGATCTTGGCCCAGTAAAGTCACTCAGGGTTAGTGAAGTCCCTCGACTTCGAAAACAATTTATTGCTATCTATCTGCTATTTAAATTCTATATTTGAAGCAAACCAACTATTTTACTTTTATATTTCCACTATGTACATACTCAACTTTTATTACATTATGTTTTAACTAATCTGTGTAAATATTAGAATTCAACGGCTAAAATGTTACCATGTAAACAGTACCATCAATTCACATCTCTGATCTCTAATACCTTTTTAAGATACAGTAGTTTTAAGCAGAGAAAATGTGTATGAAAGGTTGATGGAATTTATAATAAGCAGAAAATAATCACAAATAAAGAATAGTTCTATGTTTTCAAATAAACAACGTTGGTGTTTTATTGCATGGCGCCGTACAATCGACGCTAACGTCGTGTTTTATTTTTTTATATTTTAAGGCATAGTTGGGTAATGTCAATGTAAACAAAGTCATTGTTTCGTTTTCAATTGATAAATAATAATAAATCATAAAAATATTCAATATTTCGTATCTTGAGAGAATTGAGTGAATAGACTTATGCTCTCTCACAGCATGAACGACATTTATTGAAGCTCTTTTTTCAAAGATAACAGATGAGACAACTTTTTAGTTGTCTTTAGTTGTATACATACCTATTTTGAATATGAGTGTTTTTCATACAAAATTTAAAAATCAAAAAATCATCCATATGTATAAAAATCAATTGTTGTTCGTTGGTAATGGAATCAGTTGAGAACGGCTGCACCGATTTGCATTATTTTTTGTACTATTTTGATCTATCTGAAATCCTTATATTTGCCAAATAATGAAGATATCGGTTTAAAAAAATATTACAGGAGATACTGCTGACTATATATATATACTGACACTATGTATATATATATATATATATATATATATATATATATATATATATATATATATATATATATATATATATATATATATACATGTATATATATATATATATATATATATATATATATATATATATATATATATATATATATATATATATATATATATATATATATATATTTTCGAATGTACATTTGTAACGTTTTTTTTTTTTTTTTTTTTGATTTCTAGTATGATGTGTAGGTTTTTTGGGTATTCGTAATACCCAATAAATACATAAAATCTATAAATAACAATTTTATCCGTTGTCGCTTTATATGAAAATTCTAGAATCGGGAAAATCGACAATTTTTCAATGGAATCGAATTTCAAAAAAATAGTACATTCTACCGACAAACTTCGTAATCACCTTTAAAAATTTGCCGCATAAAAATCAGCGAACCCGTTGAAGATTCTTTTTCTTTTCTCTATATTGAAGTGTACATTTTTTATTGGTTTGAATTCTGAATGAATAATATTAAAAATGAAATGAGGGCACAATACGATGTTAAATGCTTTCTACTTCAGGACCTACATCGTGCTTCAGCTGGAAGACGCGAACACATTAAAACAAACAAAAATGACCGAAGTAGCGTTATGGGGTTAATTTCAAAAAGTGGACCTGCTTCTTTCATATGACAATAAATTGTCAAATGAGAACATAAAATGCAAAATACATTGGGAATACAATCAGTCAAATACCGACTATAAAGAACGCAAAATAGAAATTCTACCTAAACATTCGAGATACCTTTAATCGCTTTGGCAGGTCATGATATGGATCATAACGAAACAACCCGATTTCAAGTATATTCTACATTTTGATAATTGTTGATAATTTAAGAAGAAACCATCTTTGCAAAAAACTATCACGTTTTGGTATCACCATCATATGATTTAAGGTATTTTCGGGGTCTTGGCCATTTTTTTTTTTCATTTTTTGGCCCTTATTTGACATTTTTGTTTCTAAGGGGGAAGAAAACCTCTTCTTATAAATTTTTATTTTTCGGAAAAGTGCGCATCTTAGTCTTGAGGCTACCTGGGTAAAAAACCCTGGGGTAGAAAATCATCTTACAGATAATTATCCTCATAGGAATTTATTTAAGTATAGTCCCCACATTAGTGTACCCCCAAGTCCACTTTCCCAACCAATGTGTGGTCAGAAAAGAAAATTTGGTATTCTATTGAATTTGTAACTACGTCTATATGAAATAAACTCCGAAATGTCAATCTGGGACTCATTCAGTCGGAAATTGTGGCAGAAACATGAAAAAATACGAAATTATAAAGTAACTTTATTGGATCTCCGCCGCACAATTTAAATGACAAACAATTAATGCCCATCTTACGGTAATCGGAGCAAAAGAGTAATTTTTTTTTGGCTATTCTGACAACATTCTGCCTTCAAGTATGAGGTGGACAAAACTGAATACCACGCAGTACGGGATTTTAAACGTTGGAAATACAAATTTCAAATTATAGCTCATTTGAATGCTTTTAACACTCAAATTAAAGCCTATAGATGAAAAATAAGATCAGGCTATTCAAAATATTTAAAACCGATGGTAATTATAATTTTTGCCATGAATATTAATTTATATTTAGTCATGGAGTCATTACTCATAATCAAAGCATTACTTATAATCAAAATTGGAGTAAATATAATGGCGTCATTACTTATAATCAAAATTGTGCCGCCTACATAAGTCAGATCTGTGATTTATTATGCTTTAAAGACTAAAAGTACGGGACGGCAACGCGGACCGGGCCAGCTAGTATATATATATATATATATATATATATATATATATATATATATATATATATATATATATATATATATATATATATATATATATACATATATATATATATATACATATATATATATATATATATATACTAGCTGGCCCGGTCCGCGTTGCCGTCCCGTACTTTTAGTCTTTAAAGCATAATAAATCACAGATCTGACTTATGTAGGCGGCACAATTTTGATTATAAGTAATGACGCCATTATATTTACTCCAATTTTGATTATAAGTAATGCTTTGATTATGAGTAATGACTCCATGACTAAATATAAATTAATATTCATGGCAAAAATTATAATTACCATCGGTTTTAAATATTTTGAATAGCCTGATCTTATTTTTCATCTATAGGCTTTAATTTGAGTGTTAAAAGCATTCAAATGAGCTATAATTTGAAATTTGTATTTCCAACGTTTAAAATCCCGTACTGCGTGGTATTCAGTTTTGTCCACCTCATACTTGAAGGCAGAAAGTTGTCAGAATAGCCAAAAAAAAATAACTCTTTTGCTCAAATTACCGTAAGATGGGCATTAATTGTTTGTCATTTAAATTGTGCGGCGGAGATCCAATAAAGTTACTTTATAATTTCGTATTTTTTCATGTTTCTGCCACAATTTCCGACTGAATGAGTCCCAGATTGACATTTCGGAGTTTATTTCATATAGACGTAGTTACAAATTCAATAGAATACCAAATTTTCTTTTCTGACCACACATTGGTTGGGAAAGTGGACTTGGGGGTACACTAATGTGGGGACTATACTTAAATAAATTCCTATGAGGATAATTATCTGTAAGATGATTTTCTACCCCAGGGTTTTTTACCCAGGTAGCCTCAAGACTAAGATGCGCACTTTTCCGAAAAATAAAAATTTATAAGAAGAGGTTTTCTTCCCCCTTAGAAACAAAAATGTCAAATAAGGGCCAAAAAATGAAAAAAAAAATGGCCAAGACCCCGAAAATACCTTAAATCATATGATGGTGATACCAAAACGTGATAGTTTTTTGCAAAGATGGTTTCTTCTTAAATTATCAACAATTATCAAAATGTAGAATATACTTGAAATCGGGTTGTTTCGTTATGATCCATATCATGACCAGCCAAAGCGATTAAAGGTATCTCGAATGTTTAGGTAGAATTTCTATTTTGCGTTCTTTATAGTCGGTATTTGACTGATTGTATTCCCAATGTATTTTGCATTTTATGTTCTCATTTGACAATTTATTGTCATATGAAAGAAGCAGGTCCACTTTTTGAAATTAACCCCATAACGCTACTTCGGTCATTTTTGTTTGTTTTAATGTGTTCGCGTCTTCCAGCTGAAGCACGATGTAGGTCCTGAAGTAGAAAGCATTTAACATCGTATTGTGCCCTCATTTCATTTTTAATATTATTCATTCAGAATTCAAACCAATAAAAAATGTACACTTCAATATAGAGAAAAGAAAAAGAATCTTCAACGGGTTCGCTGATTTTTATGCGGCAAATTTTTAAAGGTGATTACGAAGTTTGTCGGTAGAATGTACTATTTTTTTGAAATTCGATTCCATTGAAAAATTGTCGATTTTCCCGATTCTAGAATTTTCATATAAAGCGACAACGGATAAAATTGTTATTTATAGATTTTATGTATTTATTGGGTATTACGAATACCCAAAAAAACCTACACATCATACTAGAAATCAAAAAAAAAAAAAAAAAAACGTTACAAATGTACATTCGAAAATAGTGAGTCAAAATGGAAAAAATATGCAATATAAAACACTACTATTGTACATTTTAAAAGTCAAAATGAAAATGTTCAAATTTCACATTTTTGCGCGATTTTTTTGGATTTTATTCTTTTCTGCCAAGAGGCAATTCCGAATTTGTCTAAATCGTTAATATCAGACCGGCGGTCTTTATGTTATAAGAGTAGTAACTAACACAACTTTATTTTACATATAGAGAGATAGATTTAAAAGTAGGCGCGTTCCTCAGCCGCTAAATTAGTACTTAGGGTTGGATGGAAAGCCAACAGCATCTCGTGTAATAATTCTCAAACCGATATCTTCACTATTTTGGCAAATATAAATATTTTAGATAAATCGTAATAGTGGGCGTAAAAGGAGGCGTGGTCAATATTTTTTTCTTTAAAAACCTAACTCGGGGTATAACGAACGTTTGTACAAAAAATTGTGCAAATCAGTCCAGCCGTTTTCAACTGATTCCGTTACCAACAAAGAACAATTGAGATAGATATAAAAGAAAGTTGTTTTAGTTACTACGCTTATAACTTAAGAGCCGCAAATTCGAAATTGTCTTCTGTCCGAAAAGGATAATATCCAAAAAAAAAAAAAAATCGCGTAAAAATTTGATATATTAACATTTTCATTTTGACTTCTGAAATGTACAATAGTTATGTTTTATTTTGCATCATTTTTTCCATTTTGACTTACTTTTTTCTAATGTACATTTGGAGTTTTTTTATATATTATTTTTAAATTCGAATATTAATACCAATTTGTTTAATTGACTTGATTTATTAAGAACTGAAATTGTTGTCGGGGTACATGGACTTGTAGTACCGAATTATGTGGTGACGGGACGTAATAGATGATATCGAAATAATTTTACGCGGTCACACCAAAGTTAAAAGATTAAGATTACCTCTTCAAAATCGTTAAAAAATCACGAAAAAAGAGATCTCAAAAATTCTCAAATCGGGAAAATATCGAAAAAAAATTTTTCAATGGAATTGAATTTTAAAATAATAGTACATTCTATTGACAAACTTTGTAAGGATCTTTAAACAGTTGCTGTAAAAAATCAGCGAACAAGTTGAAGATTTTTTCAATAGTTATTTTATTCTTTTTTTGTTATATGTTATTCTTTTTCTTTCAATTTGTATTATCATATTGAATTCAGTGAATTTTTTGCGTACAAAATAAAGAATAATTTTTTACTATATACATTTTTTCACCAAATAATGAAATAAATGCGATATACGATGTTAACTGACATCTACCTTTCAAACTTCAGGGCCGACATCGTGGTTCAGCTGGAAGATGCGAACACGTTTGAACAAATTACCGAAAAATCCTAATGGGTCTCATTTCAAAGCGTGGAACTACTTCTTTCATGTGACAATAATCCGTCCAATGAGAGCTCAAAATGCAAAATTCTTTGGGAGTACAATCAGTAAAATACCAAGTATAAAGGGTGGAAAATAGTAGAGCGAATAGGACTCTTAGTAAGAAAAAGATTTCTATCCTTCCAGAAATTCTTCCCAAACATTCAAGATACCTTAATTCGCTTTTGCAGGTCATGATATCGATCATTACTCACGGATAAGGGTACAACCCGATTGCCATCGTATGATTTAAGCTATTATTGGGGTCTTGGCCACTTTTTTCATTTTTTTGGCCCTTATTTGGCATCTTTTTTTCTAAGGGGGTAGAGAACTTCTTCGTATAGAATTTGAAATTTTTGGAGTAGGGCCCATATTGGTCTCTACCACATTCATCAATTGATTTGTCTAAAAAGTGGATATAAGTAATGACGCCATTATAATTACTCCAATTTTGATTATAAGTAATGACTTGATTATGAGTAATGACTCCATGACTAAATATAAATTAATATTCATGGCAAAAACTATAATTACCGTCGGTTTTAAATATTTTGAATAGCCTGATCTTATTTTTCAGCTATAGGCTTTAATTTGAGTGATATGATAAAGAACATCTATAATAGCCCCATGTGAAAATTCAGCTTAATTTTTGATATTGTAAAAAGCATTCAAATGAGCTATAATTTGAAATTTGTATTTCCAACGTTTAAAATTCCGTACTGCGTGGTATTCAGTTTTGTCCACCTCATACTTGAGGGCAGAATGTTGTCAGAATAGCCAAAAAAATTACTCTTTTGCTCCGATTACCATAAGATGGGCATTAATTGTTTGTTATTTAAATTGTGCGGCGGAGATCCAATAAAGTTACTTTATAATTTCGTATTTTTTCATGTTTCTGCCACAATTTCCGACTGAATGAGTCCCAGATTGACATTCGGAGTTTATTTCATATAGACGTACATCCCAAATCTTCGTTCCCAACCAATATTCTCTTGGGGGTTACAAATTCAATAGAATACCAAATTTTCTTTTCTGACCACACATTGGTTGGGAAAGTGGACTTGGGGGTACACTAATGTGGGGACTATACTTAAATAAATTCCTATGAGGATAATTATCTGTAAGATGATTTTCTACCCCAGGGTTTTTTACCCAGGTAGCCTCAAGACTAAGATGCGCACTTTTCCGAAAAATAAAAATTTATAAGAATAGGTTTTCTTCCCCCTTAGAAACAAAAATGTCAAATAAGGGCCAAAAAATGAAAAAAAAAAATGGCTAAGACCCCGAAAATACCTTAAATCATATGATGGTGATACCAAAACGTGATAGTTTTTTGCAAAGATGGTTTCTTCTTAAATTATCAACAATTATCAAAATGTAGAATATACTTGAAATCGGGTTGTTCCGTTATGATCCATATCATGACCTGCCAAAGCGATTAAAGGTATCTCGAATGTTTAGGTAGAATTTCTATTTTGCGTTCTTTATAGTCGGTATTTGACTGATTGCATTCCCAATGTATATTGCATTTCAAAATGACGGCAACGCGGACCGGGCCAGCTAGTATATATATATATATATATATATATATATATATATATATATATATATATATATATATATATATCTATATATATATATATATATATATATATATATATATATATATATATATATATATATATATATATATATATATATATATATATATATATATATATATATATATATATATGTATATATATATATATATATATATATATATATATATGTATATATATATATATATGTATATATATATATATATATATATATATATATATATATATATATATATATATACTAGCTGGCCCGGTCCGCGTTGCCGTCCCGTACTTTTAGTCTTTAAAGCATAATAAATCACAGATCTGACTTATGTAGGCGGCACAATTTTGATTATAAGTAATGACGCCATTATATTTACTCCAATTTTGATTATAAGTAATGCTTTGATTATGAGTAATGACTCCATGACTAAATATAAATTAATATTCATGGCAAAAATTATAATTACCATCGGTTTTAAATATTTTGAATAGCCTGCATATTTTGAAATGCAATATACATTGGGAATGCAATCAGTCAAATACCGACTATAAAGAACGCAAAATAGAAATTCTACCTAAACATTCGAGATACCTTTAATCGCTTTGGCAGGTCATGATATGGATCATAACGGAACAACCCGATTTCAAGTATATTCTACATTTTGATAATTGTTGATAATTTAAGAAGAATCCATCTTTGCAAAAAACTATCACGTTTTGGTATCACCATCATATGATTTAAGGTATTTTCGGGGTCTTAGCCATTTTTTTTTTTTCATTTTTTGGCCCTTATTTGACATTTTTGTTTCTAAGGGGGAAGAAAACCTATTCTTATAAATTTTTATTTTTCGGAAAAGTGCGCATCTTAGTCTTGAGGCTACCTGGGTAAAAAACCCTGGGGTAGAAAATCATCTTACAGATAATTATCCTCATAGGAATTTATTTAAGTATAGTCCCCACATTAGTGTACCCCCAAGTCCACTTTCCCAACCAATGTGTGGTCAGAAAAGAAAATTTGGTATTCTATTGAATTTGTAACCCCCAAGAGAATATTGGTTGGGAACGAAGATTTGGGATGTACGTCTATATGAAATAAACTCCGAATGTCAATCTGGGACTCATTCAGTCGGAAATTGTGGCAGAAACATGAAAAAATACGAAATTATAAAGTAACTTTATTGGATCTCCGCCGCACAATTTAAATAACAAACAATTAATGCCCATCTTATGGTAATCGGAGCAAAAGAGTAATTTTTTTTGGCTATTCTGACAACATTCTGCCCTCAAGTATGAGGTGGACAAAACTGAATACCACGCAGTACGGAATTTTAAACGTTGGAAATACAAATTTCAAATTATAGCTCATTTGAATGCTTTTTACAATATCAAAAATTAAGCTGAATTTTCACATGGGGCTATTATAGATGTTCTTTATCATATCACTCAAATTAAAGCCTATAGCTGAAAAATAAGATCAGGCTATTCAAAATATTTAAAACCGACGGTAATTATAGTTTTTGCCATGAATATTAATTTATATTTAGTCATGGAGTCATTACTCATAATCAAGTCATTACTTATAATCAAAATTGGAGTAATTATAATGGCGTCATTACTTATATCCACTTTTTAGACAAATCAATTGATGAATGTGGTAGAGACCAATATGGGCCCTACTCCAAAAATTTCAAATTCTATACGAAGAAGTTCTCTACCCCCTTAGAAAAAAAGATGCCAAATAAGGGCCAAAAAAATGAAAAAAGTGGCCAAGACCCCAATAATAGCTTAAATCATACGATGGCAATCGGGTTGTACCCTTATCCGTGAGTAATGATCGATATCATGACCTGCAAAAGCGAATTAAGGTATCTTGAATGTTTGGGAAGAATTTCTGGAAGGATAGAAATCTTTTTCTTACTAAGAGTCCTATTCGCTCTACTATTTTCCACCCTTTATACTTGGTATTTTACTGATTGTACTCCCAAAGAATTTTGCATTTTGAGCTCTCATTTGACGGATTATTGTCACATGAAAGAAGTAGTTCCACGCTTTGAAATGAGACCCATTAGGATTTTTCGGTAATTTGTTCAAACGTGTTCGCATCTTCCAGCTGAACCACGATGTCGGCCCTGAAGTTTGAAAGGTAGATGTCAGTTAACATCGTATATCGCATTTATTTCATTATTTGGTGAAAAAATGTATATAGTAAAAAATTATTCTTTATTTTGTACGCAAAAAATTCACTGAATTCAATATGATAATACAAATTGAAAGAAAAAGAATAACATATAACAAAAAAAGAATAAAATAACTATTGAAAAAATCTTCAACTTGTTCGCTGATTTTTTACAGCAACTGTTTAAAGATCCTTACAAAGTTTGTCAATAGAATGTACTATTATTTTAAAATTCAATTCCATTGAAAAATTTTTTTTCGATATTTTCCCGATTTGAGAATTTTTGAGATCTCTTTTTTCGTGATTTTTTAACGATTTTGAAGAGGTAATCTTAATCTTTTAACTTTGGTGTGACCGCGTAAAATTATTTCGATATCATCTATTACGTCCCGTCACCACATAATTCGGTACTACAAGTCCATGTACCCCGACAACAATTTCAGTTCTTAATAAATCAAGTCAATTAAACAAATTGGTATTAATATTCGAATTTAAAAATAATATATAAAAAAACTCCAAATGTACATTAGAAAAAAGTAAGTCAAAATGGAAAAAATGATGCAAAATAAAACATAACTATTGTACATTTCAGAAGTCAAAATGAAAATGTTAATATATCAAATTTTTACGCGATTTTTTTTTTGGATATTATCCTTTTCGGACAGAAGACAATTTCGAATTTGCGGCTCTTAAGTTATAAGCGTAGTAACTAAAACAACTTTCTTTTATATCTATCTCAATTGTTCTTTGTTGGTAACGGAATCAGTTGAAAACGGCTGGACTGATTTGCACAATTTTTTGTACAAACGTTCGTTATACCCCGAGTTAGGTTTTTAAAGAAAAAAATATTGACCACGCCTCCTTTTACGCCCACTATTACGATTTATCTAAAATATTTATATTTGCCAAAATAGTGAAGATATCGGTTTGAGAATTATTACACGAGATGCTGTTGGCTTTCCATCCAACCCTAAGTACTAATTTAGCGGCTGAGGAACGCGCCTACTTTTAAATCTATCTCTCTATATGTAAAATAAAGTTGTGTTAGTTACTACTCTTATAACATAAAGACCGCCGGTCTGATATTAACGATTTAGACAAATTCGGAATTGCCTCTTGGCAGAAAAGAATAAAATCCAAAAAATCGCGCAAAAATGTGAAATTTGAACATTTTCATTTTGACTTTTAAAATGTACAATAGTAGTGTTTTATATTGCATATTTTTTCCATTTTGACTCACTATTTTCGAATGTACATTTGTAACGTTTTTTTTTTTTTATTTTTTGATTTCTAGTATGATGTGTAGGTTTTTTTGGGTATTCGTAATACCCAATAAATACATAAAATCTATAAATAACAATTTTATCCGTTGTCGCTTTATATGAAAATTCTAGAATCGGGAAAATCGACAATTTTTCAATGGAATCGAATTTCAAAAAAATAGTACATTCTACCGACAAACTTCGTAATCACCTTTAAAAATTTGCCGCATAAAAATCAGCGAACCCGTTGAAGATTCTTTTTCTTTTCTCTATATTGAAGTGTACATTTTTTATTGGTTTGAATTCTGAATGAATAATATTAAAAATGAAATGAGGGCACAATACGATGTTAAATGCTTTCTACTTCAGGACCTACATCGTGCTTCAGCTGGAAGACGCGAACACATTAAAACAAACAAAAATGACCGAAGTAGCGTTATGGGGTTAATTTCAAAAAGTGGACCTGCTTCTTTCATATGACAATAAATTGTCAAATGAGAACATAAAATGCAAAATACATTGGGAATACAATCAGTCAAATACCGACTATAAAGAACGCAAAATAGAAATTCTACCTAAACATTCGAGATACCTTTAATCGCTTTGGCAGGTCATGATATGGATCATAACGAAACAACCCGATTTCAAGTATATTCTACATTTTGATAATTGTTGATAATTTAAGAAGAAACCATCTTTGCAAAAAACTATCACGTTTTGGTATCACCATCATATGATTTAAGGTATTTTCGGGGTCTTGGCCATTTTTTTTTCACTTTTTGGCCCTTATTTGACATTTTTGTTTCTAAGGGGGAAGAAAACCTCTTCTTATAAATTTTTATTTTTCGGAAAAGTGCGCATCTTAGTCTTGAGGCTACCTGGGTAAAAAACCCTGGGGTAGAAAATCATCTTACAGATAATTATCCTCATAGGAATTTATTTAAGTATAGTCCCCACATTAGTGTACCCCAAGTCCACTTTCCCAACCAATGTGTGGTCAGAAAAGAAAATTTGGTATTCTATTGAATTTGTAACTACGTCTATATGAAATAAACTCCGAAATGTCAATCTGGGACTCATTCAGTCGGAAATTGTGGCAGAAACATGAAAAAATACGAAATTATAAAGTAACTTTATTGGATCTCCGCCGCACAATTTAAATGACAAACAATTAATGCCCATCTTACGGTAATCGGAGCAAAAGAGTAATTTTTTTTTGGCTATTCTGACAACATTCTGCCTTCAAGTATGAGGTGGACAAAACTGAATACCACGCAGTACGGGATTTTAAACGTTGGAAATACAAATTTCAAATTATAGCTCATTTGAATGCTTTTAACACTCAAATTAAAGCCTATAGATGAAAAATAAGATCAGGCTATTCAAAATATTTAAAACCGATGGTAATTATAATTTTTGCCATGAATATTAATTTATATTTAGTCATGGAGTCATTACTCATAATCAAAGCATTACTTATAATCAAAATTGGAGTAAATATAATGGCGTCATTACTTATAATCAAAATTGTGCCGCCTACATAAGTCAGATCTGTGATTTATTATGCTTTAAAGACTAAAAGTACGGGACGGCAACGCGGACCGGGCCAGCTAGTATATATATATATATATATATATATATATATATATATATATATATATATATATATATATATATGTATATATATATATATGTATATATATATATATATATATATATATATATATATATATATATATATACTAGCTGGCCCGGTCCGCGTTGCCGTCCCGTACTTTTAGTCTTTAAAGCATAATAAATCACAGATCTGACTTATGTAGGCGGCACAATTTTGATTATAAGTAATGACGCCATTATATTTACTCCAATTTTGATTATAAGTAATGCTTTGATTATGAGTAATGACTCCATGACTAAATATAAATTAATATTCATGGCAAAAATTATAATTACCATCGGTTTTAAATATTTTGAATAGCCTGATCTTATTTTTCATCTATAGGCTTTAATTTGAGTGTTAAAAGCATTCAAATGAGCTATAATTTGAAATTTGTATTTCCAACGTTTAAAATCCCGTACTGCGTGGTATTCAGTTTTGTCCACCTCATACTTGAAGGCAGAATGTTGTCAGAATAGCCAAAAAAAAATTACTCTTTTGCTCCGATTACCGTAAGATGGGCATTAATTGTTTGTCATTTAAATTGTGCGGCGGAGATCCAATAAAGTTACTTTATAATTTCGTATTTTTTCATGTTTCTGCCACAATTTCCGACTGAATGAGTCCCAGATTGACATTTCGGAGTTTATTTCATATAGACGTAGTTACAAATTCAATAGAATACCAAATTTTCTTTTCTGACCACACATTGGTTGGGAAAGTGGACTTGGGGGTACACTAATGTGGGGACTATACTTAAATAAATTCCTATGAGGATAATTATCTGTAAGATGATTTTCTACCCCAGGGTTTTTTACCCAGGTAGCCTCAAGACTAAGATGCGCACTTTTCCGAAAAATAAAAATTTATAAGAAGAGGTTTTCTTCCCCCTTAGAAACAAAAATGTCAAATAAGGGCCAAAAAGTGAAAAAAAAATGGCCAAGACCCCGAAAATACCTTAAATCATATGATGGTGATACCAAAACGTGATAGTTTTTTGCAAAGATGGTTTCTTCTTAAATTATCAACAATTATCAAAATGTAGAATATACTTGAAATCGGGTTGTTTCGTTATGATCCATATCATGACCTGCCAAAGCGATTAAAGGTATCTCGAATGTTTAGGTAGAATTTCTATTTTGCGTTCTTTATAGTCGGTATTTGACTGATTGTATTCCCAATGTATTTTGCATTTTATGTTCTCATTTGACAATTTATTGTCATATGAAAGAAGCAGGTCCACTTTTTGAAATTAACCCCATAACGCTACTTCGGTCATTTTTGTTTGTTTTAATGTGTTCGCGTCTTCCAGCTGAAGCACGATGTAGGTCCTGAAGTAGAAAGCATTTAACATCGTATTGTGCCCTCATTTCATTTTTAATATTATTCATTCAGAATTCAAACCAATAAAAAATGTACACTTCAATATAGAGAAAAGAAAAAGAATCTTCAACGGGTTCGCTGATTTTTATGCGGCAAATTTTTAAAGGTGATTACGAAGTTTGTCGGTAGAATGTACTATTTTTTTGAAATTCGATTCCATTGAAAAATTGTCGATTTTCCCGATTCTAGAATTTTCATATAAAGCGACAACGGATAAAATTGTTATTTATAGATTTTATGTATTTATTGGGTATTACGAATACCCAAAAAAACCTACACATCATACTAGAAATCAAAAAATAAAAAAAAAAAACGTTACAAATGTACATTCGAAAATAGTGAGTCAAAATGGAAAAAATATGCAATATAAAACACTACTATTGTACATTTTAAAAGTCAAAATGAAAATGTTCAAATTTCACATTTTTGCGCGATTTTTTTGGATTTTATTCTTTTCTGCCAAGAGGCAATTCCGAATTTGTCTAAATCGTTAATATCAGACCGGCGGTCTTTATGTTATAAGAGTAGTAACTAACACAACTTTATTTTACATATAGAGAGATAGATTTAAAAGTAGGCGCGTTCCTCAGCCGCTAAATTAGTACTTAGGGTTGGATGGAAAGCCAACAGCATCTCGTGTAATAATTCTCAAACCGATATCTTCACTATTTTGGCAAATATAAATATTTTAGATAAATCGTAATAGTGGGCGTAAAAGGAGGCGTGGTCAATATTTTTTTCTTTAAAAACCTAACTCGGGGTATAACGAACGTTTGTACAAAAAATTGTGCAAATCAGTCCAGCCGTTTTCAACTGATTCCGTTACCAACAAAGAACAATTGAGATAGATATAAAAGAAAGTTGTTTTAGTTACTACGCTTATAACTTAAGAGCCGCAAATTCGAAATTGTCTTCTGTCCGAAAAGGATAATATCCAAAAAAAAAATCGCGTAAAAATTTGATATATTAACATTTTCATTTTGACTTCTGAAATGTACAATAGTTATGTTTTATTTTGCATCATTTTTTCCATTTTGACTTACTTTTTTCTAATGTACATTTGGAGTTTTTTATATATTATTTTTAAATTCGAATATTAATACCAATTTGTTTAATTGACTTGATTTATTAAGAACTGAAATTGTTGTCGGGGTACATGGACTTGTAGTACCGAATTATGTGGTGACGGGACGTAATAGATGATATCGAAATAATTTTACGCGGTCACACCAAAGTTAAAAGATTAAGATTACCTCTTCAAAATCGTTAAAAAATCACGAAAAAAGAGATCTCAAAAATTCTCAAATCGGGAAAATATCGAAAAAAAATTTTTCAATGGAATTGAATTTTAAAATAATAGTACATTCTATTGACAAACTTTGTAAGGATCTTTAAACAGTTGCTGTAAAAAATCAGCGAACAAGTTGAAGATTTTTTCAATAGTTATTTTATTCTTTTTTTGTTATATGTTATTCTTTTTCTTTCAATTTGTATTATCATATTGAATTCAGTGAATTTTTTGCGTACAAAATAAAGAATAATTTTTTACTATATACATTTTTTCACCAAATAATGAAATAAATGCGATATACGATGTTAACTGACATCTACCTTTCAAACTTCAGGGCCGACATCGTGGTTCAGCTGGAAGATGCGAACACGTTTGAACAAATTACCGAAAAATCCTAATGGGTCTCATTTCAAAGCGTGGAACTACTTCTTTCATGTGACAATAATCCGTCCAATGAGAGCTCAAAATGCAAAATTCTTTGGGAGTACAATCAGTAAAATACCAAGTATAAAGGGTGGAAAATAGTAGAGCGAATAGGACTCTTAGTAAGAAAAAGATTTCTATCCTTCCAGAAATTCTTCCCAAACATTCAAGATACCTTAATTCGCTTTTGCAGGTCATGATATCGATCATTACTCACGGATAAGGGTACAACCCGATTGCCATCGTATGATTTAAGCTATTATTGGGGTCTTGGCCACTTTTTTCATTTTTTTGGCCCTTATTTGGCATCTTTTTTTCTAAGGGGGTAGAGAACTTCTTCGTATAGAATTTGAAATTTTTGGAGTAGGGCCCATATTGGTCTCTACCACATTCATCAATTGATTTGTCTAAAAAGTGGATATAAGTAATGACGCCATTATAATTACTCCAATTTTGATTATAAGTAATGACTTGATTATGAGTAATGACTCCATGACTAAATATAAATTAATATTCATGGCAAAAACTATAATTACCGTCGGTTTTAAATATTTTGAATAGCCTGATCTTATTTTTCAGCTATAGGCTTTAATTTGAGTGATATGATAAAGAACATCTATAATAGCCCCATGTGAAAATTCAGCTTAATTTTTGATATTGTAAAAAGCATTCAAATGAGCTATAATTTGAAATTTGTATTTCCAACGTTTAAAATTCCGTACTGCGTGGTATTCAGTTTTGTCCACCTCATACTTGAGGGCAGAATGTTGTCAGAATAGCCAAAAAAAATTACTCTTTTGCTCCGATTACCATAAGATGGGCATTAATTGTTTGTTATTTAAATTGTGCGGCGGAGATCCAATAAAGTTACTTTATAATTTCGTATTTTTTCATGTTTCTGCCACAATTTCCGACTGAATGAGTCCCAGATTGACATTCGGAGTTTATTTCATATAGACGTACATCCCAAATCTTCGTTCCCAACCAATATTCTCTTGGGGGTTACAAATTCAATAGAATACCAAATTTTCTTTTCTGACCACACATTGGTTGGGAAAGTGGACTTGGGGGTACACTAATGTGGGGACTATACTTAAATAAATTCCTATGAGGATAATTATCTGTAAGATGATTTTCTACCCCAGGGTTTTTTACCCAGGTAGCCTCAAGACTAAGATGCGCACTTTTCCGAAAAATAAAAATTTATAAGAATAGGTTTTCTTCCCCCTTAGAAACAAAAATGTCAAATAAGGGCCAAAAAATGAAAAAAAAAAAATGGCTAAGACCCCGAAAATACCTTAAATCATATGATGGTGATACCAAAACGTGATAGTTTTTTGCAAAGATGGATTCTTCTTAAATTATCAACAATTATCAAAATGTAGAATATACTTGAAATCGGGTTGTTCCGTTATGATCCATATCATGACCTGCCAAAGCGATTAAAGGTATCTCGAATGTTTAGGTAGAATTTCTATTTTGCGTTCTTTATAGTCGGTATTTGACTGATTGCATTCCCAATGTATATTGCATTTCAAAATATGCAGGCTATTCAAAATATTTAAAACCGATGGTAATTATAATTTTTGCCATGAATATTAATTTATATTTAGTCATGGAGTCATTACTCATAATCAAAGCATTACTTATAATCAAAATTGGAGTAAATATAATGGCGTCATTACTTATAATCAAAATTGTGCCGCCTACATAAGTCAGATCTGTGATTTATTATGCTTTAAAGACTAAAAGTACGGGACGGCAACGCGGACCGGGCCAGCTAGTATATATATATATATATATATATATATATATATATATATATACATATATATATATATACATATATATATATATATATATATATATATATACATATATATATATATATATATATATATATATATATATATATATATATATATATATATATATACATATATATATATATATGTATATATATATATATATGTATATATATATATATATATATATATATATATATATATATATATATACTAGCTGGCCCGGTCCGCGTTGCCGTCCCGTACTTTTAGTCTTTAAAGCATAATAAATCACAGATCTGACTTATGTAGGCGGCACAATTTTGATTATAAGTAATGACGCCATTATATTTACTCCAATTTTGATTATAAGTAATGCTTTGATTATGAGTAATGACTCCATGACTAAATATAAATTAATATTCATGGCAAAAATTATAATTACCATCGGTTTTAAATATTTTGAATAGCCTGATCTTATTTTTCATCTATAGGCTTTAATTTGAGTGTTAAAAGCATTCAAATGAGCTATAATTTGAAATTTGTATTTCCAACGTTTAAAATCCCGTACTGCGTGGTATTCAGTTTTGTCCACCTCATACTTGAAGGCAGAATGTTTTCAGAATAGCCAAAAAAAAATTACTCTTTTGCTCCGATTACCGTAAGATGGGCATTAATTGTTTGTCATTTAAATTGTGCGGCGGAGATCCAATAAAGTTACTTTATAATTTCGTATTTTTTCATGTTTCTGCCACAATTTCCGACTGAATGAGTCCCAGATTGACATTTCGGAGTTTATTTCATATAGACGTAGTTACAAATTCAATAGAATACCAAATTTTCTTTTCTGACCACACCTTGGTTGGGAAAGTGGACTTGGGGGTACACTAATGTGGGGACTATACTTAAATAAATTCCTATGAGGATAATTATCTGTAAAATGATTTTCTACCCCAGGGTTTTTTACCCAGGTAGCCTCAAGACTAAGATGCGCACTTTTCCGAAAAATAAAAATTTATAAGAAGAGGTTTTCTTCCCCCTTAGAAACAAAAATGTCAAATAAGGGCCAAAAAATGAAAAAAAAAAATGGCCAAGACCCCGAAAATACCTTAAATCATATGATGGTGATACCAAAACGTGATAGTTTTTTGCAAAGATGGTTTCTTCTTAAATTATCAACAATTATCAAAATGTAGAATATACTTGAAATCGGGTTGTTTCGTTATGATCCATATCATGACCTGCCAAAGCGATTAAAGGTATCTCGAATGTTTAGGTAGAATTTCTATTTTGCGTTCTTTATAGTCGGTATTTGACTGATTGTATTCCCAATGTATTTTGCATTTTATGTTCTCATTTGACAATTTATTGTCATATGAAAGAAGCAGGTCCACTTTTTGAAATTAACCCCATAACGCTACTTCGGTCATTTTTGTTTGTTTTAATGTGTTCGCGTCTTCCAGCTGAAGCACGATGTAGGTCCTGAAGTAGAAAGCATTTAACATCGTATTGTGCCCTCATTTCATTTTTAATATTATTCATTCAGAATTCAAACCAATAAAAAATGTACACTTCAATATAGAGAAAAGAAAAAGAATCTTCAACGGGTTCGCTGATTTTTATGCGGCAAATTTTTAAAGGTGATTACGAAGTTTGTCGGTAGAATGTACTATTTTTTTGAAATTCGATTCCATTGAAAAATTGTCGATTTTCCCGATTCTAGAATTTTCATATAAAGCGACAACGGATAAAATTGTTATTTATAGATTTTATGTATTTATTGGGTATTACGAATACCCAAAAAAACCTACACATCATACTAGAAATAAAAAAAAAAAAAAAAAAAACGTTACAAATGTACATTCGAAAATAGTGAGTCAAAATGGAAAAAATATGCAATATAAAACACTACTATTGTACATTTTAAAAGTCAAAATGAAAATGTTCAAATTTCACATTTTTGCGCGATTTTTTTGGATTTTATTCTTTTCTGCCAAGAGGCAATTCCGAATTTGTCTAAATCGTTAATATCAGACCGGCGGTCTTTATGTTATAAGAGTAGTAACTAACACAACTTTATTTTACATATAGAGAGATAGATTTAAAAGTAGGCGCGTTCCTCAGCCGCTAAATTAGTACTTAGGGTTGGATGGAAAGCCAACAGCATCTCGTGTAATAATTCTCAAACCGATATCTTCACTATTTTGGCAAATATAAATATTTTAGATAAATCGTAATAGTGGGCGTAAAAGGAGGCGTGGTCAATATTTTTTTCTTTAAAAACCTAACTCGGGGTATAACGAACGTTTGTACAAAAAATTGTGCAAATCAGTCCAGCCGTTTTCAACTGATTCCGTTACCAACAAAGAACAATTGAGATAGATATAAAAGAAAGTTGTTTTAGTTATTACGCTTATAACTTAAGAGCCGCAAATTCGAAATTGTCTTCTGTCCGAAAAGGATAATATCAAAAAAAAAAAAATCGCGTAAAAATTTGATATATTAACATTTTCATTTTGACTTCTGAAATGTACAATAGTTATGTTTTATTTTGCATCATTTTTTCCATTTTGACTTACTTTTTTCTAATGTACATTTGGAGTTTTTTTATATATTATTTTTAAATTCGAATATTAATACCAATTTGTTTAATTGACTTGATTTATTAAGAACTGAAATTGTTGTCGGGGTACATGGACTTGTAGTACCGAATTATGTGGTGACGGGACGTAATAGATGATATCGAAATAATTTTACGCGGTCACACCAAAGTTAAAAGATTAAGATTACCTCTTCAAAATCGTTAAAAAATCACGAAAAAAGAGATCTCAAAAATTCTCAAATCGGGAAAATATCGAAAAAAAATTTTTCAATGGAATTGAATTTTAAAATAATAGTACATTCTATTGACAAACTTTGTAAGGATCTTTAAACAGTTGCTGTAAAAAATCAGCGAACAAGTTGAAGATTTTTTCAATAGTTATTTTATTCTTTTTTTGTTATATGTTATTCTTTTTCTTTCAATTTGTATTATCATATTGAATTCAGTGAATTTTTTGCGTACAAAATAAAGAATAATTTTTTACTATATACATTTTTTCACCAAATAATGAAATAAATGCGATATACGATGTTAACTGACATCTACCTTTCAATCTTCAGGGCCGACATCGTGGTTCAGCTGGAAGATGCGAACACGTTTGAACAAATTACCGAAAAATCCTAATGGGTCTCATTTCAAAGCGTGGAACTACTTCTTTCATGTGACAATAATCCGTCCAATGAGAGCTCAAAATGCAAAATTCTTTGGGAATACAATCAGTAAAATACCAAGTATAAAGGGTGGAAAATAGTAGAGCGAATAGGACTCTTAGTAAGAAAAAGATTTCTATCCTTCCAGAAATTCTTCCCAAACATTCAAGATACCTTAATTCGCTTTTGCAGGTCATGATATCGATCATTACTCACGGATAAGGGTACAACCCGATTGCCATCGTATGATTTAAGCTATTATTGGGGTCTTGGCCACTTTTTTCATTTTTTTGGCCCTTATTTGGCATCTTTTTTTCTAAGGGGGTAGAGAACTTCTTCGTATAGAATTTGAAATTTTTGGAGTAGGGCCCATATTGGTCTCTACCACATTCATCAATTGATTTGTCTAAAAAGTGGATATAAGTAATGACGCCATTATAATTACTCCAATTTTGATTATAAGTAATGACTTGATTATGAGTAATGACTCCATGACTAAATATAAATTAATATTCATGGCAAAAACTATAATTACCGTCGGTTTTAAATATTTTGAATAGCCTGATCTTATTTTTCAGCTATAGGCTTTAATTTGAGTGATATGATAAAGAACATCTATAATAGCCCCATGTGAAAATTCAGCTTAATTTTTGATATTGTAAAAAGCATTCAAATGAGCTATAATTTGAAATTTGTATTTCCAACGTTTAAAATTCCGTACTGCGTGGTATTCAGTTTTGTCCACCTCATACTTGAGGGCAGAATGTTGTCAGAATAGCCAAAAAAAATTACTCTTTTGCTCCGATTACCATAAGATGGGCATTAATTGTTTGTTATTTAAATTGTGCGGCGGAGATCCAATAAAGTTACTTTATAATTTCGTATTTTTTCATGTTTCTGCCACAATTTCCGACTGAATGAGTCCCAGATTGACATTCGGAGTTTATTTCATATAGACGTACATCCCAAATCTTCGTTCCCAACCAATATTCTCTTGGGGGTTACAAATTCAATAGAATACCAAATTTTCTTTTCTGACCACACATTGGTTGGGAAAGTGGACTTGGGGGTACACTAATGTGGGGACTATACTTAAATAAATTCCTATGAGGATAATTATCTGTAAGATGATTTTCTACCCCAGGGTTTTTTACCCAGGTAGCCTCAAGACTAAGATGCGCACTTTTCCGAAAAATAAAAATTTATAAGAATAGGTTTTCTTCCCCCTTAGAAACAAAAATGTCAAATAAGGGCCAAAAAATGAAAAAAAAAATGGCTAAGACCCCGAAAATACCATAAATCATATGATGGTGATACCAAAACGTGATAGTTTTTTGCAAAGATGGTTTCTTCTTAAATTATCAACAATTATCAAAATGTAGAATATACTTGAAATCGGGTTGTTCCGTTATGATCCATATCATGACCTGCCAAAGCGATTAAAGGTATCTCGAATGTTTAGGTAGAATTTCTATTTTGCGTTCTTTATAGTCGGTATTTGACTGATTGCATTCCCAATGTATATTGCATTTTATGTTCTCATTTGACAATTTATTGTCATATGAAAGAAGCAGGTCCACTTTTTGAAATTAACCCCATAACGCTTCTTCGGTCATTTTTGTTTGTTTTAATGTGTTCGCATCTTTCAGCTGAAGCACGATGTAGGTCCTGAAGTTGAAAGCATTTAACATCGTATTGTGCCCTCATTTCATTTTTAATATTATTCATTCAGAATTCAAACCAATAAAAAATGTACACTTCAATATAGAGAAAAGAAAAAGAATCTTCAACGGGTTCGCTGATTTTTATGCGGCAAATTTTTAAAGGTGATTACGAAGTTTGTCGGTAGAATGTACTATTTTTTTGAAATTCGATTCCATTGAAAAATTGTCGATTTTCCCGATTCTAGAATTTTTATATAAAGCGACAACGGATAAAATTGTTATTTATAGATTTTATGTATTTATTGGGTATTTGGAATACCCAAAAAAACCTACACATCATATTAGAATTCAAAAAAAAAAAAAAAAAAAAAAAAAAACGCTACAAATGTACATTCGAAAATAGTGAGTCAAAATGGAAAAAAAATATGCAATATAAAACACTACTATTGTACATTTTAAAAGTCAAAATGAAAATGTTCAAATTTCACATTTTTGCGCGATTTTTTTGGATTTTATTCTTTTCTGCCAAGAGGCAATTCCGAATTTGTCTAAATCGTTAATATCAGACCGGCGGTCTTTATGTTATAAGAGTAGTAACTAACACAACTTTATTTTACATATAGAGAGATAGATTTAAAAGTAGGCGCGTTCCTCAGCCGCTAAATTAGTACTTAGGGTTGGATGGAAAGCCAACAGCATCTCGTGTAATAATTCTCAAACCGATATCTTCACTATTTAGGCAAATATAAAGATTTTAGATAAATCGTAACAGTGGGCGTAAAAGGAGGCGTGGTCAATATTTTTATACCCTCCACCTTGGAAAGGAGGGTATATTAACTTTGTCATTCCGTTTGTAACATCCTTAAATATTCGTCGTAGACCCCATAAAGTATATATATTCATAATCAGCATAAAATTCTAAGTCGATTTAACGATGTCCGTCTGTCTGTCTGTCTGTCTGTCCGTCTGTCTGTCTGTTGAAATCACGATACAGCCCGCAGTATTTGACGTAGAGCGCCAAAATTTTGCAGAGCAATTCGAATTGTGTCTAGGATGGTTGGTATTGAAAATGAGATATATCGGTCCACGTTCTGGTATAGTCCCCATATAACGGTACCTCCCGATATTCGGTATTTTGATGATTTATGCCACATTTTTTCACGGATTTGTTTGAAAATTGGTATTTGTAGGTCATAATGGGTCCCTGTGCGTGTGGCAAAACATTGCATGTATAGGTCCACGTTTTGGTATAGCCCCCATATAAAGGTACCTCCCGATATTCGGTAATTTGATGATTAATGCCACATTTTTTCACGGATTTGTCTAAAAATTGGTATTTGTGGGTCATATTGGATTCCACCTCCGGTGGCGAAACATTGCATGTATGGGTCCACGTTTTGGTATAGCCCCCATATAACGGTACCTCCCGATATTCGGTAATTTGATGATTAATGCCACATTTTTTCACGGATTTGTCTGAAAATTGGTATTTGTTGGTCATAATGGGTTTCAGCTCCGGTGGCGAAACATTGCATGCATGGGTCCATGATTTGATATAGCCCCCATATTTCGGTACCTCCCGATATTCGGTATTTTGATGGTTTTTGCCACATTTTTTCACTGATTTGTCTTAAAATTTGTATATGTGGATTATAATGGGTCCTAGTTCGTGTGGCGAAACATTGTAATTATAGGTCCACGTTTTGGTGTAGCCCCCATATAACGGTACCTCCCAATATTCGGCATTTTAATGGTTTTTGCCACATTTCTTCTAATGTTTCTTTTACCCTAAGGTGGAGGGTATTAAAAGTTTGGCCCGGCCGAACTTAATATTTTTTTAATTGTTTTCTTTAAAAACCTAACTCGGCGTATAACGAACGTTTGTACAAAAAATTGTGCAAATCAGGCCAGCCGTTTTCAACTGATTCCGTTACCAACAAACAACAATTGATTTTTATATATATAGATAGATAGAAGATAGCTGTTTTAGTTACTACGCTTATAACTTAAGAACCGCAAATTCGAAATTGTCTTCTGTCCGAAAAGGATAATACCCAAAAAAAAAATCGCGTAAAAATTTGATATATTAACATTTTCATTTTGACTTCTGAAATGTACAATAGTTATGTTTTATTTTGCATCATTTTTTTTATATATTTTTTATATATTATTTTTAAATTCGAATATTAATACCAATTTGTTTAATTGACTTGATTTATTGAGAACTGAAATTGTTGTCGGGGTACATGGAATTGTAGTACCGAATTATGTGGTGACGGGACGGAATAGATGATATCGAAATATTTTTACGCGGTCACACCAAAGTTAAAAGATTAAGATTACCTCTTCAAAATCGTTAAAAAATCACGAAAAAAGAGATCTCAAAAATTCTCAAATCGGGAAAATATCGAAAAAAAATTTTTCAATGGAATTGAATTTTAAAATAATAGTACATTCTATTGACAAACTTTGTAAGGATCTTTAAACAGTTGCTGTAAAAAATCAGCGAACAAGTTGAAGATTTTTTCAATAGTTATTTTATTCTTTTTTTGTTATATGTTATTCTTTTTCTTTCAATTTGTATTATCATATTGAATTCAGTGAATTTTTTGTGAACAAAATAAAGAATAATTTTTTACTATATACATTTTTTCACCAAATAATGAAATAAATGCGATATACGATGTTAACTGACATCTACCTTTCAAACTTCAGAGCCGACATCGTGGTTCAGCTGGAAGATGCGAACACGTTTGAACAAATTACCAAAAAAGCCTAATGGGTCTCATTTCGAAGCGTGGAACTACTTCTTTCATGTGACAATAATCCGTCCAATGAGAGCTCAAAATGCAAAATTCTTTGGGAGTACAATCAGTAAAATACCAAGTATAAAGGGTGGAAAATAGTAGAGCGAATAGGACTCTTAGTAAGAAAAAGATTTCTATCCTTCCAGAAATTCTTCCCAAACATTCAAGATACCTTAATTCGCTTTTGCAGGTCATGATATCGATCATTACTCACGGATAAGGGTACAACCCAAGGGTAATTGGGGTCTTGGCTTGCCTTGACTTTTTCATTTTTTTGGCCCTTATTTGGCATCTTTTTTCTAAGGGGGTAGAGAACTTCTTCGTATAGAATTTGAAATTTTTGAAGTAGGGCCCATATTGGTCTCGACCACATTCATCAATTGATTTGTCTAAAAAGTGGATATAAGTAATGACGCCATTATAATTACTCCAATTTTGATTATAAGTAATGACTTGATTATGAGTAATGACTCCATGACTAAATATAAATTAATATTCATGGCAAAAATTATAATTACCGTCGGTTTTAAATATTTTGAATAGCCTGATCTTATTTTTCAGCTATAGGCTTTAATTTGAGTGTTAAATACCTATATGATAAAGAACATCTATAATAGCCCCATATGAAAATTCAGCTTAATTTTTGATATTGTAAAAAGCATTCAAATGAGCTATAATTTGAAATTTGTATTTCCAACGTTTAAAATTCCGTACTGCGTGGTATTCAGTTTTGTCCACCTCATACTTGAAGGCAGAATGTTGTCAGAATAGCCAAAAAAATACTCTTTTGCTCCGATTACCGTAAGATGGGCATTAATCGTTTGTCATTTAAATTGTGCGGCGGAGATCCAATAAAGTTACTTTATAATTTCGTATTTTTTTCATGTTTCTGCCACAATTTCCGACTGAATGAGTCCCAGATTGACATTTCGGAGTTTATTTCATATAGACGTACATCCCAAATCTACGTTCCCAACCAATATTCTCTTGGGGGTTACAAATTCAATAGAATACCAAATTTTCTTTTCTGACCACACATTGGTTGGGAAAGTGGACTTGGGGGTACACTAATGTGGGGACTATACTTAAATAAATTCCTATGAGGATAATTATCTGTAAGATGATTTTCTACCCCAGGGTTTTTTACCCAGGTAGCCTCAAGACTAAGATGCACACTTTTCCGAATAAATAAAAATTTATTAGAAGAGGTTTTCTTCCCCCTTAGAAACAAAAATGTCAAATAAGGGCCAAAAAAATGAAAAAAAAAAATGGCCAAGGCCCCGAAAATACCTTAAATCATATGATGGTGATACCAAAACGTGATAGTTTTTTGCAAAGATGGTTTCTTCTTAAATTATCAACATAAGCTTAAATTAGTACGAAAAATATGGTTAAAATGTAGAATATACTTGAAATCGGGTTGTTCCGTTATGATCCATATCATGACCTGCCAAAGCGATTAAAGGTATCTCGAATGTTTAGGTAGAATTTCTATTTTGCGTTCTTTATAGTCGGTATTTGACTGGTATTTGCAGTCCCAATGTATTTTGCATTTTATGTTCTCGTTTGAAAATTTATTGTAATATGAAAGAAGCAGGTCCACTTTTTGAAATTAACCCCATAACGCTTCTTCGGTCATTTTTGTTTGTTTTAATGTGTTCGCATCTTCCAGCTGAAGCACGATGTAGGTCCTGAAGTAGAAAGCATTTAACATCGTATTGTGCCCTCATTTCATTTTTAATATTATTCATTCAGAATTCAAACCAATAAAAAAATGTACACTTTAATATAGAGAAAAGAAAAAGAATCTTCAACGGGTTCGCTGATTTTTATGCGGCAAATTTTTAAAGGTGATTACGAAGTTTGTCGGTAGAATGTACTATTTTTTTGAAATTCGATTCCATTGAAAAATTGTCGATTTTCCCGATTCTAGAATTTTCATTCAAAGCGACAACGGATAAAATTGTTATTTATAGATTTTATGTATTTATTGGGTATTACGAATACCCAAAAAAACCTACACATCATATTAGAATTCAAAAAAAAAAAAAAAAACGCTACAAATGTACATTCGAAAATAGTGAGTCAAAATGGAAAAAAATATGCAATATAAAACACTACTATTGTACATTTTAAAAGTCAAAATGAAAATGTTTGGATTTTATTCTTTTCTGCCAAGAGGCAATTCCGAATTTGTCTAAATCGTTAATATCAGACCGGCGGTCTTTATGTTATAAAAGTAGTAACTAACACAACTTTCTTTTACATATAGAGAGATAGATTTAAAAGTAGGCGCGTTCCTCAGCCGCTAAATTAGTACTTGGAAAAAGCCAACAGCATCTCGTGTAATAATTCTCAAACCGATATCTTCACTATTTAGGCAAATATAAAGATTTTAGATAAATCGTAATAGTGGGTGTAAAAGGAGACGTGGTCAATATTTTTTTCTTTAAAAACCTAACTCTGGGTATAACGAACGTTTGTACAAAAAATTGTGCAAATCAGTCCAGCCGTTTTCAACTGATTCCGTTACCAACAAACAACAATTGAGATAGATATAAAAGAAAGTTGTTTTAGTTACTACGCTTATAACTTAAGAACCGCAAATTCGAAATTGTCTTCTGTCCGAAAAGGATAATATCCAAAAAAAAAATCGCGTAAAAATTTGATATATTAACATTTTCATTTTGACTTCTGAAATGTACAATAGTTATGTTTTATTTTGCATCATTTTTTCCATTTTGACTTACTTTTTTCTAATGTACATTTGGAGTTTTTTTATATATTATTTTTAAATTCGAATATTAATACCAATTTGTTTAATTGACTTGATTTATTAAGAACTGAAATTGTTGTCGGGGTACATGGACTTGTAGTACCGAATTATGTAGTGACGGGACGTAATAGATGATATCGAAATAATTTTACGCGGTCACACCAAAGTTAAAAGATTAAGATTACCTCTTCAAAATCGTTAAAAAATCACGAAAAAAGAGATCTCAAAAATTCTCAAATCGGGAAAATATCGAAAAAAAATTTTTCAATGGAATTGAATTTTAAAATAATAGTACATTCTATTGACAAACTTTGTAAGGATCTTTAAACAGTTGCTGTAAAAAATCAGCGAACAAGTTGAAGATTTTTTCAATAGTTATTTTATTCTTTTTTTGTTATATGTTATTCTTTTTCTTTCAATTTGTATTATCATATTGAATTCAGTGAAATTTTGGCGTACAAAATAAAGAATAATTTTTTACTATATACATTTTTTCACCAAAAAATGAAATAAATGCGATATACGATGTTAACTGACATCTACCTTTCAAACTTCAGGGCCGACATCGTGGTTCAGCTGGAAGATGCGAACACATTTGAACAAATTACCGAAAAAGCCTAATGGGTCTCATTTCAAAGCGTGGAACTACTTCTTTCATGTGACAATAATCCGTCCAATGAGAGCTCAAAATGCAAAATTCTTTGGGAGTACAATCAGTAAAATACCAAGTATAAAGGGTGGAAAATAGTAGAGCGAATAGGACTCTTAGTAAGAAAAAGATTTCTATCCTTCCAGAAATTCTTCCCAAACATTCAAGATACCTTGATATCGATCATAACTCACGGATAAGGGTACAACCCGATTTCCATCGTATGATTTAAGCTATTATTGGGGTCTTGGCCACTTTTTTCATTTTTTTGGCCCTTGTTTGGCATCTTTTTTTCTAAGGGGGTAGAGAACTTCTTCGTATAGAATTTGAAATTTTTGGAGTAGGGCCCATATTGGTCTCGTCGGATTTGCATAGCGCATCCACACATTTGAAGTCCACGGTTTAAATATTGAAGCCCACGGCTTAAAAATGGGTACAAGTATTTTAAAACACTTTTAATCGACCAGTACGTGAACACTTATATCAGTCATATTTGTGAATAATTATGCTTTGACAAATATTCATAATAGACAAAAACGAGGACCGGGCCAGCGTATATAAAATATATATAAAACTAGCTGGCCCGGTCCGAGTTGCCGGCCCGTACTTTTAGTCTTTAAAGCATAATAAATCACAGATTTGACTTATGTAGGCGGCACAATTTTGATTACTCCAATTTTGATTATAAGTAATGACTTGATTATGAGTAATGACTCCATGACTAAATATAAATTAATATTCATGGCAAAAATTACAATTACCGTCGGTTTTAAATATTTTGAATAGCCTGATCTTATTTTTCAGCTATAGGCTTTAATTTGAGTGTTAAATACCTATATGATAAAGAACATCTATAATAGCCCCATGTGAAAATTCAGCTTAATTTTTGATATTGTAAAAAGCATTCAAATGAGCTATAATTTGAAATTTGTATTTCCAACGTTTAAAATCCCGTACTGCGTGGTATTCAGTTTTGTCCACCTCATACTTGAAGGCAGAATGTTGTCAGAATAGCCAAAAAAATACTCTTTTGCTCCGATTACCGTAAGATGGGCATTAATCGTTTGTCATTTAAATTGTGCGGCGGAGATCCAATAAAGTTACTTTATAATTTCGTATTTTTTCATGTTTCTGCCACAATTTCCGACTGAATGAGTCCCAGATTGACATTTCGGAGTTTATTTCATATAGACGTACATCCCAAATCTTCGTTCCCAACCAATATTCTCTTGGGGGTTACAAATTCAATAGAATACCAAATTTTCTTTTCTGACCACACATTGGTTGGGAAAGTGGACTTGGGGGTACACTAATGTAAGGACTATACTTAAATAAATTCCTATGAGGATAATTATCTGTAAGATGATTTTCTACCCCAAGGTTTTTTACCCTGGTAGCCTCAAGACTAAGATGCGCACTTTTCCGAATAAATAAAAATTTATTAGAAGAGGTTTTCTTCCCCCTTAGAAACAAAAATGTCAAATAAGGGCCAAAAAATGAAAAAAAAAATGGCCAAGGCCCCGAAAATACCTTAAATCATATGATGGTGATACCAAAACGTGATAATTTTTTGCAAAGATGGTTTCTTCTTAAATTATCAACATAAGCTAAAATAAGTACGAAAAATATGGTTAAAATGTAGAATATACTTGAAATCGGGTTGTTCCGTTATGATTCATATCATGACCTGCCAAAGCGATTAAAGGTATCTCGAATGTTTAGGTAGAATTTCTATTTTGCGTTCTTTTTAGTCGGTATTTGACTGGTATTTGCAGTCCCGATGTATTTTGCATTTGATGTTCTCATTTGACAATTTATTGTCATATGAAAGAAGCAGGTCCACTTTTTGAAATTAACCCCATAACGCTTCTTCGGTCATTTTTGTTTGTTTTAATGTGTTCGCATCTTCCAGCTGAAGCACGATGTAGGTCCTGAAGTAGAAAGCATTTAACATCGTATTGTGCCCTCATTTCATTTTTAATATTATTCATTCAGAATTCAAACCAATAAAAAAATGTACACTTCAATATAGAGAAAAGAAAAAGAATCTTCAACGGGTTCGCTGATTTTTATGCGGCAAATTTTTAAAGGTGACTACGAAGTTTGTCGGTAGAATGTACTATTTTTTTGAAATTCGATTCCATTGAAAAATTGTCGATTTTCCCGATTCTAGAATTTTCATTTAAAGCGACAACGGATAAAATTGTTATTTATAGATTTTATGTATTTATTGGGTATTACGAATACCCAAGAAAACCTACACTTCATATTAGAATTCAAAAAAAAAAAAAAAAAAAAAGCGCTACAAATGTACATTCGAAAATAGTAAGTCAAAATGGAAAAAAATATGCAATATAAAACACTACTATTGTTCATTTTTAAATTCAAAATGAAAATGTTCAAATTTCACATTTTTGCGCGATTTTTTTGGATTTCATTCTTTTCTGCCAAGAGGCAATTCCGAATTTGTCTAAATCGTTAATATCAGACCGGCGGTCTTTACGTTATAAAAGTAGTAACTAACACAACTTTCTTTTACATATAGAGAGATAGATTTAAAAGTAGGCGCGTTCCTTAGCCGCTAAATTAGTACTTAGGGTTGGATGGAAAGCCAACAGCATCTCGTGTAATAATTCTCAAACCGATATCTTCACTATTTTGCAAATATAAAGATTTTAGATAAATCGTAATATTGGGCGTAAAAGGAGGCGTGGTCAGTATTTTTTTCTTTAAAAACCTAACTCGGGGTATAACGAACGTTTGTACAAAAAATTGTGCAAATCAGTCCAGCCGTTTTCAACTGATTCCGTTACCAACAAACAACAATTGATTTTTATATATATAGACTAGCTGGCCCGGTCCGCGTTGCCGGCCCGTACTTTTAGTCTTTAAAGCATAATAAATCACAGATCTGACTTATGTAGGCGGCACAATTTTGATTATAAGTAATGACGCCATTATAATTACTCCAATTTTGATTATAAGTAATGACTTGATTATGAGTAATGACTCCATGACTAAATATAAATTAATATTCATGGCAAAAATTATAATTACCGTCGGTTTTAGATATTTTGAATAGCCTGATCTTATTTTTCAGCTATAGGCTTTAATTTGAGTGTTAAATACCTATATGATAAAGAACATCTATAATAGCCCCATGTGAAAATTCAGCTTAATTTTTGATATTGTAAAAAGCATTCAAATGAGCTATAATTTGAAATTTGTATTTCCAACGTTTAAAATCCCGTACTGCGTGCTATTCAGTTTTGTCCACCTCATACTTGAAGGCAGAATTTTGTCAGAATAGCCAAAAAATTACTCTTTTGCTCCGATTACCGTAAGATTGTTTGTCATTTGAATTTTGCGGTGGAGATCCAATAAAGTTGCTTTATAATTTCGTATTTTTTTTCATGTTTCTGCCACAATTTCCGACTGAATGAGTCCCAGATTGACATTTCGGAGTTTATTTCATACCAAAACGTGATAATTTTTTGCAAAGATGGTTTCTTCTTAAATTATCAACATAAGCTAAAATTAGTACGAAAAATATGGTTAAAATGTAGAATATACTTGAAATCGGGTTGTTCCGTTATCAGGGGTTATGATCCATATCATGACCTGGCAAAGCGATTAATGGTATCTTGAATGTTTAGGTAGAATTTCTATTTTGCGTTCTTTATAGTCGGTATTTGACTATTGGTTCGCTGATTTTTTTTGCGGCAAATTTTTAAAGGTCCTTACGAAGTTTGTCGGTAGAATGTACTATTATTTTGAAATTCGATTCCATTGAAAAATTTTCAATTTTTCCCGATCTTAGAATTTTATTGGGTATTACGAATAAATACATAAAATCTATAAATAACAGTTTTATCCGTTGTGGCTTTATACTACCCAAAAAAAAAACCTACACATCATATTAGAATTCCAAAAAAAAAAAAAAACACTACAAATGTACATTCGAAAATAGTAAGTCAAAATGGAAAAAAATATGCAATATAAAACATTACTATTGTACATTTTAAAAGTCAAAATGAAAATGTTCAAATTTCACATTTTTACTCGTTTTTTTTTTTTTTTTTGGATTTTATTCTTTTCTGCCAAGAGGCAATTCCAAATTTGTCTAAATCGTTAAAATCACACCGGCGGTCTTTATGTTATAAGAGTAGTAACTAACACAACTTTCTTTTACATATAGAGAGATAGATTTAAAAGTAGGCGCGTTCCTCAGCCCCTAAATAAGTACTTAGGGTTGGATGGAAAGCCAACAGCATCTTGTGTAATAATTCTCAAACCGATATCTTCACTATTTTGGCAAAAATAAAGATTTTAGATAAATCGTAATAGTGTAATAGTTGCCGGCCCGTAATTTTAGTCTTTAATGCTTATTATATCCCCCACCTTGGAAAGGAGGGTATATTAACTTTTTCATTCCGTTTGTAACATCCCTAAATATTCGTCATAGACTCCGTCTGTATGTCTGTTTATTTAAATTACGATACAGCCCACATTATTTGACGTAGAGCTTCAAAATTTAGCAGAACAATTTGTACTGTGTATAGGATGGTTGGTATTGAAAATGGTCCACGTTTTGGTATAGTCCCCATATAACGGTACCTCTCGAAATTCGTTATTTTGACGATTTTTGTCACATTTCTCCTCGGATTTGTCCGCGTTGCCGGCCCGTAGTTTTAGTCTTTAATGCAAATTTAGCATAGCATAATATTTCACAAATCTAGCTCATAAAGGTGAACATATTTTAATATAAATATTGATTCGACTAATCAAAATAATTTCTGAATAGTCAAAGTTAATTACGCTTTTACACCCATTACCATAGCACCTCAAATTGCGCATTAGAGTCCCCAAAAAGTCTATGTTCTTGTTCATAGTAAAATTCAATGACGATTAAACAATACCCGCGTTGTTGTCCGCCAATCGGTAAACATCACTATAGATCGGCGGGCCTGGGGACTATATGGGGACTGTACCAAAATATTTAAGTATGTTGACATTTTTCTGTAAGACGGTTCTCTACTCACAAAGTAGCCTAAATACAGCAAATAATGGCCAAATCAGTTGAAAAACGTGGCCAAGACCACGGTCATAGCTGAAATCAGGGATACATTTATATAAGGGTTATACCAAAACGTGTCCCAACCAATATTCTCTTGGGGGTTACAAATTCAATAGAAAACAAAATTTTTTTTTCTGATCACCAATTAGATGTGAAAGTGGACTTGAAGATACTCCAATGTGGGGACTTTACTTAAATAAATTCCTGTGTGGCAATTATCTGTATGATGGTTCCCTACCCCAGGGTAGCATAAATACAATTTTTAGCCAAATCAATTAATGAATATGGTCAAGACCAAAATGGGCCCTCCTCTGAAAATTTCAAACTTTATGCGAAGAGGTTTTCTACCTCCTTAGAAACAAATATGCCAAATAATGTCCAAAATATTAAAAATGTGACCAAGACACCAAAAAAACTTAAATCATACGATGGTTATATAAATATGAAATCCGGTTGTACCCTTATCCGTGAGTTATGATCGATATCATGACCTGCAAAAGCGATTAAAGGTATCTCGAATGTTTGGGAAGAATTTCTGGAAGGATAGAAATTATTTTCTTACTAAGAGTCCCATTCGCTCTACTATTTTCCACCCTTTATATTTGGTATTTTTCTGATTGTACATTGGACGGATTATTGTGACAGGAAAGAAGTAGTTGCACGCTTTGAAATGAGCCCCATTAGGGTTTTTCGGTAATTTTCGTTTGTTCAAATGTGTTCGCATCTTTCAGCTGAACCACGATGTCGGCCCTGGAGTTGAAAGGTAGATGTCAGGTAACATCGTATTTCCCACTTATTTAAATTTTTGGTGAAAATTCGTATATAGTGAAAAATTATTCTTTATTTTGTTCACAAAAAATTTACTGAATTCAATTAGATAATACAAATTGAAAAAAAAAATTGACAAAAGAAGAATAACACATTGAAAAAATCTTCAACTTGTTCGCTGATTTTTTACAGAAAATGTTTAAAGATCCTTATATAGTTTGTCAATAGAATGTACTTCTATTTTAAAATTCGATTCCATTAAATTATTTCGACATCATCTATTCCGTTTCGCCACCACATAATTCGGTACTACACTTCCATGTAACTCGTCATCAATTTCATTTCTCAAGAAATCAAGTCAGTTAAATAAATTGGTATTAATATTTGAATTCAAAAAAAAAAAAAATAAATAAATAAATAAATAAATAGTAACTAACACAACTTTCTTTTATATATATAGATATAGATTAAAAAGTACTGACAACGACAGTTCCTCAGCCCCAAATAAATACTTAGAGGGGGATGAAAAGTCAACAGTATCTCGTGCAATAATTTTCAAACCGATATCTCCTCTATATTGGCAAATATAAGGATTTTAGATAAATCAAAATTGTGGGCGCAAAAGTGGGCTTGGTCTATATTTTTTTCTTTAAGAACCTAACTTGGGGTATGACTCGGGGTTTTTACAAAAAATTATGCAAATCGGTCCAGCCGTTTTCAACTGATTCCGTTACCAACAAACAACAATTGATTTTTATATATATAGATTGTTCGTTGGTATTTGAATCAGTTGAGAACGCCTGGAATGGTTTGGATAATTTTTTTTAAAAATGGTTGTTCTATCCTGAGTAAGCTTTTTATGCAAAGAAAAAGTGACCACGCCCAAATTTACGCCCATTTGATCGATTTCCCTAAAATCCTAATATTTGCACAAATCGTGAAGATATCTGTTCCATAGTTAGTATACGACGTAATCTTGACTCGCCCTCCAACCCTAGGTATATGTTTGGGGTCAGAGCAACTGGACACACTTACTTCTTTAAATCAATATGTAAATATTTATAAAGAAAGTGTAGCAGGACGGCTTTGTTTATTTGTAATTAAGGTAAAAACGTTTTCATGAAGGAAAATGTTGATAAAAACCTCAAAAAATCGCGGAACTGAAAAAATTGACTCTTCCGTTTTGATATAGATTTTTGTGTAGAATAGTTTCAAAATGCATTTTGGAATTGAAAATGCTTAAAATTCTTAAACATTTATTATTAATTTCACAATACCGCAAACTTTAAATGTCAAGTTACAAATAATTCTGTAGAAATTGTAACAAAAACATTCAAAAAGACTATTTTTTAGTGGTATTATTAAACTTAAACCAAATGGATATATTCTAACTTCATAGGAATATTGTATAAAAGATCAAAGATTAACCTAAATATTTCACACACGAACGGCCGCACACACAGACGTATATAGTTTAATTGACATAGGATTTTACACTGGTAAAAACAAAATATCTTACAACACGATCTTCTAAAATTAACGAATTCGTAATTACTTTTGAATTGGAAAATATTGCTAAGACCTTTATAATATCAGTCTGGGGCTTGAAAATTTAATTAAATACGATGAAATAACGTAAATAAAAATGCACGGGTGAATAGAAAATAAATCATAAAGTGGAATTATGTTATAATTTTTGACAAAAGATTTCTAACCTCAAAAATGCTTTTGGGCCCTTCAAAATACCTCAAATCGGCCAAATAAGAGTACATTTGGTCGACGAATATTAGGATATAATATTATATGAGGGCTATATCTAAATGGGAACAAATATATACCTCTTGCAACATCAATCATCCTAAGAATAATATAAAAATCTGTGCAAAGTTTTTTAAGACACATATTAAATTTGGTGACCTCTATCGTAATTGAAGCTCACGGACATAATTTAATCAACAAAGACTTCTACTCTTTAACATACTTTATGGGGTCCTTAACTTTTACAAATTGATGAAACTTTATTTATGATAGTTAAATTGAAGTCATATTGCCAGGATTTCAATTTAGAAATTACTCTCCATTCTGAGATCCAAACGTCCAAAAAATTGACTAGATATGGAAATAACCCATCCAGTGAGAACTCAAAATCAAAAATTCATTGGGATTGCAATCAGTGAAATACCGAATATGAAGAGGCACTGTAATATGCGGACTATACAAAATACCGGAGCGAATTGAAAATTTATTAAAAATATATATATTTATGCTTCATATCCTCGGTAAATTCTTCCAAACCCTTAAAAGTAACCTTACAAACGTTTTTAGGGTCCATTTTATATAGCTCAACCATAAGAGCCTCAAATGTTTTGCCCTATACTCCGCAAAAGTTACGATAGATTTTAAATTTGATACAATCCTAAGGGTTACATGAAGAATCATTTGTACAAAATATGTATCAGGTCGGTGTGCAATGTGATATAGCCCCCTTTAATGATACAGCCCTATTCAAATTCTTCAAAGATTGGTAATTTGATATTTTAGAAAGAACAACACTTTCTTTCGAATGATAATAAGTATAGGACTATGCTTTGGTATAACCCTTATATGAAGGTATCCGATGATTACAGCTATTACCAGGGTCTTGGTCACATTATTCAATTGATTTTACCCTTATTTGGCATCGTAGCATCTAAGGGGGAAGAAGACCTCTTCGCGGAAAATTTTCAATGTCAATGTTTCGGAGAAACGCGGTTTTGATCGATTTGGGTTAAAATGTGTGTTTAGGCTAATATGGAGGTAGAGAACCATCTTACATGGGCTATTATAAATAGTTTACTTTTTTAAATATGTGACTTATTATTTAGGTTTTTGACTCTCAAATTAAAATCTCTGTCTGAAAAATAGGATCAGGTTTTTTGAAACACTAAAACCCGTTACGTGAACCTGTATTGACATGTTTGCTATATGTATTTATTTCTATTTAGTCGAGCAATTATTTATACTAAAAATTGTGCCACTTATGTGAGCCAGATCTGTGAATTATTATACTTTAAAAACAGTGCATTAAAGACTAAAACAACGGGCCGGCAACACGGACAGGGCCAGCTAATTGATAAATAATAATAAATCATAAAAATATTCAATATTTCGTATTTTGGGAGAATTGAGTGAATAGACTTATGCTCTCTCACAGCATGAACGAAATCTATTGAAGCTCTTTTTTTGAAGATAACAGATGAGACAGCTTTTTAGTCTATACCCAATTTGTCTATGCTGATGCTCCAATCTACATTGAATCTCTAAAATCCTAGCAATCTTGCGATTAATCATTCAGGTGCCAACTGACTGTCAAAGCAGTTGCTGTCTTTCAATAGTGTTGCCAACAGTGATTCTGTCGTATTACTAACCGCTCACACATCAATCTTGCCAATCAGGCTGTTATATTTTAAATATGAGTGTTTTTTTTTCATACAAAATATGAAAATCAAAAAATCATTATTAATAATAATTTTATAACATTATTCAAATTTTAAGAATTATTTGGAAAAATGTATAACAATGTAGGTCGAATATTTTTAACTCATTCATAACTGCTATGGTGTGGGTTAACGTTACTTATACTACTGGTTTATATGTTACCTAATAATGAATAAAAGACGAATTTGAATTAATCTGTTTTTCTGAAACATGGTTTAATTTTGATGTGCATGACAGCATTTCCATTCCAGACTCCTACTTGTTTCGTGCAGATCGTAAAACTATTGCTGGTGGGTCATGTATAGAATGCTGAATAAGTGGTACCATAAAATATTGTGATTTATGCTTTTAAAGACTCTGGGACTGAACCACCAATATTCATATATAACAAGTAAAAAAGCAGTAAGTTCGGCCGGGCCGAACTTTGAATACCCTCCAACATTTGGAACGAATTAGAAATTTTTCAAAAAAAAAAATAAAATCCATTAAAAATTCTTTTAAAATCTTTAAATGATCTAATATAGGAAGGTGCCGATATGGGGGGATATACGATATTGTGGACCTATAAAGACAAATCTATGTCTGCGTGTAAAGTACTCACAAGAAACTCCTTGTGTGGATTTTCAGATAATTCCATTGGAAAAAGTGGCTAAAATCATCAAAATACCGAATATCGGGGGTACCGTTATATGAGGGCTATACGATATCGTGGACCTATATAGATAATTCTCTGCCGAGGTATAAAGTACCCACACGGAACTCCTTGTGTGGATTTTCAGACAATTCCGATGAAAAATGTGGGTTAAATCATAAAAATGCCGAATATCGGGGGTACCGTTATATGGGGGATATATGATATCGTGGACCTATATAGATAATTATTTTTGAGGGGGTAAAATGTGCACAAGGGACTCCTTTTGTGGAATTTCAGACAATTCCATTGAAAAATGTGGCTAAAATCATCAAAATACCGAATACCGTGGGGAACCGTTATATGGGGGCTATACGATATTGTGGACCTATATAGATAATTCTCTGCCGAGGTATAAAGTACCCACAAGGAACTACTTGTGTGGATTTTCAGACAATTCCATTAAAAAATGTAGCTAAAATCATTAAAAGTACCGAATATCGGGGGTACCGTTATATGGGGGCTATTCGATATCGTGGACCGATATAGCCCATCTTCGAACTTGACCTGCCTGCAGACAAAAGACAGACCTGTGCAAAATTTTAGCTTCTTGCCTTAATTCGTTTAGACTGTAGCGTGATTACAACAGACGGACAGACGGACGGACGGACGGACAAGGCTAAATCGTCTTAGAATTTTACGCTGATCAAGAATATATATACTTCGTTGGGTCTAAAATGATTATTTCGATGAGTTACAAACGGAATGACGAACATAATATACCCTCCATACATTTTTGGTGGAGGGTATAAAAATATTGACCACGCCTCCTTTTACGCCCACTATTACGATTTATCTAAAATCTTTGTATTTGCCAAAACAGTGAAGATATCGGTTTGAGAATTATTACACGAGATTCTGTTGGCTTTCCATCCAACCATAAGTACTTATTTAGGGGCTGAGGAACGCGCCTACTTTTAAATCTATCTCTCTATATGTAAAAGAAAGTTGTGTTAGTTACTACTCCTATAACATAAAGACCGCCGGTCTGATTTTAACGATTTGGACAAATTCGGAATTGCCTCTTGGCAGAAAATAATAAAATCCAAAAAAATCGCGTAAAAATGTGAAATTTGAACATTTTCTCTTTTAAAATGTACAATAGTAGTGTTTTATATTGCATATTTTTTTCCATTTCGACTTGTTATTTTCGAATGTACATATTTAGCGTTTTTTTTTTTTTTTTTTTTTCTTTTTTCTTTTTTTGAATTCTAATATGATGTGTAGGTTTTTTTGGGTATTCGTAATACCCAATAAATACATAAAATCTATAAATAACAATTTTATCCGTTGTCGCTTTATATGAAAATTCTAGAATCGAATCGAATTTCAAAATAATAGTACATTCTACCGACAAACTTCGTAATCACCTTTAAAAATTTGCCGCATAAAAATCAGCGAACCAGTTGAAGATTCTTTTTTCTATATTGAAGTGTACATTTTTTTATTGGTTTAAATTCTGAATGAATAATATTAAAAATGAAATGAGGGCACAATACGATGTTAAATGCTTTCTACTTCAGGACCTACATCGTGCTTCAGCTGGAAGATGCGAACACATTTAAACAAACAAAAATGACCGAAGAAGCGTTATGGGGTTAATTTCAAAAAGTGGACCTGCTTCTTTCATATGACAATAAATTTTCAAATGAGAACACAAAGTGCAAAATACATTGGGACTGCAATCAGTCAAATACCGACTATAAAGAACGCAAAATAGAAATTCTACCTAAACATTCGAGATACCTTTAATCGCTTTTGCAGGTCATGATATGGATCATAACGGAACAACCCGATTTCAAGTATAAAAATCTACTTCAGGACCTACATCGTGGTTCAGCTGGAAGATGCGAACACATTTGAACAAATTACCGAAAAAGCCTAATGGGTCTCATTTCAAAGCGTGGAACTACTTCTTTCATGTGACAATAATCCGTCCATTGAGAGCTCAAAATGCAAAATTCTTTGGGAGTACAATCAGTAAAATACCAAGTATAAAGGGTGGAAAATAGTAGAGCGAATAGGACTCTTAGTAAGAAAAAGATTTCTATCCTTCCAGAAATTCTTCCCAAACATTCAAGATACCTTGATATCGATCATAACTCACGGATAAGGGTACAACCCGATTTCCATCGTATGATTTAAGCTATTATTGGGGTCTTGGCCACTTTTTTCATTTTTTTGGCCCTTATTTGGCATCTTTTTTTCTAAGGGGGTAGAGATCTTCTTCGTATAGAATTTGAAATTTTTGGAGTAGGGCCCATATTGGTCTCGTCGGATTTGCATAGCGCATCCACACATTTGAAGTCCACGGTTTAAATATTGAAGCCCACGGCTTAAATATGGGTACAAGTATTTTAAAACACTTTTAATCGACCAGTACGTGAACACTTATATCAGTCATATTTGTGAATAATTATGCTTTGACAAATATGCATAATAGACAAAAACGAGGACCGGGCCAGCGTATATAAAATATATATAAAACTAGCTGACCCGGTCCGAGTTGCCGGCCCGTACTTTTAGTCTTTAAAGCATAATAAATCACAAATCTGACTTATGTAGGCGGCACAATTTTGATTGTAAGTAATGACGCCATTATAATTACTCCAATTTTGATTATAAGTAATGACTTGATTATGAGTAATGACTCCATGACTAAATATAAATTAATATTCATAACAAAAATTATAATTACCGTCGGTTTTAAATATTTTGAATAGCCTGTCTACCCCAGATTTTTTAACCAGGTAGCCTCAAGACTAAGATGCGCACTTTTCCGAAAAATACAAATTTATAAGAAGAGGTTTTCTTCCCCTTTAGAAACAAAAATGTCAAATAAGGGCCAAAAAATGAAAAAATGGCCAAGACCCCGAAAATACCTTAAATCATATGATGGTGATACCAAAACGTGATAATTTTTTGCAAAGATGGTTTCTTCTTAAATTATCAACATATGCTAAAATTAGTACGAAAAATATGGTTAAAATGTAGAACATACTTGAAATCGGGTTGTTCCGTTATGATCCATATCATGACCTGCCAAAGCGATTAAAGGTATCTTGAATGTTTAGGTAGAATTTCTATTTTGCGTTCTTTATAGTCGGTATTTGACTGATTGCATTCCCAATGTATATTGCATTTTATGTTCTCATTTGACAATTTATTGTCATATGAAAGAAGCAGGTCCACTTTTTGAAATTAACCCCATAACGCTTCTTCGGTCATTTTTGTTTGTTTTAATGTGTTCGCATCTTCCAGCTGAAGCACGATGTAGGTCCTGAAGTAGAAAGCATTTAACATCGTATTGTGCCCTCATTACATTTTTAATATTATTCATTCAGAATTCAAACCAATAAAAAAAATGTACACTTCAATATAGAAAAAAGAAAAAGAATCTTCAACTGGTTCGCTGATTTTTATGGGGCAAATTTTTAAAGGTGATTACGAAGTTTGTCGGTAGAATGTACTATTATTTTGAAATTCGATTCCATTGAAAAATTGTCGATTTTCCCGATTCTAGAATTTTCATATAAAGCGACAACGGATAAAATTGTTATTTATAGATTTTATGTATTTATTGGGTATTACGATATTAGAATTCAAAAAAAAAAAAAAAAACACTACAAATGTACATTCGAAAATAGTAAGTCAAAATGAAAAAAAAATGCAATATAAAACACTACTATTGTACATTTTAAAAGTCAAAATGAAAATGTTTGGATTTTATTCTTTTCTGCCAAGAGGCAATTCCGAATTTGTCTAAATCGTTAATATCAGACCGGCGGTCTTTATGTTATAAGAGTAGTAACTAACACAACTTTCTTTTACATATAGAGAGATAGATTTAAAAGTAGGCGCGTTCCTCAGCCCCTAAATAAGTACATAGGGTTGGATGGAAAGCCAACAGGATCTTGTGTAATAATTCTCAAACCGATATCTTCACTATTTTGGCAAATATAAAGATTTTAGATAAATCGTAATAGTGGGCGTAAAAGGAGGCGTGGTCAATATTTTTATGCCCTCCACCAAAAAAGTATGGAGGGTATATTAAGTTCGTCATTCCGTTTGTAACTCATCGTAATAATCATTTTAGACCCAACAAAGTATATATATTCTTGATCAGCGTAAAATTCTAAGACGATTTAGCCTTGTCCGTCCGTCTGTCCGTCTGTTGTAATCACGCTACAGTCTAAACGAATTAAGACAGGAAGCTAAAATTTCGCACAGGTCTGTCTTTTGTCTGCAGGCAGGTCAAGTTCGAAGATGGGCTATATCGGTCCACGATATCGTATAGGCCCCATATAATGGTACCCCCGATATTCGGTACTTTTAATGATTTTAGCCACATTTTTTAATGGAATTGTCTGAAAATCCACACAAGTAGTTCCTTGTGGGTACTTTATACCTCGGCAGAGAATTATCTATATAGGTCCACAATATCGTATAGCCCCCATATAACGGTACCCCCACGGTATTCGGTATTTTGATGATTTTAGCCACATTTTTCAATGGAGTTGTCTGAAATTCCACAAAAGGAGTCCCTTGTGCACATTTTACCCCCTCAAAAAGAATTATCTATATAGGTCCACGATGTCATATATCCCCCATATAACGGTACCCCCGATATTCGGCATTTTTATGATTTAACCCACATTTTTCATCGGAATTGTCTGAAAATCCACACAAAAAGTTCCTTGTGGGTACTTTATACCTCGGCAGAGAATTATCTATATAGGTCCACAATATCGTATAGCCCCCATATAACGGTACCACCACGGTATTCGGTATTTTGATGATTTTAGCCACATTTTTTAATGGAATTGTCTGAAATTCCACAAAAGGAGTCCCTTTTGCACATTTTACCCCCTCAAAAAGAATTGTCTATATAGGTCCACGATATCGTATATCCCTCATATAACTGTACCAACCGATATTCGGTATTTTGATGATGCTAACCACATTTTTCAATGGAACTGTCTTCAAATCCACACAAGTAGTTCCTTGTGAGTACTTTACCCCCTGAGAGAGAATTGTCTATACAGGTTCACGATATCGTATATCCCCCATATAACGGTACCCCCGATATTCGGTATTTTGATGATTTTACCCACATTTTTCATCGGAATTGTCTGAAAATCCACACAAGAAGTTCCTTGTGGGTACTTTATACCTCGGCAGAGAATTATCTATATAGGTCCACCATATCGTATAGCGCCCATATAACGGTACCCCAGATATTCGGTATTTTGATGATTTTATTCACATTTTTTAATGGAATTGTCTGAAATTCCACAAGAGGAGTCCCTTGTGGGCGTTTTAACCCCTCAAAATGAATTGTCTATATATGTCTATATCCTATATCCCCCATATAATTGTACCCCCCGATATTCGGTATTTTGATGGAATTGTCTTAAAATCCCCACAAGTAGTTCCTTGTGAGTACTTCACCCCCTGAGAGAGAATTGTCTATACAGTCCCACGATATCGTATATCCCCCATATAACGGTACCTCCCGATATTCGGTATTTTATGATTTGACCCACATTTTTCATCGGAATTGTCTGAAAATCCACACAAGGAGTTCCTTGTGGGTACTTTATACCTCGGCAGAGAATTATCTATATAAGTCCCCGATATCGTATAGCCCTCATATGACGGTACCCCCGATATTGGGTATTTTGATGTTTTTAGCCATATTTCTCAACGGAATGGTCACAAGGGATTCTCTGTACACAAGGAGTTCTTTGTGAGCACTTTACCCCCCGACAGTTAATTCTCTACATAGGTTAACGATAACGTTTAGCTCCCATATAACGATACCCCGCGATATTCAGTATTTTGAAAATCCACACAAGGAGTTCCTTGTGAGTACTTTACACGCAGACATAGATTTGTCTTTATAGGTCCACAATATCATATATCCCCTCATATCGGCACCTTCCTATATTAGATATTTTAAAGATTTTAAATGAATTTTAAATGGATTTTATTATTTTTTTTGAAAATTTTCTAATTCGTCCCAAATGGTGGAGGGTATTCAAAGTTTGGCCCGGCCGAACTTACTGCTTTTTTACTTGTTTTCTTTAAAAACCTAACTCGGGGTATGACGAACGTTTGTACAAAAAAATGTGCAAATCAGTCCAGCCGTTTTCAACTGATTCCGTTACCAACAAACAACAATTGATTTTTATATATATAGATAGATAAAGATATATATAGTAGTAAAGTTGGATTTTTGACAGTTGAATCATCAGATAATGTTTTTTCATTAAAATATTGTTGTTGAAATCTCCACATATAATTACTTCATCATAAATATTTTGCAATTTTTGACAACTTTTTAAAATTAATTCAGATTAACTTTACATTTAATGCCACTTCTCACGTATATACATGATCCACCAACAAAAGTTTTACAATCTCCACGAAACAAATAGTAGTCTGGAATGTAAATGCTGCCATGCACATCAATTTAGACCATATTTCAGAAACACTGATTAATTCAACTTCGTATTTATATTCAGTATCAGGTAACATATAAACCAGTAGTATAAGCAACGTTAACCCACACCATAGCAGTTATGAATGAGTTAAAAATATTCGGTTTACATTTTTCCTAATAATTCTTTAAATTTGAATAATGTTATAAAATTATTATTAATAAGTAGCTGGCCCGGTCCGCGTTGCCGGCCCGTAGTTGTAGTCTTTAATGCATTGTTTTTAAAGTATATTAATTCACAGATCTGGCTCACACAAGTGGCACAATTTTTAGTATAAGTAATTGCTCGACTAAATAGAAATAAATACGTATAGCAAACATGTCAATACAGGTTCACGTAACGGGCAATTTTTAGTGTTTCAAAAACCTAGTGAGTCAAAAACCTAAATAATAAGTCACATATTTAAAAAAGTAAACTGTTTATAATGGCCCATGTAAGATGGTTCTCTACCCCCATATTAGCCTAAACAAACATTTTAACCAAAATCGATTCGTAAATATAATCAAAACCCTCGAAATAGGTAAAATCACGAGGTACTTTTATGTGGGCGTTTCTCCGAAACATTGACATTGAAAATTTTACGCGAAGAGGTCTTCTAAACCCTTAAATGCTACTATGCCAAATAAGGGAAATAGCTGTAATCATCGGATACCTTCATATAAGGGTTATACCAAAGCATAGTCCTATACTTATAATCAGTCGAAAGATTGTGTTGTTCTTTCTAAAATATTGTAACTCATCGATAATTTTTTTAGACCAAACAAAGTATATATATTTTTGATCAGCGTAAAATTCTAAGATGATTTAGCCTTGTCCGTCCGTCTGCTGTAATTACGCTACAATCAAAACGAATTAAGATAGAATGCTAAAATTTTGCACAGATCTGTATTTTGTCTGCAGGTCCACGATATTGTATAGCCCGCCATACAATAGTACCCCCCAGATATTCGGTATTTTGATGATTTAAGCCACATTTTTCAATGGAATCGTCTGAAATTCTACACAAGGAGTTTTTTGTGAGTACTTTACCCCTGAAAGAGAAATGTTGGCATAGGTCCACGATATCGTATGTCCCCCATATAATTTTAACAAAAATTTTCAATGGAATTGTTTGAAAATTCACACAAAGAGTTCCTTGTGAGTACTTTATCCTCTGAAAGAGAATTGTCTATAAAAATCCACGATATCGTATAGCCCCATATGACGGTACACCCCGATATTCGGTATTTTTGTTCTTTGTAAGTACTTTACCTCCTGAAAGAGAATTGTCTGAATAGGTTCCCGTTTTAGTATAGCGCTCATATAACGTTAACACAGATATTCGATATTTTCATGATTTTTCGACATTTTTCACCGAAATTGTTTTAAATTTCGTATATAAAGTTCAGAATCGTTACTACAGCCTATAATACTAATTACATATGCAGGACCACGTCTTCGTATAGCCCCCATATAACGGTTTTTTTCGACGGTTTTTTTTTTTTTTTGAAAATTTTTTATTTTCTTCCAAATGGTGGAGGGAATAAAAACTTCGGCCCGGCCGAAGACAGCTGCTTTAAGAATTTTAACATTTATACTGGTGAGATCACATACGATGAATGGGACGTCAGTGTCGAAGCCAACGACTTAGGGGAACTAATGTTTTGTTTTCTCTTTAAAATGTATCCGAAACAATTAGTAGTCTGGAATGTAAATGCTGTCATGCACATCAGAATTAAACCATGTTTCAGAAACACAAATTAATTCAACTTCGTCTTTGGCATTATATTCAGTATCATGTAATATATAAAGCAACGTTAACCCACACCATAGCAGTTATGAATGAGTTAAAAATATTCGATTTACATATATTATACATTTTTCCTAATAATTCTTTAAATTTGAACAATGTTATAAAATTATAAAAAATAATGATTTTTTGGTTTTTATTATAATTATTCAAACTGTTGACCCTGAATGGGCTAATATTGTCCATTTTGTATCGGACTTAAATACATATGATATAAATATTGCCACGTGCCAGGTTTAAACTATATCGAGTACTTCCTTCCAGCGTTCGAAAATAAAGATTATGGTACAGTACCATAGTGTTCTGTACCGTACCGAGGTGGAGTGGTACACTACGATAGTGTACCGTACCGGAACACAAACCTTAAAAAATATGTTAGTGATACTGTACCGGAGCACAACGATAATCGTACTGTACCGCAATCGGAGCACTAAAAAACGTAGTATTCCGCTGTCGGAGCACTACAAAATCGTAGTGTTCCGCAGTCGGAGCACTACAAAAACAGTTACAAAATGCTTATGGAAGAGGAATCTCAGGTAGCGAAGAAGAAGTTGATTGTGAAATATCGATTTATGAAATTAAGTCAATCGACTTTAATATATCCTCGCACCATATTACTAACATTCGTTGTGGTGCCCATACGCTGCAGCTGTGTGTAAATGATGTTCTAAAACAGCCTACAATAAAAGAAAAAACTGAAAACCTAAGGCTCGTAGGAAAAAAAACTTCGAAGTAAAACGTATATGAGTATTTTTAAAAATTGGCTCCACAAGAAACCTATAATTGACTGTATAACAAGGTGGAATTCAACATACAATATGATTGAAAGACTGCTGGAAATAAGAGAAGTTGTAACTACATTAAGCAAGGATAATTCGAAATTATTCATTAGCTGACTGGTCTTTCGCAAGTGAATTTGTTGGAATATTTAAACTTATTTATACAGCTACAATGAAACTACAAACTGAACAGCTGTGTTATAGCGAACTATAAACATATTGTAATAATGGATATTATATTCCAAATAGATGCTTTACCAAATACCGAAGTGAAAGTGATACTGAAAGAATCATTGAACACAAGAATGGATAAACTTTTTGATAACGAACTTTTCAACGCAGGCGTGTATTTGGATCCACGTATTAAAGTCTGTATGACAAGCGAACAGAAAACTAGAGCGCAGATGTACATAGTGTCGTTATATAAGTGAATATACTCAAAAGAAGGTACGTTTGCTATATTAATACCAAAAATACATACATATGTTTTTAACTATTACCTTTATTTCTTCAGATTCTACAACAGACGATACGGCCTGCACAATACTGGATGAAACTCCATCAGCAAGTAATGCATGTACACCGAAATCCTTTTCCGATTACCTGCAAACTTTAGATCCTACCACACCTACACAGAGTTCTTCAAACATAGATAATTTTGAATCCGATCTATCCACTTATGAAAGAAAATCTAAATTGCCACTAAATGCAAATGTTTTAGAATATTGGGATTCTTCAAACATTATTAGTGGCGTTGCGAATATTTTACTGGCAATACCATCAACACAAGTAAGCGTGGAACGCTTATTTTCAGCTATGAAATATATGTTATCCGATCAGCGCAATCGATTGTCGCCGTTAAATTTAGAGCATATATTAATGGAAAAAGCCAATGGGATTTCTAATTACCAATTGGAATCAGATTAAAGTTCTTACTGGGGCACTTATATTTTTAGTTTTTAACATTTTCTTTTTTATTTTCTATTTATATTATATTTATTATATTTATCTTGTTTACTTAATTCAATTTTTATTAAAAAAATACATTTATGTAATAACAATTAAATACTTATAAATAGATCAGTATTAAGTATGTTTCACTGACATATGACAGTACGTTGTTTTATTTATTCTTTAATTTCCACTTATACAAAGAGTGATACTAATATCGAATTTTGTGTAATTTAGCAAAAAAACGGATAATCTTTTATTTCTTTTATTATAATCATTTTATTCATTTACAATGCTATATACTAAAAAATCAAACATTTAATATTATTTTCCCAAATCATAAAAAAGCATATTAATGCAAGTACATTTTTTTAATGTGATGCATGTGGTACACTACGATATTTTAGTGCTCCGACTGCGGTACACTACGATTTTTTAGTGCTCCGACTGCGGTACAGTACGATTATCGTTGTGTTCCGGTACAGTATCACTAAAATATTCATTAGTGGTAGTGTACCGGTACACTACCGCTAAAATTTTTTTAGTAATACTGTACCGGTATGTTAGTGTACTGTTTATTTTCGAACGCTGGTTGGAAGCGGACACTATCCCCACATTATTTAGGGGATTATGACCAAAAACAAACCGGGCACCGAACGCCACGTCTAAAACCAACGGACGTAATAATTTAAAAAAATAAATAAACAAACAAATTTTCTTTTTGGAAACATAAACAATTTTTTGACAGTAGGGCAATTGGTAAAATCAGCGTTTACTCCCAGACGAAAAAAGTAAATGAACTGAATGAAAATAAAATAATGAAAATTGTCTGGGTAGCAATTGCTTGTCGGCCTTAAACAAAAGTTCTGTGAACAGGCTATAAATTTCCATAGCAGATATTGTTTTGTAAACACAACGTCTTATAATACCAATTTTAATTAATTTCAAGGATATTAATATGTCCTTACCAATATTTTCATATAAATCACGTTGTATATCTTTCGTGCAATCTCCTAAAATTATGTTAGAAGTTTTTGGAATCATACTGTCTCCTAATATGAAATAGGGTGGAGATCTCGTTAAATTTTTTGAATTTTCATTGTCCTTTCATTGTTCGATCTCATTTTTAGCTAAGGAATTTGTTACTCTGTCAAAAAAAAATGGAATAAGTGTTTTTAATTTTGTTTTACATTGCTAGCGTTTGGAAAATTAAATATAGCTTTTCTTTCTGTGGAAAATGTCATATGTTCTATGATTTTTTTGTTTTATTTACAATGATTTCTCTAAACTCCAAAAGTGATTTCAGTTTTGATTTCATCCTATTCAATAAAGCTTGCAATCATATAACGCTCGCCCGAGTTCTAGGATTTTCGCAATATTATTCACCGGAATTTCGTCAAATTCCGTATTTGAAGTTCGTAATGGGTACTAAAACCTATGACGAAAAATTGTCCATGCAGGTCCACGTCTTAGAATACCCCCATACAACAGTACCTCCCTTTATTCGGTATTTTGATGATATTAGAGACATTGTTCACCGGAATTGTTTCAAATTTCCTATTTGAAGTTCGGAATCGGTACAACAGAATATGACATAAAATTACGTATCCAGCACCACGTCTTCATATAACCCCCATATAAAGGTTTTTGCCGCATAAATATTTTTCGAATGATTTTTTAATATTTCAAGTTTTTCCGAATCGTGGAGGGTATAAAAAGTTCGGCGCGGCTGGTTTTACCTGCTTTTTACTTGCTTTTTTCACGTTATTCAGTTTATTGGCGTATAAATGCCAGTGTAAAGTTTCGTGTAAAACGAGTAGCATGTTTTAATTTTCTTTTCGATCTGCCGATCTGCACTTTCTTCAAAAATTTTTTTGTTGGTGGTGATAGAACCTTATTAATTAATTAGTTATCGAGGTCGATAAGGTCCTCTTCAATGATATCATTCAGGGGGTTGAGCTGATTCCAAACATACCGGGCCCCTTGTATTGGTGCAAAAGAGATTCGTTCCATAACTCTGTCAAACATATTTGGTTGTTGTGGTGAGCCAGTTGGATTTTCTTAACGGCTTCTTTTTATGTTTGAATGTTGGTTTTTACGCTGAGTTTGTTGTTCTTGTATGACAATTGATGTTTCATTGAATGTTTGTTAGGTGTTGCGCTTGCGTTGCTGGTTGACTTGCTGTTCATGTTTTTGGCCCGTTCTTCATGTTTTTTAGCCCTTGCTTTTAGTTTTTAGCCTCTCGTTTGAGTTTTTCCGCCTCTTGTTTATGACGATGCGGTGTTTGCTGGACTAATCTATAATATTGGATTTGCCTCGGGTAGGGTGTTATATGTCCCTGGAGACTATTAAAAATTTGCTGTTGCTAATGCATCTGCGAATTCCTTTGATTCCAGTAAGGGTGGAATCTCCAAGCCATACCGTTATCGATTCCAATGGTTGCCTTTCCCATCTGACTATGGAGCATGGTGTTGTGACGAGCACATCTTGCAATGCCATGTCTAGGTACAGTTGCATATAAAATGGTTTTGCCCCAGTTGACACAGTATCTAAGGCCGGTCAAAACCTTAAGTGATGTTTGGTCTTCATCACTTAAGGTTTTGACCACACCCTACATGGTTTTATGTAGCCCATGTTTATGATTATACAACTGAAATTGGTGTAAAAGAGAAAAAAAGATGGTACCATTAAAGGCATGACGTATCAGTCAAAGTCATATCATTTTTGAAACACATAAGCTATTTTCTACTAACAACCACTGACTAGAAGTACACACAATTTAACATTTGGTCGAGATTTGATACCTGTTGTAGTTCTTACATCAACCACTCTTAGGTGTTCATCCTTCATGCACTTTCTAAACGTGTGATAAAGAGCTTCAACTTTTTCCCATCGAAATCTTCTGTTAACATTTCTGGATCAAATCTTAGTAAACCAATTCACATTTACATTCGAAACCATTACCTATAAATTTTTCACACACTTCTTTGGAGCATTTTTTAAGAAATCATCATCTCATAAGTAAACCATGCACGTACCAAATTTGTTCCATTATCAGACATTCAACATATGGGTAATCTAGCAAATGTAGCAAGAAACGCTTCACTTAATACCGAGGTGGATTACCTTCGGTGAAAAACATGCAAATAAACATACATACGATAAGTGAAATTTCTTAAAGTGCCTGCCTTAATTCGGAATGGACCGGCGAAATCAGCTCCAACCAGTGTGACCGCTGGAAATTTTCAAAAAGTATCACAAAAAGTATCATTTCTTAAAAAAAGTGGCACATATCACTTTAAATGGTGGCACAGAAAGTGACACAATTTATTTCACATTTTATTTAAAACAAGAAAAAAAGTTGTAAGTTCGGCCGGGCCGAACTTTGAATACCCTCCACCATGTGGTAAAAATTTGGCAATTTTCACAAAAAAAAAAAAAATAAAATAAAATCGGGTAAAAATTCTGTCAAAATCTTAAAAATACTGAATGTAGCCGTATATTAGGGTCTATACGATGACGTGGACCTGCATAGGCAAATTTTGTCATAAACTATTATAATATTTAAATGCGAAAAAAATCTGTTTATAATGTAGCTAAAATAAATAAAATAGCGAATATAGGGAGGTGCATTGGGGTTATAAAACGAGGACCTGCACAGACAATTTTCCGGCATAGGCTGTAGTATCCATTACGAAGTTCAAATACAGAATTCGAAATAATTCCCGTAAATAATGTCGCAAAAATCATCAAAATACCGAATATCGGGGTACCGATATATAGAGGCTATAAGAAGAAGTAAACCTACACAGACAATCTCCTGCCATATGCTTTAGTATCTATCGAACTTCAAATACCAAGTTTGAAATAATTCCGATAAAAAATGTTGCTAAAATCATCCAAATGCCGAATATCGGGGGCACCTTTATATGGGGGCTATACGAAGATGAAGACCAGCACTTACTTCAACTTACTTCATTTCGTTCGGAAGCTAGAGTGATTTCCACAGACGGACAGACATTGATAAATCGACGAAGAATTTTATGCAGAGCAAGAATATATATACTTTGTGGGGTGTAAAATGTATATTTCGAGGTGTTACAAACGGAATGACAAACTTAATATACCCTTCCTACTATGGTGGAGGGTATAAAAAAGGTGGCACAATGTATAAAAAAGTGGCACAAAAATTCAAAAAAGTGGCTCATTTAGGATCAAAATAAAAAAGTGGCACAAAGGTATCAAAGCCCAAAAAAAGTGGCAAAATTGATACTTTAGTGGCACAACGGTCACGCTGGCTCCAACATACGTAAATGGAAAAGTGAAAGAAATAACAGAGATAATTCTATCTGCGACTAGAAGGTTGTATAAAGAAGACCGGCAGTTTTCAGTCTAATATATATGACATTCAGTTGCCTTAACAAAATTCCTTAACTGTTTTATTTCATTTACCATAATCTGATTAAGGTTTTGTATGGACGTGGTCGGAGAAATTGCTCCAACTTTTCACCATCTTTCCACATGCTGTTTCTGCCCATCCTATCTAATACAGATGAGTTGAAGGCCCAGATGCCCATAAGGATGCCTGTTACCCCATTAATCTCATTCTTTCCTAGTAATAAAAGTTTTTTTTTATATCATTCGGATTTTTGTAGTTCTTCCTACTCCTTCATTGTTCCATAGGGATATGTGGGCGTTTTTTGCCCATTAGCGGCACTGGATTGTCTAAGTTTACTGTTGCTAATTCCCTGCCTGTTTTGGCGAGAGTTCGCTATCTCGTTACCTCTAACTCCCGCACGACTTGGTACCCATAAATTCAGTATGCAGCCGTGTTAAGAATAGTTGATGATTGAGTTTATATATTGCAACACAGCTTTTGAATTATGTTTTGGATGTTATAGCTTTTATAGCGGTCTTACTCCCCGTTAGGAAGTTTACGGTAGCCGGTCTTGTCTTAGCATTAAGGCAGTTCAGTTTCAGGATTCAGTAACCACATTGGACAATTCCACCATAATTCGTCAGTACTGGAACCTCTAGTTCCATCGTCTGATCGATTACCCTTTGTAGAAATATGTCTCCATTTTCCATTTTCAACATTTTAAAATATTAATACAGGACTGTTTGCATCCATGTAGATGGATTTTTGCAACCATGAAAATACAATCGTGAACAGACAATATATTTGACCAAAAAACGAGAGCAATACGGCGACCTAAAGCTTCAGTCTTGTTAAACTTACTTTAATGGCTCTGTATTCATGCGAATATATGATGTACACAGCTGTCCGATTCTGTAGCAATTGCAACATTATTGATTTCTTCTTGTTCCCAGAATGTCTTTAATGCTGAACTAATGCCATCTTCAATATATTCTTCTACTTCTACTGCAGCCAAACTAATTTCATTTGCTTTTATTGGCCATAGATGTACCATAAAATTGAATTTTGAGCTATCATATTTCCCAATATATTTTTCTTAACACCTTCCAATATTGTTTCTGAGATAACATCGCTTCCAATTAGTACTTCTACTTGGACAGAAATCATAATTCTATGGTCTGCAAAATTTAACTTTTGTACTTCCTAAATCAGTAATTGATACTGTTTGTGTTGGTAGCAAAATCGTTAAATTTTGAATAATTAACGCTTCGGTTTCAAATTCGTTATTGCTTTTATCTGAACACAGCGTCAGTAAACATTTCGTAATAGAGTTAGCTGCGACTATTCTACTCAGTCAAATTATCTTAAAGTTTGCCTTTTCGGTACAATATCAGATTCTTTTTACAATTTTCTGAGTAGTAAATGTACACTTTGACGCAAAGTCACTGATCGCTTTGTCCATAAATATTTCTCCAGCTTGTTTAACTTTTAATAATGCTATTGGCTACATAATATCATCATGGCCCTACAAATATTGTTCCATTATCAGACATTAAGCATCGTGGGTAACCCTCGTCTCCTATGGACCTAGCCAATGTTAACCTTATGTTTATACATGACCAATCATTAACAAACAATTTTCTTTATTGACAGTCTTAAACTTGGAATGTAAATTTAGCTTCGAACGGTTGACATCATTAATGATATGTCTGTGTGCAACATTGTTTTGTGGATGAACTCCAAAAATATTTAAAAAAAAGCAATGAATTTGGCTACATTATTGGAAATCGTCAATCACTTAAAATATTAGCGTTATCCAATCGACTGTTAACTCTTATTAGAACATCCTTATTCAAAAATGGGTTTAGTGCAAGCAATGAACAAAATGAACTTCGACGTGACATTTCTTTCGAATTGCTTGGGTTATTCGGACATGTGTTCATTTTGCACTGTTAACCTCTTTGTTAGACAGAACCTCCCCATTGAATTTAAGTTTAATTTATATCTTTGGTTTCTCTTGTATTCAGCTTACGATCTCGTCACTTGGGTAAAAATGTTTTTTTTTGTTTTTGTCACAGAAGTTATTTTAAAATAACTGCCAGGTAGAATAGCCCCAGACAAAAAAAAAACAAGGGAACTGACGCTTACCCCCGGTAAACATTACCATTTTCTCCACTAATAAACAAACGTTGTCTTTATAAAAACAACAATAAGGGGATAAAGCCTGACTACTTTGCAACAACACAATACTTTACTATCGCAAACAAACATGCCAAACTGTTTTATTAATAGACAAGGCACCTTCGACGAACGCGTTTTTGTAACAAACAAAACCAACTTACATGGTTATGCTATATCGTTCAGGTAAACGAAATCGTTCATGTAAATTATTTTGAAAAATGTGATCCGAATTGGAAGATGAACTATCGAACTAAATGAACATTGCATTTTATCAATGGTAATTTCTGTTGTAGCATGAGTATTTCTCTCACGTCCATTTGCGGAACAGACAGATGATTGATTATCCCTTGTTACATTTCTTTGTTGTGTGGATCCTTCTGGTACATTATTTTAGGTGCAATTTAGTATGGCGCTTTTTCTACAAAACATACACCTATGCACACGCATTCCTGTAAAATGTGCCCAATTGTTAGACAATTTTTGCACCACCTTTTTCCTCTTGCGAAATCTAAATCTCATGTGATTTTTATACCCTCCACCATAGTATGGAGGGTATATTAAGTTTGTCATTCCCCACAAAGTATATGTATTCTTGATCAGCATAAAATTCTATGTCGATTTAGCGATATCCGCCCGTCTGTCCGTCTATGGAAATCACTCTAGCTTCTGGACGAATTGAAGTATATTGATAAAAATTGCCTCAAATGTATATTATGTCTGCAGGACTTTTGGTATGGAAAATGGACCATGTAGGTCCACGTTTTGGCATAGCTCCCATATAACGATACCTCCCGATATTCGGTATTTTGATGATTTTAGGGACACTATTCACCGATTTTTTAAGTTTCGCATTTGAATATAGTAATGACTATTGAAGAAAGTAACCTATGCAGGTCCATGTCGTCGTATAGACCCTAATATAGCAGTTTCCTTCGGTAATTTTAAGATTTAAACAGAATTTTTAAAGGATTTTTTTGTTGTTGAGTATTGCCAAATTCGTTCCAAGTGGTGGAGGGTATTCAAAATTCGCTTTTTCACTTGTTCAAAATATGTTTCTTATAACTCATGACGCAACTATTTGAGTGTCTAATGAGCATTTTGATGCAATGTATAATCATTACTAAATGAAGTTGAAGCTTTTTTACTTTTAAGACCTCACTCTAGAAGCCAATGTCTGTTCTTTAGAATATCGTCCATTTGTGAACATTTGGGTAGCTCAGAATGTGATTTAAGCGGTTGTTCCGGAAACTGGATTGAACATAAATATATTAAAAATGGATCCCATTGATCCACTTTTATACTATGAGCTTTCAGTACAGCAAAACAGTCGCTGACTGTCGATAGAATTGCTGCAGAAAGATTGAATAATATCTTTAGTTGATTATCAACTAGAACCCTCAAAATTTCGTATCGGACTGACGAAGCTTCCTATGCTAACGAAAAATTTGGTCATGTAAAGAGCACCGATCTACATTTAATATAAATAAATTTTAAAAATATATATAGAGAATCAAATTAAAATTACTTTGAAAATAATTGTTTTAAAATAACTCCTGGGGAGAATATCTCTAGACAAAAAACAGGGAACTGATGAGGATTGGTGGCTCTTTCGAAACCTAGGTATTGTCATCTTTTTTCACTAATAAACAAACGTTGTTTTTTAAAAACAACAATAATTTTTCCAACCTAGCCTGAATATTATGCAACAACAAAATAAAAATTATAAATAAATAATTTTGATAAAGTTTTGAAAAGAGAAAATTAAATAAAAAAATTTGTAATGGAGTCAGTAAGTTGTGCCAAGTGCAAATATGAAGCGGACAACCTTCTGGACGAATGCACGAAATTGAGAAATTTTCCAGAAAAAGATTTTTCAATAGAAACAACATTAGAATCAGTTGATGAAAATTGGATGAATTTACGTAGTGAATTTGAAAGTGTATTTTTCGCAAGAAGAAGATGAAGAGGAAGATAAACAATATTAAATAAATGTCAAAAAATAATATGAAATCGTCAGAGACAACTTCTAAATGACTAAATCCATTTTATTAGAAATAAAAGTATTAAAAAAGCAGAGCCAAACTAATAACGCCAGAGACGAGTTTACAAATCCGTCGTTGTCTCACAGCTGAACTATTTATCCTGCAGGTATAACATTTAATATGTCGGATACTTGAACTAAAGTGTCACCTTGTAACAAGTTATGAAGAATGGCCAACATTTAGAGATGTGTTTACGATTATTAATGGAAATCATCCAAGACTCACAACACATCATCATGTTTTTTTTTAAGTTGGGGCTGGTAGAATTATTACTCGCTAAATCTTCTCTTGGCATTTCTGTAGCAAATCTTATTGACCCACTTTTCAGAAAGTGCACTGCTTTTAAATCCCTCAAATCCTCTGGACCTTCAGGTAATGGGGTTAACGGTCTCGTGTTTGGAAATAGATTTGAAACTTTTAATGCCTGCTTCCCACATTCCCCCTCCTATGTGGAGCACTGGATGGGATACATTTCCATACGAAGCCATTAACTATATTTTTCACACACTTCTTTGGAGCAATTTTTATAAGTATACAATTTTTACCTACAAATTTTTTTTCCATTATCAGACATTAATTATCTGGGTAACCCCCGTCTGCCAAGCATTCACAAACTTTTTTCTTTATTGACAGTCTTAAACATAGAATGTAAAACTGGATTGAAACGGTTGATATCAATAATGATATGTCTACGTGCAACATTGTTTTATCGATGAACTGTAAATATATATTTATAAATATAAATTTGCAAGACTACAACAACGCAATAAATATTCAGACGTTACTTACGTTTGTTGTCAGCAAGATAAACACTTAAAAATAAACTTTAATTCAAACAAGTAAAAAAGCAGCTAAGTTCGGCCGGGTTGAACTTTTAATACCCTCCACCATTTTAAAGGAAATAGAAAAATTTAAAAAAAAAGTAAAAAAAAAATTAAAAAATGTCCATTATTAGACATAAATTATCTGGGTAGCCCTACCTATGGAACTGGCAATTGTTAACCTTATGTTCATACATGACCAAGCATTCACAAATATTTTTCTTTATTGACAGTCTTAAACAAAAACATTTTTAGTATGTTAAAAATCGTAGCAAAATTTTCCAGTCAATTGAGCAGTAATTTGGAATTTACTGTATTTTGTACACCTAGAGGCCAAATCAAAAATATAGCTATTTTACACCCATTACCGTAAGATGGGAACTAACTTTATTTGCCATTTAAATTGTAAGTTGGAGACCCCATAAAGTCCATATTTTTCACCATAGTATAATTCAATGACGATTCAACAAATATTCGGTCCCGTGCTACTTTCTTATATTTGTAATTTGTTCATGTTTTCACAATTTATTACATATATTTCTGTAGATAACAATAGTAATTATATCAAGTCCAAAATTCAAAATGTTCTTGATAATGACTATAACATTTTGAAATTTATTTCATCTATACCACGTGATTTATCATCATTTAAAATAACGGTTCATTCTAAATTGTATGATCTAATGTTAAAAGATTCTTTTTGGCCAGACGGTACATTGGTAAAAGAATTTGAATTTAGAAAAAGGCGAAATTTTGTAAAACCAATAACGCTACCTTCTGATTCGAATGTCCCAAAAAACTAAATAAATCTATATCTTTGCTTTATCAAAATGTTAAAGGCCTAAACACTAAACTTAAAAATACATATTTAAAGACTTTTGAATCAGATCTTAAAATTCTCGTTTTTACAGAAACTTGGCTTAAACCGGATATCCGTGATACTGAAATCTTATCCGATTAATACCAACTTTTTAGAAATGATAGATTAAATAAAGTTGGTGGAGGTGTACTCATAGCAGTTCACAATTCCATTTCCTCTGAGCGTGTTATGCTTACTGATAGTCAAGATGTTGAATTTGTATATGTGAAATTATCTTACATTAACCAAACTATTTACATAACATGTTCGTATATTCCTCCAAATTCTGATTCAAACATTTATTTAAAACATTCTGAATTAATTAAACACGTTTCACATATTCACTCGCCAAATTCTGAATTAATTTGTCTTGGAGATTTTAACTTACCAAATACATCGTGGATCCTTGATGATGACATGGCACATTATGTACCTGATTCGTCAACAGTACGGTCTAACGATATGGAAAATTTTTGGCAAAATATTTTTGACCAAGGTCTATATCAACTCAATAATATTTATAATATTAAAGGTAAAATATAAGACTTAGTGTTTTCTTCATCCGTTAATACTTCATTAAGTAAATGTTCACCTTTTGTAGAACCGGAAGATAAATATCACCCAACACTTGTCATAGACCTTGAACTGAATATTCAAACAAATTATGCAGAACCACAAACTAAGCCTCACAAATTAAATTTTTCTAAGACTAATATTGATCTCCTTCGTTCTATATTGTCCAATTCAAGTTGGTCTCATGAAGGTGACATTGAATTGCAAATTTCAATTTTTTATAGCGTACTTAAAAATGCGTTAACTATATCAGTTCCATTATTGAAGTTCTATCCTGACTCAGGACCAGTTTGGTTTACCCCACATCTTAGGCGCTTGCGCAACATAAAAAGTAGGTTATTTAAAAAATTTAAAGAATGTAATACCACTTTAAATTATACAATATTCACAAGCTCGAAGTAAATATAACATTGAAAATTTAAAGTCTTATTCGATTTATTTAAGAAAAATGAAAAATAACTTTCAGAAGAGTCCTAAAAGCTTTTATAAATTTGTAAATTCAAAACGTAAAGACCGCGAATTTTCTAGTAGCATGAAACTTGGTTGCAGGAAATAACGGGACCACCTTGAAATAGCAAGTTTGTATGCTGACTTTTTTCAAAATACTTATTCTAAGCCTTCATCCAATCATAATGACAATTATGCTTATAATATTAGTAGATTAAATTATTTACCCCAAATTATTCTGTCTGAGGAGGAGGTTTTAAATGGTCTTCTATCGTTAAAAAGTAGTAATTCCCCTGGTCCTGATGGAGTACCTGCTTACATTTTTAAGTCATGCGCATATGAGCTCTAACCACTATATTTAATTGTTCTTTGACATCTGGTTATTTTCCTCAAGTATGGCGATCTAGTTTTATTATTCCTTTGCATAAAGCTGATAATAAAAGAGTCGTCGAAAATTATAGGGGTATTGCAAAATTATGTGCAATACCGAAATTGTTTGAGTTTTTAGTCTCGCGTAGACTAACGCACTTTGTTTCGTCTATAATATCGCCTTACCAACATGGATTTGTAAAAGGTAGGTCAACTGTAACTAATTTATTAGAACTTATATGTTATGTACACAGGGGGTTTTCAATAAAATGCCAAACTGATATTATATATACTGATTTCAGTAAGGCTTTTGACAAAGTGGATCATTATCACATTATTATTACATAAACTTGACAAAATGAGTTTCGCAACATTATTTTTATCATGGATAGCATCTTATTTGCAAGGGCGTACACAGAGAGTTTCTTTCAATAATGTTCTTTCTAAACAGATAACTGAGTATTGATGTCAAACTTTTTTGTAATATGGACTCTCACATTAGTTCCCTTAACTTGCAACATGATATCTACTGCCTTGTTAATTGGTGCAGTGCTAATGGTATGACGCTAAATCTCAAGTAATGTAAAAAACTGTCTTTGTTTGGAACACAACCTTTTAAAAGTGATTACCTCATTGGTTCTTACAAATTGGACAATGTAGACTCATTCGTTGATCTTGGCGAAGACTCAGAGAAATCAGATTGGACATTGGGCCGACGCAATCCATTCGAAGATGGTAAGTTTGGCCCATGGGAATCTTCGGTTAAATTTGTCACTCGAGCTAACACCAACAATTTCTGTCTCATATTGTAGAAAGATGCCAAAGTAATATTTCCGAATATATATGACTTTGGGGATTGTATTTAGCCGAACCGACTGAAGCACCGAACTGCAGACTCGGCTATGGCCTGCACGGACGGGGACTCGCCGTGTACTTAAGATCAGTTGTTACTATGATTGGTCCTAATGTGTCAATTGGCTGCATTGTCAAGCTATGTGTTAGGTTCACGGGGTTATATAATTGGGCGATCATTCCCTGTTGGGTAGTGTGGACCGATGGATGCAGCAAATGGTGGTGCCTACCTTTGCAAATTTGGCATGCAGAATACTTCAGAACTTAAGGGTCTACTATAGGACAGGTTATTATACTCTCTTGATATTATTCTTTCTGGGCCAAAAAATTAGACTTTATTACTTTTTGAATTCCAGAAATCGTAATTGAGTTTTCATGAGACACATTTCGATTAATGTACATCAAAATATTATTAGAAATAAAAAGTATTTTTAAACGTTGTAAATTTTCTGTTAGGTAAATCTAGTTTTTTTTTTCTGTCTGTGGGTCCTTTGGATTAGAACTTTTGATGTTGAGGCGTATTTGGGAACATGCAGTGGAAGGTAATACAGTCCACTTTATTACCTTCCACTGCATATCTTAAAAATATATTTTGCACTATATGAAAAGAATCCATTTTCAAATATCATTTCTACAAAGGTGTACGCGGAAGAAATGTATGCACCGTTTTACTTTTGTTACTACACTGTTTTATTCATTTAAAATAATTCTTAAGTTCTACTTATGATAATTTTCCTTAACCTAGTCTAGCATAAAGTGTAAGAGAGAGAGAGAAATAGAGAGATACAAATGTACACATGCCTGTGCACCATGCCGCCATAAATCCTAGGGGAGGTCATAAAACATGCGTAGCTATCTCACTTGTGGCAAGCAAACATGCTACACTTGCTTATCAGTATGAGTTAAGATCTCATCCCGTAATCTAACTCAAACATACCACATGCAGCAATTGAATTATTTATTTCTAACTCAAAGGTCTACTCGCCACATATTCTTATCGTATTTAATGCGGACTGTATTAAAAAGATCCCTGTTTAACTAACCCTTCTCTTCTACACTAGGTAGACCCCGCTATTCTCTTTTATTATAAAAACATGTTCACTTATCCGTGAACATTCTTGGCAGGGGCAAAAGTACATATAAAATATAAAAATTATAAAAAGTTAAATAAATCTAACGGAACAGACATTTTAAGAGAAAAGAAATTATGTTATGGCACCCAGGAAACTCCTCCATCTTTCCAGCGGGTCTATCTTGAACGTCCCACCTCCTTTGTCTGCCGGCTTTAATTTCCAGGCTGAATCCGTTTTATGCATCGTCATCTTTCTGTTGCGAAAAATGTCATCGTTCTCTTGCAACGCCATCTTGCAGTCCTTTGAAAGTTTATCGCCCCAGAGTTCATAATTTCTTGTCTCTCCAGCCTGCCTTTTTCTAGCTGCATGATTTCCACCAGGCATCTTCATGGCAACTTGCGTTCCCTTGAGCACCTTATTGGCCCAGCGACACAGATGTATATCATTGTTCTTCTTCATCTCGATTGTAATCAGCTTATCTTCGACCTCTGCTTCCAACGCCAAATATTGTTGTTCCAAAAACTGAATAACGTCACTTAACTTTTGTGTTTCTCTTGGGTTTCTTGTTTGCTGTTCGTACAGCCTTAATCCATTTCTGTCAAATTTCCTTAAAATAACCCTTGCGAAAAATATTTCGGTGTTTTCCAATTGTATATTGATGGATTTAAGGCCTTGAATGCTATTCTTTGTTGTGTCCAGCATCTGCTTTACGCTCTTCGTGGACTCACTATCCATTGTTGGCTGATCCAAAATGTCATCCACCATCTTATTGAATAGCACCCTCCGATTCTCGTATGTTAATTTCAACAACTGTAGCGCCTCCTCATAAGAGTTGTCCTGCGTCCTTAGATGTTGTATTATATGACTCGCCTCTCCTTTTACCGCCGCCTTTAGCCTATGCATTTTTTTCACGTTGGTGTAGTACGGTGCATCGTGCACTAGGCTCTTGAAAAGATCATGAAACGATTCCCATTCACTTATATCACCACTGAATGTGGGAACTTCAATTTCCCTTTTATTGATGATGCTGTACGGCTGCTCCACCCTTTCTGCTATTTTTGACTGAGATTCTCTTATCGCTGCTAACATTTTTGATTTCTTCATTAACAGTCGTCTCCACTGTTCCTGAATTTCTGGATCGATTAGTATCTCCCTTTCCGCGGTCTTCACAATATTTCCGATAAAATCAAATGCTGTCTCTATATCCTTTTCCGTCTCTAGTCTATCCATCAGTATCATGGTACATTCCATCTCTCGTATGATCCCTCTAGCCCCTAACTCGATCTTGGTCGGTGCCGAGCTCTCCAACGAATCGTCCTCCCGGGAGTATGGCACCACAGCCACATCCCTTTTGTCTGACTCCCTTATGTTCAGATTTGAAGCCCCCTCGTCGCTTTTGCTCGCCAACACCTCCGTTTCTTCCATATCTCGGATGATCGATTTGGCCTCTAACTCGATTTTGGTCGATGCCGAGCTTTCCAACGAATCGTCCTCCCGGGAGTATGACCCCACAGTCACATCCCTTATGTCTGACGCCTTTTTGTCCAGATGTGAGGCCCCCTCATCGTGTTTGCTCGCCGTCACCGCCGTTTCTCTTGCCGCAATCTCCTTTTGACTCCGCATACTAGGGAAATTCCATTGAATGCTCCTTGCATCCAATTCTTCCCTTTCCTCTGTTTCGGGACGTAGGCTTTGAGTCTCCATTCCTTTATCATCCTTATTGTCTGCCGCCATCAATTTATTGTCTGCTCCAGTTTCTTCAGCTTCTGTTGAGTCTTCCGAAAGCAATTTTTGAGATTTTAATTCTCCGGTTTTAATTTCATCAATTGTTTTTTCAATTTCCTGCATCAATTCTCGGGTGTAGTCGTATTCATCTTTTTTGTTTTCCTGGTACTTTTATTATTATTTTTTTTTTGTTTTACGTTTAGGCTCGATGGACCAGATGTACGCGGAAGAAATGTATGCACCGTTTTACTATTGTTACTACACTGTTTTATTCATTTAAAATAATTCTTAAGTTCTACTTATGATAATTTTCCTTAACCTAGTCTAGCATAAAGTGTAAGAGAGAGAGAGAAATAGAGAGATACAAATGTACACATGCCTGTGCACCATGCCGCCATAAATCCTAGGGGAGGTCATAAAACATGCGTAGCTATCTCACTTGTGGCAAGCAAACATGCTACACTTGCTTATCAGTATGAGTTAAGATCTCATCCCGTAATCTAACTCAAACATACCACATGCAGCAATTGAATTATTTATTTCTAACTCAAAGGTCTACTCGCCACATATTCTTATCGTATTTAATGTGGACTGTATTAAAAAGATCCCTGTTTAACTAACCCTTCTCTTCTACACTAGGTAGACCCCGCTATTCTCTTTTATTATAAAAACATGTTCACTTATCCGTGAACAAAAGGTAATAAACCAGATTTCAGCAATATGTGAATTAAATATTATGGAAACATATTTTATGACCATGAAAAAGGAAACTAATAATATTTATGCACACACTAACCTGTGGGTTACGTGGGTACAACACAAGGAGGAAAATATTATCAAAAAATCAATCAACAATCCAAGCATAGAAAATAGAAATGGCATTGAAAATCTTAAAGTCGGGCAGGGCCGACATTATGGTACCCCACAGCACTTTGCATATTTAGTTGAGATTCATTTAAAAAATAAAAGTTTTTATGGGGAATTTTTGAGAATTAAATCATGTTAACTATATTATAGTTATAATTGCAAGTCCAAACGAACTAATATATGAGAGGAATGTCCACCTCTGAATCGATTTCTACTACATTTGCCGAGGCATTTGTGCCTTTTCAATTCGGGCTTGTATTAATCATTTGGTGCACACTTAACTTGCAATCGAATAAAGATATATATGGGAGCAATATCCAAATCTCAAGCGATCTCTATAAAATTTGGCAAATTTATTTTAAATCACAAATGTATATGAGAGCTATAGCTATATCTGAACCAATCTTCACCAAATTTGACATACTTAGACGAACTTAGACACATTTTTCACGAGTTCCGAATTTTCATGAATTTTGAACTAGAGTCATTATATATGTAAGTATATATACCTACCTACATACCTATATACATGAATGGGTTCGGTTACCTTAAAGTTTGATTGCCTTCGCCAATTAAAACGCTTTATTGTTTATTAAAGTTGATGTATATTTATTAATTATTATTAGGTTCATTCAATAAAAAATGAAGTATAAAATATTTACAGTTTACGGTTTTTTATTCTCATAACACTAAACACTTATTAATTTTTAAGTTCAAGTTTATACAGTGGTTTCTATTTACCTGCATCAACATTAGCTGCGCATTGGCCTTTGCAGACCAAAAAACTTTTGTTATGCCATTTTTTTCTGAATCCCTTTATTTGAATTGTATTTAAGTGCCCAATCGATAGCTGCACATTGGACATTCCTGCCTCGAAAATTTGGTAATTTTTTTTAATTTGGTTACTTATCTGCACAAAGAAAATTTTTTGCAAACTCAAAAACACTAAAAACTACCACTTCGTTTTTGTTTTTGTATTCGCAGAAACAATAACAACACAAGAAAAGAGCATGCATTAAAAACATATTCTCGCTTCCTCTCCCACACTAAAAGATGGTTATGCTGGATAAAACACCACTGATGCTCAAATACATACGAATAGAAAATTAAAGATACCTGCACTTTTTGTGCACGTAAGTAAAATTAAAGATACCTGCTTCATTGTGCAGATAAATGCAATGAAGCTACCTGCATTTTGGGCATTGCTGCACAAGATGTCGTGCAATTTTTGATTGTGCAGGTAAGCAAAAAATACTGTAACCCACAAGACTTCTACATTTCTTCTCTGGTGAAGAACGAATGTATGTTCCCTCTAACTTTACGCGTTTTTTGCGTTTTAAAAATCTCTGTCTTTCATTTTGCCTATATTCAATAATTTGGTTGTCAAAGCTCCTTAGACACTTGCCTGCGTTAAATTACTTTCTGGTTTTCCTGTGTTCATTACTTATTACCTACATTAGTGGCATCGCAATGTAATTACAGCGTTCCTACAGAACCCGTTCCCATATTCGCCCTCAATTTTTAAATTGTTTTTGAAATCATTTATTCTCATGTCTGTGATGTTGATGTGACTTCTTATTTAATCTAAGATATCGGCCGAATTTGTATCTATTACATTCGATGGTCATACAAGGTTCAAGTTGTTAAAGCTTTGTATATATACTTCTAGTTTGCAATTCTGCCTTTCCCAAATCTTTAATGGTAGTCCCCTGTACGATATGTGTAAACCATTTCTATAATATGGTGGAAGGATTAATATCTTTCGGATACGTTGCTTTAATCACAGATGTCTTTTCTTCCACATTCTGATATTTTGTTGAGCAACTCTATTTATAAATCTTGCTACACATTTGTCAATAATAACCACTGGAAATATTAAATCTGATTTGTCTATAATATGAAATGTGATATCTGTCTTACACTCATCAACCCTGATTTTAGTTTTCAAATTTCCTCGTGTGCAAATACTTTTACCACCTATTGCTCTAAGGGATTTCATATCGCTATTGATTTCAACATAGCCTAATGTATTCAAGACTTTACTATGAATAAGGCACACATAATTTCCAGTGTCAAACAGAGCGGTAAAATTCTTGTCAAGAATTTCAACGTCTTTAAAAATTCTGCGAGAAACATTACAAATCTCTACACTTGATCGGCCTTATTTGGTTTCCCATTTTAACCTTTTTTTAACATCCAATTTGCACTCAAATGATTTGTGCACTAGACCCTCACACTTGAAACATTTTAGTTTCGGGGACCTTGCATTGATTTGAAGAATGTCCCTTTTCGCCACATTTAAAACAACGGACGGACATTTTATCATTCTTGTTCTCGTTTTAAGTAGAACCCCTATATGAATGTGGACCCGCATCGCCTTGCATTTTCTTGTATATTTTCAATTTGGTTTTTAAATCATTGAGCCTTGTTTCCTGGTATAAACTACTCTTATTCAATTTAGTATCAGGTATGCCTACTATGAAATAAGTTATTATACTTTTTTTCTTATTTCGGTTGGATAACTGTCTGTGTATGTCAACCGAAGAACTTTGAACTCCAAATTCCTTTTTAAAGCCTGTTTCAGCGACAACCAATTTTTATACCCTCCACCATAGTGTAGAGGATATATTAAGTTTGTCATTCTATTTGTAACACCTCGAAATATACATTTTAGACCCCACAAAGTATATATATTCTTGATGAGCATAAAATTCTATGTCGATTTAGCGATATCCGTCAGTCTGTCCGTCTGTGGAAATCACTCTAGCTTCCGAAAGAACTGAAGTAGACTGATAAAATTTTAATCAAATATCATGTCTGCAGGACTTTTTGTGTTGAAAATGGGAAATGTGGGTGCACGTTTTGGTATAGCCACCATATAGTGGTACCTCCCGATACTCGGTATTTTGATGATTTTAGCGACATTATTCACCGAAATTGTTTCAAATTTGGTGTTTGAAGTTCGTAATGGATACTACAGCATAAGATAGAAAATTGTCTGTGCAGGTTCACATCTTCGTATAACGCTACATCCCGATATTCGGTACTTTGTTGATTTTAGCGACATTATTCACCGGACTTCTTTTAAATTTGGTATTTGATGTTCGTAATAGTTGCTACAGCCTACGACAGGAGATTGTCCGTGCATGTCAACGTTTTCGTATAGCCCCCATATAACAGTACCTCCCGATATTCGGTATTTTGGTGATTTTAGCGACATTATTCACCGGAATTGTTTCAAATTACGTATTTAGAGTTCGGTCCATATCGTAACTACATATATTTTAATTTAAACGCTGTATTTAAAACAATGAAATGAAATGAAACAATGAATGCGTCGTACGCTGACATTTCCAATTTGCGATAGCAAATTTCAGAGCAAACGCTCTTATATTAGGTGTTTGTGAGTGGTTTTCGCATGCTCAAAGTTGTCAACATTGTTCTGTTTGTTTATTTCTGGAACGACTGTTAAGAGACATTTTTAATTACTTTACTACAGCCTATGACAGAAAATTGTCTGTGCAGGTCCACGATATACAGTATTTTGTTAATTTTTGATGCATTATTTACCGGAATTATTTCAAATTTTGTATTTGAAGTTCGTAATGGATACTACATCCTATGCCAGAAAATTGTCTGTGCAGGCTTATGATAAAAGTGGCGTATGCAGATCCACGTCGTCGCATAGTCCCAAATATCCGGCTACATTCGGTATTTTTAAGATTTTCACAGAATTTTTAATGGATTTTAGTTTTTTTTTTTAAATTACCAAATTTGTACCATATGGTGGAGGGTATTCAAAGTTTGGCATGGCCGAACTTACAGCTTTTTTACTTGTTATACCCTACACCACAAGGTGGTCAGGGTATTATGTCTTTGTGCATTTGTTTGTAACAGGCAAAAGGAAACCATAGTTCATTTAGACCCATAGTTCATATTGATGATCTGCATAGAATCACATTCTGAGTCGATTTATGCATGTCCGTCCGTCTGTCTGTCTGTCCGTCTGTCCATGTATTTTTGAAAACAAAGTACAGTTCGCATTTATTACCCTATCCGGATGAAATTTTGCACTAATCATTTGTTTGGCCCAAGGACGAACTCTATTGAAATTGGAGATAATCGGTCAAAATTTAGATATAGCTCCCAAATATATCTTCGTCCGATTTGTCTTTTATTGTGCACCAAACGTGTAATATCAGCCTGAATAGTATGGAATTTTGCACATACAACCAAATTAAACCTGAAAAAAAGTATACCACATCGGTTCAGATATAGCTATAGCTCCCATATATATTGTTCATCCGATTTGTTATTTTTGTCCTCCGCAGCCGTAATATGCACTCTGTAACAACGATTTGAAGGGAAATATATCAAATACCGCTCACAAATATCTTTGCCAAATTTACAAATGCTTCGGCATATTTTGTCCTTTGAACTTTAAATTATAATCTTAGCGTGTATGATTAAGTTCTCCCATAAAAACTTTTAATTGTTTTGCGGAGCGCTACTAAATTAGCAAAGTGGTGTAGAGTATCATAAAGTCGGCTCCGCCCGACTTTAAGGCTTTCTTTACTGGTTAAATATGCAATATGTACATACATATATTATTACTATATTGTATTGCATATAGATGAATTTGTTGTTTTGTTCTAAACTGTTATTTTTTAAATAAAATGTGAAATAAATTGTGCCACTTTCTGTGCCACCATTTAAAATGATATGTGCCACTTTTTTCAAGAAATGATACTTTTTGTGATACTTTTTGAAAATTTCCAGCACTTCAATAAACGGCAACAGTCAACGACACATTCACAAAATTGTTGACGTAAAATCCATGCAAGGCAGGTCTTATAACTCTTAAATATCTTTCAAATATTTTGTTTTTGCAAAATGGTCTTTCAAATATCTTTCAAATTTCGAGGCACACAACATTATTGTTGTAAGGTCTTTGCACAAACAGTTGTTGTACATTTCCTACTTATTTGACACTATCATAAACCGATTACGTCAGCCAAGGGTCATTTCCTGATTTTTTTTTATGTCTCACAAAAAATTTGTAAATCTTTATTCTCTTTGTAATGATCTGTGACCGATTGCGTCAGAAGTTTTCTTCAACTATCTTAATTATTCTTTCCACATTTGTTAAACTTTTATATTGCTGCCTTTTATTTCATGAACCCAGTAACAATTAACAAATTTGCATAAGCTTTAAGAAACCAAAAAAGTTAAAAAGCAGTAAGTTCGGCCGGGCCGAACTTTGAATACCCTCCACCATTTGGAACGAATTTGGAAATTTTCAAAAAATAAAATCCTCAAAAAATTTTGGTAACATTTTTCTGTCACACACTGTAGTTCCCATTACGAACTCTAAATACGTAATTTGAAACAATTCTGGTGAATAATGACACTAAAATCATCAAAATACCGAATTTTGGAAGGTACCGTTATATGGGGGCTTAACGAAACAGGGACCGGCATAGACAATTTTCCGTCTCATGGTGTACTATTCATTAAGAACTTCAAATACCAAATTTGATAGAATTCCGGTGAATAATGTCGCTAAAATCATCAAAATACCGAATATCGGGAGGTACCGTTATATGGGAGCTATACGAAGAAGTGGACCTGCACCGACAAATTTCCACCTTATGCTGTAGTATTCATTATGAACATCAAATACCAAATTTAGAACAATTCCGGTGAATAATGTCGCTGAAATCATCACAATACCGAATATCGGGATGTACCGTTATATGGGGGCTATACGAAGACGTGGACCTGCCCAGATAATTTTCTGTTATAGGCTGTAGTATTCATTTCGAACTTCAAATACCACAGTTGAAAAATTACGGTGAATAATGTCGCTAAAATCATCAAAATACCGAATATAGGGAGGTACCGTTATGTGGGGGCTATATGAAAACGTGGACCTACAAGGCCCATTTACGAACTTAACCTGCCTACTGGAAAAATAAACACGTGTGCAAAATTTTAGCCTTCTATCTCAATTCGTTCGGAAGATAGCGCGATTACAACTGGCAGACGTACGTGGCTAAATCGACTTAGAATTTTACGCTGATCAAGAATATATATACTTTGTTGGGTCTGACATGAGTATTTCGAGGAGTTACAAACGGAATGACAAAGTTAAAATACCCTCCATAGTATGGTGTAGGGTATAATAAAGTGTTTTAATTAACAATGTAAAGTGAACTGAAAGCGAAAGAAACAATTGAAGAACATTCAAAATGTAAGCAATATAAAAGTTTAACAAATGTGGAAAGAATAACAAATACAGACCAGTTTTAAATTAACTGTGAACCTAATGGGTAATACAAGACCGAATTGGAAGGGCACAAATGCCTCGGAAAATTTAGTAGAAAATTATTCAGAGGAGGATATTCCTCTCATCTATTAGTTCCGTTGGACTGGAAATTATAACTATAATCATAGTTGGTATGATTTAATTCTCACAAATTCCCCATTAAAACTTTTAGTTGTTATGAAGCTCTACTAAAAAAGCAAGGTGGTGTGGGGTATCATAAATTCGGTCCCGCTCGACTTTAAGATTTTTATACCCTCAACCATACTTTGGAGGATATATTAACTTTGCCATTCCGTTTGTAACACCTCGAAATACTCTTGTAAGACTCAACAAAGTATATATACTCTTGATCGGCGTAAAATTCTAAGTTGATTTAGCGATATCCGTCGACTATCTTTCGAACGAATCGAGATATAGCATTTTCAGATTAAATGAAACCTTTCGCAATTGAAATTAAACTTTTGCAGCGAAAATGAAACATTTTGCAGTGGAAATGAAACCTTTTGCAGTGGAAATGAAACTTTTTGCAGCGGAAATGAAACCTTTTGTAACCGAAATGAAACCTTTTGCAACCGAAATGAAACTTTTTGCAAATCAAATTAAACTTTAAGTTTATAGATCTTTTCTCCAAAAGATCCGAATTAGATACATTTTTATAAGTTCCGACACCTCTAAATATTCGTCGTAGACCCCTTAAAGTATATACAATCATGATCAAAGTGGATTAATTGATGTCCACCTTCTGTCTATTGAAATCACGATTTTGAGATGAAATTTTAGTGTAGAGGTTTGAAAGAGGTTTGTATTGTGTCTAGGAAATGAAAATTATACCGGGATGTTTCAGTAAGGCATTAGATTGTGTACGCGATAGAGCGAACCATTCAATAGCCCACATAGCAAGACTGCCCTTTCTCCATAATCAATAAAGCTGCGAAGTAAGATTAATAGTATACTATAACTATAAAACATTGTAGTATAGCTTAATTTCGCATTTCTGTCCTGCCCATACCTATAAAGGCCAAAATTTGTTTAAATTTCTCTTTTTAGCGTTAAGCATTTGGAATTTAATAATATGGAATGAAAAATTTTTAAATCAAATCAATAAAGAACCATTTGTTATTACAACAATTGAAAATTTAAGAATTGACATAAAAATGTAGATTTTAATAATCAATAAAAATTTCTCTTTAACTATATGTTAGTCATAATTAGTTGATTTAAATTTTAAACCTACTAAAAATAAAAATGATTTCTTATTTTTCCTTCTATAAATCTAAACGATTCATTTGATTTGCAAAAAGTTTCATTTCGGTTGCATTTTTTCCATATTCGTTTAAATGGTGGAGGGTATTCAATGTTTGGCCCGGCCGAACTTAGCTTGTTTATACTTGTTATTGCTTGGATTGTCCATCTTTCGTGACGGGCAAAGTCGTTTCCCTTTTGTGTTTAGTTGCAGAAGTATGCAACAGCTGTTGGCAGTTCATAGTATACTTACATGGCTGGCTACCAGCTCCTGGCTGGGTTTTTAGGGGTTTGTTTTTATTATATTTTTCTCCATGTATTGTACCCACGAGTGTGCTATAAGGGGATCTTTGCCTATAAGAATCCAGGTTCTCGTACAGTCCTCATATAAAGGTACCTTCTGGTCCTGTCCAGCAAAACTACGTTTTTACTTGTTTACATGATACGACAACAGAAGTAAGAAAACAGTTAACTCTAAACCCAATCAGCCGGAAAGATGTAAAATGTTAATTCGAGTTGCTCAAGCGAAACAAAACGGTGTGAGCAAACACAAATTTACGAACTAAAGTAAAATTGCTCATAACATGACGATCATCCCGGATGAGTATGATTTGATTAAAACAGAAAAGATCGAATGTGATCGAAGTCGTAAATTTGTACATTTGTTGTACATTTACTAAGCATTTCATAACTTAAAACTATCCCCATTAAATAAATTGGTAGAAATGTTATTTATTAAATAGAAAATGTTTAATTTCATTTGGTTTTCTGTGGCTTGTTTCTAATAATGAAAAGTATTATTATTTACTTAAAAAAATATTAAAGGTTTGGTTACCTAAGCAGCTTGATGTTTTCGCATGGTATATTTCACATATCATAATGGGATACCAAAGCAGCACTCGAATCCTTCCTTCGTTTTCTCCTTTAATATGAAAATAATAAGCCTAGCCATTATTCTAAGCCGCTTTCAAACTCACACCTCTACCATTATGTAAACTACTTTTCTATATAAAGGAATCTCAATAATAATATGTTCCCCTTTTATCGTAGAAATCTTGGACCGACAAGTAAAAAAGCTGCTAAGTTCGGCCGGGCCGAACTTTTAATACCCTCCACTATTTCGAAGGATATTGAAAAATTTAAAAAAAAATTAGAAAACTACCACTTAAATGAAAACCGTTATATGGGGACTATACGAAGACCTGCATACGAAATTTTTTGCTATTACGAACTTCAAATACGAAATTTGTTACAATTACGTCAAATACGAATTTTAAATAATTCCGGTAAATAATGTCGCTATTTAAAAAATCGAATACGGCATTGAACTATTCAAAGTATTCTTCTGCAAGGCATAAATACAACTCTGAAAATTCCAAATGTTATTCTCAACATTTAATAAAAATGAGACAGAACTTGTTGCATAATCCCAAAAACTTTTTCAAATTTGTAAATTCTAAAAAGAAAGCACAAAAATTTCCAAGTCGTATGAAATTTGGTAGTATTGAATCTAGTGATAACTTAGATATTGCTAATTTATTTGCCGACTTTTTTCAATCATCTTATACGTCGAACACTTTTAACGGTGTTTATAACTACAATATCGAGAAATTAAACTATTTTCCTCGTATTATCCTAACAGAAGATGAAGTTTTTTCTGGGTTAAAAGCATTACGTCCTTCGTTCTCCCCTGGTCCTGATGGCGTTCCAACGTTTATTCTAAAATCTTGTGCTAATGTGCTTCACGTGCCGCTCACTAAAATTTTTAATTTTTCCCTAATGAAAGGTTATTTTCCATGTTACTGGAGGTCGAGCTTTGTCATTCCTCTTCATAAATCAGGAAATAGGAGTTTAGTCGATACTTATAGATGTATCGCTAAATTAAGCGCTATTCCCAAACTCTTCGAACTTTTAGTTTCGCGTAGGATATCACACTACCTAAAATCTATAATTTCACCTTTTCAACATGCATTCATGAAAGGTAGATCTACAATAACTAATCTCTTAGAATTTGTTTGTCATGTACATAGCGGTTTTGTTAGTAAACAGCAGACTGATGTAATTTATACGGATTTTAGCAAAGCTTTTGATACGGTAGTGCACAAGTTATTGCTCCTTAAATTAGATCTAATGGGTTTCCCAACATCACTGTTAAACTGGATATCCTCCTATTTAGAATGTCGCACCTAAAAGGTTCTCTTTAATGATACATCTTCGAAAAATATTTATGTTTCATCTGGTGTACCGCAGGGAAGTCACTTGGGTCCACTACTATTTGTTCTTTGCCTGAACGATCTTCCGAAAATTATTCGTTTTTCTAAAATTCTGATGTACGCTGATGATGTACTCTTTCTTCACATTAACTCACTTAACGATGCAATTTCATTACAATATGATTTAGACACCTTCGTAAATTGGTGTAGTGTGAATGGTATGTCTCTTAATCTAAAAAAATGCAAAAAATTGTCGCTATTTCGAAATCAGCCATTACTATCTAACTATTATATTGGCTCTTATAAATTGGATAATGTTGAATCTTTCGTTGATTTGGGCGTAACCTTAGATCCTAAGCTAGGGTTTCATTTACACATTGATTCTTGTGTTAATAAAGCTAAATTCTTACTAGGCTTTATCAAGCGTTGGTCAAAAGAGTTTAATGACCCTTACGTAACCAAAAGATTGTTTGTTAGTCTTTATTATGGAGTCCATTTTATAAATATTATTCTGATAAAATTGAATCGGTACAAATTCAGTTTTTAATTTTCGCTTTGCGTGGTTTAAATTGGAACCCCTCTGAACTTCTTCCGCCATACGAGAGTCTTTTAATGTTAATCGATCTTCCATCTCTTGAAAAAAGAAGTTTTATGTTAAGAGCATTAGTTATCATAAAATTAATACGTGGATTGATTGATTCCCCTTTTCTCACTGGTGAAATAAACTATAATGTTCCCTTTCGTAGAACTCGCAATTTTGAACCGTTAAAATTGTCCATAGCAAGAAGAAATTATGAACTTAATAGCCCACTGAGATCACTTTGTGTAATTTATAACAGTTTATGTAACACTATTTGCTTATATAGTCTCTTGAACACAATAAAAAATTGTATTCTGCATATGTAATTTATGTTGTGCTATGTCTATGCTAATATTTTGTTTATGTAACCTTATATTTATGTCCTCTTAACTCTATAAGCTCATTTCTACGGCATATTATCTACAACTCCCTCCGCGGAACCAGTAGAACTTCGCCTTTGAGCACCAGTTGTACATGTTATATAATGTTTGTTTTACTTCATCAAGCTGCTTGATCATCTGGCATCTGATCTACACTCCCTATGGGGAACAGTAGACGTGGCCAATGCGCAGTGCTTGTAGATTGTTGCTTTGTAAATTTATGTTTACTAATCTGTGTGTGACTTTTAAAATGTCTTTTGTATTTTAACCACTGGCTGATGTAGTTTCTGTAACCGGTGTAAAACCATTGCTAAACCGCCTTGGTCCGGACTTTGGTGTGTACGCGCTCTCTACGTTATAGGGAGGTTGCCCCCTCGGTCGGCAGGGGCGGGTGTGAGAGGGGTGGGACCGAACGATAAAAAAAAATCATGAAAATACCGAATATCGGGAGGTACCGTTATATGGGGTTTATACGAAAACGTAGACCAACATGGCCTATTTACTACTGGCTACTGGTAAACTATGCATGTATGCAAAATTTTAGCCCTCGATCTCAATTCGTTCGGAAGATAGCGAGATTATAACAGATCGTCTTAGAATTTTACGCTGATCCAGAATATATATAGTTTGTATATCGATCAAGATTGTTCGAAATAATAAATTTGACACAATTCCGTTGAACAATGTGACTAAAATCACTAAAATACGGGATAAATTGAGGCTATTGAAAACCTATGTAGACAATGTACCGTTATATAGAAGCTATAGGAAAATGTGGACCTATGTAGAAAATGTTCATAACAAGTAGATCCTACTCTAAATGCCAAATATAAGTCTATTACGTTTGAAATTTTGACTAGAACCATAAAAAATATCGAATATGGCGTATATAGGAATATTCTGACACTGAGGTAGAACCCAATATATTTAAAACTATTACGTTAAAATCTGTGACTAAAATCATGAAACTACCGAATATGGGGAGGCATCGTTAATTGGGTGCTATAGAAAAACGGCACAGTCCATTACGAATTTTTAATACCGACTTTTAAGCAATTCTATGATATTCTGTACCAAAATCGTTAAATGCCGAATATGGGGAGGTATCGTTATTCGTTGGCAGTAGGAAATTGTGGACATATATAGACGATTTTCTGCCGCAGTAGGTAGAACCCATTAAGAACTCTTATTACCAGGTTTTAAACTATTACTTTAGAAACTATGACTACCTAAATCGACTAATAAAGAACGACATATAAAATTCCTTGTGAGAGAACTGATTTGAAAATGCAGGAATTCAAAACCAGTAATAAATAAATAAAAGCAAATTAGGGTAAATTCTTCATTCCCTTTGTAGCATCTCTATATACTCGTCGTAGTACCAACAAAGTGTGTATAGTGCATATTCAAATATATATATTACGATGTCCGTCTGTATGTTGAAATCAGGATACGTCCAGATTAATTGACGGAGCAGAGGTACCTAACGACATTCATCCTTTTGATGGTTTTAGCCAAATTTCTTGTCTATACATATATATTTGCTGTTCGTAATGGGTTCTCGCTGCTGTGGCAGAACATCATAATGAATTCTACAACCGGTTCCAGAACATTGCCCATATTGGTGTATGGCCCCATTTATAAACAAATCATTTAATTTTGTATATGAAATAGAAATACGATGTATCTTAATTTCGTCGGACAGATATCATTAAAATGACTTAGAATTTTATGCTGATCATGAATTTATGGGGTGTCCGACGAATATTTAGATGCGTTACAAATGGAATGTCAAACATAATATACCCTCCTTTATAAATATAATATTAGCTTAAGTTCTCCAGCAACAGCTCTTTCCCAAGGTGTTGGCGACTCTGTGTTGATTGCCTGTAGGTGGAAATTTTCTCCCCTTCAGATTTATCATATAAATTTTATTCGGCTTCTTAACCACTGACATTTGAATTTCCTTCCGGACAATCCTTTTCGTATATTCTTTGATTGTTAGAGGTCTCGGCCTTCACAACCTTCAGAATGGGTTGGACTGCCTTGTATATAATATATTAAACTATATCATATAATATCTAAACTAGCAACAAATGCATGACTGCCGGGACCGCCATATTACATTTAAGTACGATGTTGCTTTATTCAAATTCAATCATTGATTGTGAATAGATTTTGGAAATTCCAAAGTGTGAATGGCCAAATTATGAGCACAAGATGAACACACCGGGGTTTGCTTTTTTGAGTTATTGCTGTTTGTATTATAGTGGGCATGTCGATTTTTCTTACATTTTAAACATTCTTATTTGGCATGGCACCGCCAGACACCTCCGTTTGCATGTGAGTCTAGTCCACTGTTAACTAAGAATGCTCGTTACATAATTACATTCCACAAATTCATATTCCACCCCAAGGGATGCTGTTCTATTTATAGAATTCTCGTTCTATAGTGTTACATATTCTTGTAACAAAGTTACATGGTTCATGCAATGTTATCGCTTGTACTTCGATCCGATGCTAAGGGTTACCGTAGCCTGGTGGTAGTCATCGTTGACTCGTAGCATAGAAGACCCGGGTTCGAATCCTAGTTGAGTTGTATATTCCTTTTATTATTTAAAAGAAAATAATATTTTGTATGGTTTTCTATTATTATTTTCCATTTCCATTATAAATTTTAGAGTTCATAAACCATAATTTGAGGTTATTTGTGATTATACCCATTTCGGCGAATGCGGCTGTTAATGTTAGTGGTGTATTACGTTGCCATAATTTCCCTTACATAAATGGTGAACATTTACTTTCTTTCTTTTAACCTAGTTTTTACTCTTTGAGTGAATACCCATAGATTGTAAAATAAAAAGGAAGCAAATTTATTACAATCGAATAGTTCGGACTTGCCACAAAATTTTTCCAAAAAATCAATAAAAATCAATAAGCACTTGACCGTGGTTGTGGGAACAGGATATCAACTCCGTCTGGAGTTGGTTATCTCTACATACTCCTACAAGCTGCAAAGTGGTTATTGTGAGAGCAGCCTTAAATTGTATAATTATCCAGTTGTTTCAGTTTCATCGGATGATTAACATGTATAGTTGGCAGCTATTTTGGTGACTGTGATTTTTGTCGAGAAATACGAAAAGATCCCAAGGACAGGAATACAAATTTTCATAATTTGTCAAGCCTGTTGTCGTTAATATAGGTGAAAACTGTGTTAATTGGAAAAAAATAATATATAATTATAAAACAATATCTTAAAAACAATATCTTAGGGTGTTTGGAATTGGTCACAGATTGCGTGAACCTTACCCCCCTGAAAGGCCTTTCATCGTGGGAGCTCCAACAACCTAAGCAGTAAGTTCCAATATCTAAAACATAATACATACATAGAACAAATACAAATATATTCCACATTTAAGGAGTGAACCGTAAAACAGAGCTGTACTGGTTGGATGAAAGTCAATGTTAAACCCAGCATACGTATGTCGAGTTGCTTACGTATACAGTTTGAAAAAATTGCAGTATGTGTGTATTATACAGGGTTGCCCATATTCAACGGACCCATCTGGCAACGCCATAACTTTTGACAGAGATGTCACATCGCTTAATGACATACCGCGTTTGAAGCGTCAGTCCAAGCAGATTTACCATGAACCAATACACGCCACGCGAGCGCTCTGAAATAGTTGAAATTTACATTCAACAGAAGAAGTCAATTGTGAAAAAAATGTGAGAAGTGCGCTTTCTAAGAACACCATTAAGCGTTTATACGAAAAATTTTCGACTGGTAACGCTCTTTCTAATCCGAAGAGGCCATATAAAAGGCGATCGGCCGAGAATATCGCTAATATAGCCATCCCAAAAAACGCCGTTCTCAGCAGTTGGGCGTGGCTCGGTCCACTTTACAACGGATTATTCGCATTGATTTGCATTTGTTCCCATACAAAATTCAATTGACGCAAAGAATGTTGCCTGCGAATAAGCCTCGTCGATTGGAATGGGCCCAAACGGGCCCAAAGTCCCGTCGAATATGGGCAACCCAGGTCCTCATCGAAATCCAAAATGTTTGATGCAAACAGAACCGAAGAAGCTCTTAGCCAGGAACCAGCTTCTAATCCGGTCGTAGAAAAGTAGAAAAGAGTGTTGAGGCCAGTTTATCACGTTTGAACATTAACCAGGTTCCTCAAACTGTTCCCTCCCATCCTGAATGTTTCAGTTTCTAGCAAACTGGAAAATCAAGATTAACGGTAGTTCCAGTAATTTACCGGTGGATAATTTTATTTATCGAGTAGAGAGGCTCTTACGAAACAGACGCTGAACGGCGATTTTGAGACACTGTGTCGGAGTGCCAGTGCACTTTTCGAATGTAAAGCTAGCGATTGGTTTTGGAGATTCCATCGTACTGTTCGCATAGTTCAATGGGCTGATCTCTGCAAGGCCTTGCGTCAACAGTATAGGGATTCAAGGACTGATATAGATTTCAGGGAACTCATCCAAGATAGGAAGCAGAAACCCAATGATGTTTTTTATGAGGCAGTTGTAGATCTTGCTGATCGTTTAGATAAACCTCTAGACGACAAGAATTTGGTCGAAATTCTACGCCGAAATTTATTGCCGGATATACAACATGAAATTTTGAACATGTCTATAACATCCGTGGGTCAGTTGCGAGAAGTTTGTCGACGGAGAGAATTTTTTTGCACTACTTAAATCGTTGGCATGGTTTTACTAACAATTTTTCTAGAAGAGTTGCCGAAATTGAATTCTCTAACCCCAATGATCCGCAGCTATTAGAGTATGAAGAAATTTTAGAAATATCAACAGTTTGTTGGAATTGTAGGAAATCGGGTCATAGACACCAAGAGTGCCTTGCAGATCGCTCAGTACTCTGTTATGGATGTGGTACCCCTCAGGTATATAAACCAAATTGCACCGAATGTAATAATGTTCCAAAAAACTTCCAAAGCTCGGCAACGAAAAGTGCCCCGAGACCGAAGACTTGACAGCAGTCATCTCAAACAATTTAAAAATACTTAGTAGTCCTGTTTTTTCCTTAACTGATAATGAATTGTGTTATTATGATGTTAAATGTTTTAATGATGATTCACGAGCTTTGAGTAGAGGCTTTGAGAATTCCTATGATTTAGGTGACGTTGCACATACTAATAATATAGGACCTCGTCCAATTATACCTCTCCATGTGCGGTTGAAAAACTATCAACAAGTTAGGGCAAGGTTGTGTCTAGATAGACGAAAACTGAATAGTGTTACTGAGGGGGATGCTTATCCACTCCCACACATTGAGCGTATCTTGAGTCGCTTGCCCAAGGCGAAATTTATTACAAGCCTTCATTTAAAGGATACTTTTTGGCAGATACTGCTTTTACAGTTCCTGGGTGACCCTGTACCATTTCAAGGTCATGTCATTTGGCCTTTGACCATGTGCAAGCTAATGGACAGGGTCATAACAGCTTCTCTCAGGACTGAGGTTCTGGTCTACCTGGACGACCTTTTAGTGGTATCTCCAACATTCGAAAGACATGTAGAAGTGCTCAAGGAGGTGGCTAAGTGTCTTCGGAGTGCGGGATTGATGATAAACGTCGTGAAAAGTAAGTTCTGTAGATCAGAAGTTCGATATCTAGGACACGTTGTTGGAAATGGAACGATTCGCACGGATTCTGAAAATATTTCGGCGATCGCTGAGTTCCCAAAACCCAGACTAGTTAAGCAAGTAAGGCGATTTTTGGGCATGTCCGGTTGGTATCGGAAGTTTATCCGGAACTATGCTGACATTTCGACCCCCTTGACTGATTTATTAAAAATAAGTCGTAAATGTATATGGACCGATGAGGCCCATAAGTCCTTTGAAGAATAAAAATCCATTCTCAGCACAGCCCCTGTCGTGCATAGTCCTGACTTCTCACAGCCATTCTTCATACACTGTGATGCTAGCAAGACAGAAATAGGAGGAGTATTGGTGCAAAAGAATGCGGAGGGTGATGAGTTTCCCATAGCTTTTATGTCGAAGAAACTTAACCAAGCCCAACGCAACTATAGTGTCACCAAACAAGAGTGTTAGGCAGCAATGCTATGCATTAAAAAAATTTAGGGCTTATGTCGATTGACATGAATTAAGTATTAAGTGTCTCATGTCCCAAACAGACCTAAGCACAAGGCTGGCTAGATGGGCTTTGAAACTTCAAGGGTACCGGTTTAAAATTAAACATAGAAATGAATAAATACGGATGATTTGTCTGGGACTTTCTCTTTAGATGATTTTGGCGAAAAGGGGGGAGTTTTTGTTAATTTAGATTCTGAATGTTTTTCCTCAGATGAATATCAGAAGTTGATAAGAAGGGTTGAAAATAACAGAAATACCCCTGACTTGAAAGTCATAGATGGGTATTTGTATCGTAGAACAGGTCATGTTTCTGGTGATCCGAAAATTGACGATAATGTGTGGAAATTGTGGATACCCTCTGCACTGATACCGGAAGTTATAAAGAATCATCATGACAATCCATTGTCGTCTCACTGCGGAATCAACAAGACCTTAGAACGAATTCGAAGGTACTACTTCTGGCCGAACCTTGTTTCGATGGTGAAAGCCAACATTAACTCCTGTGAAGTATGCAAAAGTACAAAGCATCCTAACCACCTATATATATAAAAGAAAGTTGTGTTAGTTACTGCGCTTATAACTTAAGGACCGCTGGACTGATTTTAACAATTCATACAAATTCGAAATTGTCTCCTGGCCAAAAAAGATAATATCCAAAAAAATCGCGTAAAAATGTGATATATTAACAATTTAATTTTGAAATGTACAATAGTTATGTTTTATTTTGCATGATTTTTTCCATTTTTACTTACTTTTTTCTAATGTATATTTGTAGTGTTTTTTATATTTTATTTTTGAATTCGAATATTAATACCAATTTATTTAATTGACTTGATTTCTTGAGATCTGAAATTGATGTCGGGTTACATGGAAGTGTAGTACCGAATTATGTGGTGGCGAAACGGAATAGATGATATCGAAATAATTTAATGCGGTCACACCAAAGTTAAAAGATAATTACTTTTTCAAAATCGCTAAAAAAATCACGCAAAAAAAGATCTCATTGCAAAAATTCTCAAATCGGGGAAAAATCTAAAAAAACTGTCAATGGAATCGAATTTTAAAATAATAGTACATTCTATTGACAAATTTGTAAGGATCATTAAACATTTGCTGTAAAAAATCATCGAACAACTAGAAGATTTTTTCAATTTGCTATTCTTTTTTTGTCAATTTTTCTTCAATTTGTATTATCATATTGAATTCAGTGCATTTTTTGTGAACAAAATAAAGAATATTTTTTCACTATATACAATTTTTCACCAGAAAATGAAATAAGTGCGAAATACGATATTAACTGACATCTACCTTTCAACTCCAGGGCCGACATCGTGGTTCAGCTGCAAGATGCGAACACATTCAAACAAACAAAAATTACCGAAAAAGCCATGGGACGATAACCCGTCCAATTAGAGAACAAATGCAAAATTCTTTGGGAGTACAATCAGTAAAATACCAGATATAAAGGGTGCAAAATAGTAGAGCGAATGGGACTCTTAGTAAGACAAGGATTTCCATCCTTCCAAAATTCTTCCCAAACATTCAAGATACCTTAAATCGCATTGCAGGTCATGCTATCGATCATAACTCACGATCATATAACCATCGTATGATTTAAGCTATTTTTGGGGTCTTCGCCACTATCTTCTATTTTTGGCCCCTATTTGGCATCATTGTTTCTAAGGGGGTAGAGAATCTCTTCGCATAAAATTTGAAATTTTTGGAGTAGGACCCATATTGGATTTGACCACATTCATCAATTGATTTTACTAATAAATTGTATATATGCTACCTTGGGGTAGGGAACCATCATACAGATAATTGCCCCATAGGAATTTATTTAAGTAAAGTCCCACTTTGGAGTATCCCCAAGTCCACTTTCACATCTAATGTGTGGTCAGAAAAGAAAATTGTGTATCTATATGAAATAAATTGTGAAAACATGAACAAATTACAAATATAAGAAAGTAGCACGGGACCGAATATTTGTTGAATTGTCATTGAATTATACTATGATGTAAAATATGGGCTTTATGGGGTCTCCAACTTACAACTTAAATGGCAAATGAAATTAATTCCCATCTTACGGTAATGGATGTAAAATAGCTATATTTTTGATTTGGCCTCTATTTGTCATATTAGATTATAAGGGGTAGAAGAAAGTTTTTAATGAAGGTCGATGTTTCGGAGTAGTGCCCATATAAAGGTACCTCCTGATTTTACCATATTTCAAAGGATTTGGCTAAAAATGTATATTTGGGGTGGAAATCTTACATAAAAATTTCAACATATCTACAAATATTAGAATTTTTTCCATGTAATAGTACCCCCTCAAGTCCACCTTTTGGCGGACAAAGAGACCGACATGGTTAGGGGGACTTATGAGGACTCTAATGCAAAATCTGAGGTGCTAATGGGTTAATTAACTTTGGCTATTCTTAAATCATTCAGCCCTCAATTATGAGGTATACAAAATACAGTAAATTCCAAATTACTGCTCATTTGATTGGACAATTTTGCTACGATTTTAAAATACTAAAAACGAATTTGATCCTTTACATGGGGATAAGATTGATATATACTTTTTAATGGATTTGTATAGCACATCCACACATTTGAAACCCGCGGGTTAAATATTGAAGCCAACGGCTTAAATATGGGTACAGGTATTTTAAAACACTTTTAATCGACCAGTACGTGAACACTTATATCAGTCATATCTGTGAATAATTATGCTTTGACAAATATGCATAATAGACAAAAACTACGGACCGGCAACGCGGACCGGACCAGCTAGTAGATTATAAACCATAATTTGAGGTTATTTGTGATTATACGCATTTCGGCGAATTCGGCTGTTAATGTTAGTGGTGTATTACGTTGCCTTCATTTCCCCGAACATAAATGGTGAAAATTTACTATCTTTCTTTTAACCTAGTTTTTACTCTTTGAGTGAATACACATACAAATGACAAAATTAGCGATTATGGTATGTTGAATTTTGGATTTTTTCATTTGTGTATGTTGTTTAGCTATTTGCCCCATTTAGTTAGCCGTGGTTAGATAAAAAAGGCAGTGAAATTTTGTTAATTTATTCCTGTCATTTCATCCATTAACACCCAAGTATTACAAATATACAACGAAAAATTTAAAAAAAAATAGGTTTTTGGTTTTTATTAAGCAGGGAAAAAGTAAAGTTTGGTCCCACAGATTGTAAAATAAAAAGGAATAAAATTTATTACAATCGAATAGTTCGGACTTGCCACAAAATTTTTCCACAAAAATTAATAAAGACCTCATAAATCCGCTTGACCGTGGTTGTCAGTTATCCTCTGGAGTTGGTATCCTGTTCCTGGAAGGAATTTATTTTTCACTCTACAGTGGATTTTATTGTGCTCTTGGTAAGATTATTTTTTTTTTACTAGGATTTCTTAAATGTGGTAGAACTAATGTTTCGCTTCATATTCTTGTCTACTTGTTCTTAGGTTTCCCTTTGCCCCTGTTATCTCTACATACTCCAACAAGCTGCAAAGTGGTTATTGTGAGAGCAGCCTTAAATTGTATAATTATCTAGTTGTTTCAGTTTCATCGGTTGATTAACATGTATAGTTGGCAGCTATTTTGGTGACTGTGATTTTTGTCGAGAAATACGAAAAGATCCCAAGGACAGGAATAACAAGTAAAAAAGCAGTAAGTTCGGCCGGGCCGAACTTTGAATACCCTCCACCATTTGGAACGAATTAGAAATTTTTCAAAAAAAATAAAATCTATTAAAAATTATTTTCAAATCTTTAAAATATCTAATATAGGAAGGTGCCGATATGGGGGATATACGATATTGTGGACCTATAAAGACAAATCATGTCTGCGTGTAAAGTACTCACAAGAAACTCCTTGTGTGGATTTTCAGATAATTCCATTGGAAAAAGTGGCTAAAATCATCAAAATACCGAATATAGGGGAGTACCGTTATATGGGGGATATACGTTATCGTTAACCTATATAGAGAATTCTCTGTCGGGGGGTAAAGTTCTCACAAAGAACCCCTTGTGTTCAAAGAACCCCTTGTGACCATTCCGTTGAAAAATATGGGTAAAAACATGAAAATACCGAATATCGGAGGTACAGTTATATGGGGGACATACGATATTGTGGACCTATACAGATAATTCCCTACCGAGGTATAAAGAACCCACAAGGAACTACTTGTGTGGATTTTCAGACAATTCCATTGAAAAATGTGGCTAAAATCATCAAAATACCGAATATCGGGGGTACCGTTATATGGGGGCTATACGATATCGTAGACCGATATACCCCATCTTCCAACTTGACCTGCCTGCAGACAAAAGAGAGATCTGTGCTTTTTTTTTTTAGCTTCCTATCTTAATTCGTTTAGAGTGTAGCGTGATTACAACAGACGGACGGACAGAAAGACGGACGGACAGGGCTAAATCGTCTTAGAATTTTACGCTGATCAAGAATATATATACTTTGTTGGGTCTAAAATGATTATTTCGATGAGTTACAAACGGAATGACGAACTTAATATACCCTCCATACTTTTTTTGGTGGAGGGTATAAAAATAAAGCTAGGTTATTGTACTCATTAGAAAAATAGCAAGTGAGATCAGTTTTCTTTTCTTAACAACTAACAAGCAAATCAATAAACGCTTTTTTCCATAAAAATCGGACGATATTATAATAAAAGTAACAAGTTTAGATTTAAATAATATAACATGATCAGTAAAACGTTAGAAATAGTTGGTTGTAAAAAAAATGATTAAAATATATATATTTAAATTCCACTTGGTTTTGTGTGCTGTGACTATGGTGTGTGTGTTCAACATATCATTTATTTCTTTTACTGACGTTACAAACCAACAACCAGCTGTTAGTACGTTGACCTCTTCGTTAATTGTACCCTAACACGTCCAAAGGCTTTGATAATGGAAATATTCACATCAAAATTTTAACCAATTTTCTTTTGCCAAAATGTATAAAAGTAACACACCAAGTACCAAAAATGTATCTTGACTGATAGTTGGATGAATGCGCAAGAAAAATTTATTAATATTTCATATAAAATATTTCAATATGCAGAAGATCTATAATTCACGCATACAGGAAAGCAATGATTCTCAAACTGTATAAGTGAACAACTTAACATACGTATGCTGGGTTTAATATTGATTCGTCTGTTAAACAAGCACACATAATAGCACTTTCATTCAACAAGTACGGTTGATTAATATGAGCAAATACAAACTAGAAAATTCCAATTATAATTTTGTTTATATATCAAAAATGTTAATAATTTACTTTTAACTGATTTAAATAAAAATGAAGAATTAAACAGCAGATGATATCAGAGGGAACTAACGGTTCATTCGTCAAATGTGGAATCTATTTGTATTTGCTCTATGTATGTATTATGTTTTAGATATTGGGACTTACTGCTTAGGTTGCTGGAGCTCCCACGATGAAAGGCCTTTCAGGGGGTGTGGTTCACGCAATTTGTGAACAATTCCAAACACCAATGTAATTTACGTGCAATATTAATTTTAAATTTCAATTATTTTTTCCATTTACCACTGTTTGTTTTACTTGGTGTATATTTTTTTGTTAAACGGGCTTAATTTAATACTTTACTTTTTTACACAAGCCAATTATTCAAACCGATTGAACAAACACAGCACCACCATTGGATATACTCTCAATTAATTGTTTCACTTCCAACTATTTCAAAAACGTTTATGGCGAGGCTAAGATATTGTTTTATAATTATATATTATTTTTTTCCAATTAACACAGTTTTCACCTATATTAACGACAACAGACTTGACAAATTATGACACTTTTTATACCCTCCACCAAAAAAGTATGGAGGGTATATTAAGTTCGTCATTCTGTTTGTAACTCATCGAAATAATCATTTTAGACCCAACAAAGTATATATATTTTTGATCAGCGTAAAATTCTAAGACGATTTACCCCTGTCCGTCCGTCTGTTGTAATCACGCTACAATCTAAACGAATTAAGATAGGAAGCTAAAATTTTGCACAGATCTCTCTTTTGTCTGCAGGCAGGTCAAGTTCGAAGTTGGGCTATATCGGTCCACGATATCGTATAGCCCCCATATAACGGTACCCCCGATATTCGGTATTTTGATGATGTTAGCCACACTTTTCAATGGAATTGCCTTAAAATCCACACAAGTAGTTCCTTGTGAGTACTTCACCCCCTGAGAGAGAATTGTCTATACAGGTCCACGATATCGTATATCCCCCATATAACGGTACCCCCCGATATTCGGCATTTTTATGATTTTACCCACATTTTTCATCGGAATTGTCTGAAAATCCACACATGGAGTTCCTTGTGGGTACTTTATACCTCGGCAGAGAATTATCTATATAGGTCCACGATATCGTATAGCCCTCATATAACGGTACCTCCGATATTCGGTATTTTGATGTTTTTTTAGCCATATTTTTCAACGGAATGGCCACAAGGGGTTCTTTGAACACAAGGGGTTCTTTGAACACAAGGGGTTCTTTGAACACAAGGGGTTCTTTGTGAGCACTTTATTCCCTGACAGAGAATTCTCTATATAGGTTAACGATAACGTATAGCTCCCATATAACGATTCCCCGCGATATTCGGTATTTTGATGATTTTAGCCACATTTACCAATCGTATTGTCTGAAAATCCACACACGGAGTTCTTTGTGAGCACTTTACCCCTGAAACGGAATTGTCTATATAGGTCCACGATATCGTATATCCCCCATATAACTGTACCCCCCGATATTCGGTATTTTGATGATGTTAGCCACACAGGTCCACAATATCGTATATCCCCCATATCGGCACCTTCCTATATTAGATATTTTAAAGATTTTAAAAGAATTTTTAATGGATTTTATTTTTTTTTTAATTTCTAATTCGTTGCAAATAATTTTCCTAAAACTTTATATCAAGCTTCCATAAATTTGTATATATATTAATAATGGCCTAGAATTATGTAAATCAAATGTTTACGTTTTAGAAACATGTTTTTGAACTAAGTCATAAGGGCTTGATTTAAAGGGTTCGGAAAGGTAATGTAGGGGTATGAAATATGGGTTTACCTTACAAAATATTCTCATGTATATTAATCAGAAATTTATATGGTACACAAGAAGGGTGGGTTACCATGCCGACGACATCTTAGCATGGTCAAATCAATATAGGTGAAATAAATCTTTCCATCATATTTTCATCGGCTATAGGTTACATCTTTTTTTCTTAATCCTTCGACTATTCGGTAGAGTATACTTTTTCTTTTCCTCCTTTTTTTAAATTTACACGCATACAAATATAACTGGTAGTTCGCAGACATATTGATGGACAATGGCAAGATCCCACCCCCTTCCGACGAGCAATAAGGCTGGTGAAGTTTGCGTGCCAGGCCAAAATGTTCATCATAAAACATTTTTAAATAATTTTTAATTATTTTAACCGATACACACTACAGTATCAACGTATGCATTATTCGGTGTTGTTTGGTTTGTTGTGAAATGCGATACACTTTCAGTTACGCCTTCATGTTATGTTCATGCTACATTTTTATGCTACATTTTTATATTTAGTCAACAAATTGTAAAAATTGTGGAATCTTGCACAATACTACCCAAGTTCGACTTTTAGATATGTCAGGCAAGAGCAATACTCAATTAAACTGTTTTAATTTTCTGTTTTTGCTACTTTAGTTTCGTGCCAAGGAGAATCAGGTTTGGCTTATGCTCTATGAACTTCACAAAAGGTCATTCAACCGAAGGAACGCAGATAAATGTAAGGAGGAAAGAGTTAAATACACTGAATCAAATGTAAATGGTAAGAAAATTTTCTGAAACTGTTATGTTAAAAACATGTTAAAAACATTTATTTATATATATATATATATATATATATATATATATATATATATATATATATATATATATATATATATATAACAATATAAGACCCCACAAAGTATATTTTTGATCAGCATATGCATATTCTATGTCGATGTAGCGATGTCCGTCCGTATGTGGAAATCACTCTAGCTTCCGAGCGAATTGAAGTAGATTTATACAATTTTACTCAAACGTGTAATATGCCTGCAGGACTTTTGGTACCGACCCCATATAACGGCACCTCCGATATTCGTAATTTTGATAACTTTTGCGACAATATTCATCGGAATTGTTTCAAAGTTAGTATTTAAAGCTCGAAATGGCCTATGACAGAAAATTGTCTGTGCAGGTCCACGTCTTCGTATAGCCCCTATATAACGGTACCTCCCGGTATTCGGTATTTTGATGATTTTAGCGACATTATCCAGGTTCACGTCTTCGTATAATATAACTGTACCTCCCAATATTCGGTATTTTGTTGATTTTGGTGACAATAAACACCGGAATTCTTTCAAATATGGTATTTGATGTTCGTAGAGGATACTACAGCCTATGACAGAAAGTTGTCTGTGCAGGTCCACTTCTTCGTATAGCCCCCATATAACGGTACCTCCCAATATTCGTTATTTTGATGATTTTAGCGATATTATTCATCGGAATTGTTTCAGATTTAATATTTGAAGTTCGTAATGTATACTACAGTCTAAGACAATTTATTTAAGTATAGTCCCCACATTAGTGTACCCCCAAGTCCACTTTCCCAACCAATGTGTGGTCAGAAAAGAAAATTTGGTATTCTATTGAATTTGTAACCCCCAAGAGATTATTGGTTGGGAACGTTGATTTGGGATGTACGTCTATATGAAATAAACTCCGAAATGTCAATCTGGGACTCATTCAGTCGGAAATTGTGGCAGAAACATGAAAAAATACGAAATTATAAAGTAACTTTATTGGATCTCCGCCGCACAATTTAAATGACAAACAATTAATGCCCATCTTACGGTAATCGGAGCAAAAGAGTATTTTTTTTGGCCATTCTGACAACATTCTGCCTTCAAGTATGAGGTGGACAAAACTGAATACCACGCAGTACGGGATTTTAAACGTTGGAAATACAAATTTCAAATTATAGCTCATTTGAATGCTTTTTACAATATCAAAAATTAAGCTGAATTTTCACATGGGGCTATTATAGATGTTCTTTATGATATAGGTATTTAACACTCAAATTAAAGCCTATAGCTTAAAAATAAGATCAGGCTATTCAAAATATTTAAAACCAATGGTAATTATAATTTTTGCCATGAATATTACTCATAATCAAAGCATTACTTATAATCAAAATTGGAGTAATTATAATGGCGTCATTACTTATAATCAAAATTGTGCCGCCTACATAAGTCAGATCTGTGATTTATTATGCTTTAAAGACTAAAAGTACGGGCCGGCAACGCGGACCGGGCCTGCTAGTATATATATATATATATATATACTAGCAGGCCCGGTCCGCGTATATATATATATATATATATATATATATATATATATATATATATATATATATATATATATATATATATATATATATATATATATATATATATATATATATTTATATATATATACTATATATACGCGGACCGGGCCTGCTAGTATATATATATAGGTATATATATATATATATATATATATATATATATATATATATATAGATATATATATATATATATATATATATATATATATATATACTATATATACGCGGACCGGGCCTGCTAGTATATATATATATATATATATATATATATATATATATATATATATATATATATATATATATATATATATATATATATATATATATATATATATATATATATATATATATATATATATATATATATATATATATATATATATATACATATATATATATATATATATATATATTATATATATATTTTGCAAAGATGGTTTCTTCTTAAATTATCAACATAAGCTAAAATTAGTACGAAAAATATGGTTAAAATGTAGAATATACTTGAAATGGGGTTGTTCCGTTATGATCCATATCATGACCTGCCAAAGCGATTAAAGGTATCTCGAATGTTTACGTAGAATTTCTATTTTGCGTTCTTTATAGTCGGTATTTGACTGGTATTTGCAGTCCCAATGTATTTTGCATTTTATGTTCTCATTTGACAATTTATTGTCATATGAAAGAAGCAGGTCCACTTTTTGAAATTAACCCCATAACGCTTCTTCGGTCATTTTTGTTTGTTTTAATGTGTTCGCATCTTCCAGCTGAAGCACGATGTAGGTCCTGAAGTAGAAAGCATTTTACATCGTATTGTGCCCTCATTTCATTTTTTAATATTATTCATTCAGAATTCAAACCAATAAAAAAATGTACACTTCAATAGAGAAAAAAGAAAAAGAATCTTCATCGGTTTCGCTGATTTTTATGCGGCAAATTTTTAAAGATGATTACGAAGTTTGTCGGTAGAATGTACTATTTTTTTGAAATTCGATTCCATTGAAAAATTGTCGGTTTTCCCGATTCTAGAATTTTCATATAAAGCGACAACGGATAAAATTTTTATTTATAGATTTTATGTATTTATTGGGTATTACGAATACCCAAAAAAACCTACACATCATATTAGAATTCAAAAAAAAAAAAAAAAAAAAAAAAAAACGCTACAAATGTACATTCGAAAATAGTGAGTCAAAATGGAAAAAAATATGCAATATAAAACACTACTATTGTACATTTTAAAAGTCAAAATGAAAATGTTCAAATTTCACATTTTTGCGCGATTTTTTTGGATTTTATTCTTTTCTGCCAAGAGGCAATTCCGAATTTGTCTAAATCGTTAATATCAGACCGGCGGTCTTTATGTTATAAGAGTAGTAACTAACACAACTTTCTTTTACATATAGAGAGATAGATTTAAAAGTAGGCGCGTTCCTCAGCCGCTATATGGATGGAAAGCCGACAACATCTCGTGTAATAATTCTCAAACCGATATCTTCACTATTTTGGCAAATATAAAGATTTTAGATAAATCGTAATAGTGGGTGTAAAAGGAGACGTGGTCAATATTTTTTTCTTTAAAAACCTAACTCGGGGTATGACGAACGTTTGTACAAAAAATTATGCAAATCGGCCCAGCTGTTTTGAACTGATTCCGTTACCAACAAACAACAATTGATTTTTATATATATAGATATAAAAGAAAGTTGTTTTAGTTACTACGCTTATAACTTAAGAACCGCAAATTCGAAATTGTCTTCTGTCCGAAAAGGATAATATCAAAAAAAAAAAAAAAAAAAAATTGCGTAAAAATTTGATATATTAACATTTTCATTTTGACTTCTGAAATGTACAATAGTTATGTTTTATTTTGCATCATTTTTTTCCATTTTGACTTACTTTTTTCTAATGTACATTTGGAGTTTTTTTATATATTATTTTTAAATTCGAATATTAATACCAATTTGTTTAATTGACTTGATTTATTGAGAACTGAAATTGTTGTCGGGGTACATGGACTTGTAGTAACGAATTATGTGATGACGGGACGGAATAGATGATATCGAAATAATTTTACGCGGTCACACCAAAGTTAAAAGATTAAGATTACCTCTTCAAAATCGTTAAAAAATCACGAAAAAAGAGATCTCAAAAATTCTCAAATCGGGAAAATATCGAAAAAAAATTTTTCAATGGAATTGAATTTTAAAATAATAGTACATTCTATTGACAAACTTTGTAAGGATCTTTAAACAGTTGCTGTAAAAAATCACCGAACAAGTTGAAGATTTTTTCAATAGTTATTTTATTCTTTTTTTGTTATATGTTATTCTTTTTCTTTCAATTTGTATTATCATATTGAATTCACTGAATTTTTTGTGAACAAAATAAAGAATAATTTTTTACTATATACATTTTTTCACCAAAAAATGAAATAAATGCGAAATACGATGTTAACTGACATCTACCTTTCAAACTTCAGGGCCGACATCGTGGTTCAGCTGGAAGATGCGAACACATTTGAACAAATTACCAAAAAAGCCTAATGGGTCTCATTTCAAAGCGTGGAACTACTTCTTTCATGTGACAATAATCCGTCCAATGAGAGCTCAAAATGCAAAATTCTTTGGGAGTACAATCAGTAAAATACCAAGTATAAAGGGTGGAAAATAGTAGAGCGAATAGGACTCTTAGTAAGAAAAAGATTTCTATCCTTCCAGAAATTCTTCCCAAACATTCAAGATACCTTGATATCGATCATAACTCACGGATAAGGGTACAACCCGATTTCCATCGTATGATTTAAGCTATTATTGGGGTCTTGGCCACTTTTTTCATTTTTTTGGCCCTTATTTGGCATCTTTTTTTCTAAGGGGGTAGAGAACTTCTTCGTATAGAATTTGAAATTTTTGGAGTAGGGCCCATATTGGTCTCGTCGGATTTGCATAGCGCATCCACACATTTGAAGTCCACGGTTTAAATATTGAAGCCCACGGCTTAAATATGGGTACAAGTATATTAAAACACTTTTAATCGACCAGTACGTGAACACTTATATCAGTCATATTTGTGAATAATTATGCTTTGACAAATATGCATAATAGACAAAAACGAGGACCGGGCCAGCGTATATACAATATATATAAAACTAGCTGGCCCGGTCCGAGTTGCCGGCCCTTACTTTTAGTCTTTAAAGCATAATAAATCACAGATCTGACTTATGTAGGCGGCACAATTTTGATTACTCCAATTTTGATTATAAGTAATGACTTGATTATGAGTAATGACTCCATGACTAAATATAAATTAATATTCATGGCAAAAACTACAATTACCGTCGGTTTTAAATATTTTGAATAGCCTGATCTTATTTTTCAGCTATAGGCTTTAATTTGAGTGTTAAATACCTATATGATAAAGAACATCTATAATAGCCCCATGTGAAAATTCAGCTTAATTTTTGATATTGTAAAAAGCATTCAAATGAGCTATAATTTGAAATTTGTATTTCCAACGTTTAAAATCCCGTACTGCGTGGTATTCAGTTTTGTCCACCTCATACCTGAAGGCAGAATGTTGTCAGAATAGCCAAAAAAATACTCTTTTGCTCCGATTACCGTAAGATGGGCATTAATCGTTTGTCATTTAAATTGTGCGGCGGAGATCCAATAAAGTTACTTTATAATTTCGTATTTTTTCATGTTTCTGCCACAATTTCCGACTGAATGAGTCCCAGATTGACATTTCGGAGTTTATTTCATATAGACGTACATCCCAAATCTACGTTCCCAACCAATATTCTCTTGGGGGTTACAAATTCAATAGAATACCAAATTTTCTTTTCTGACCACACATTGGTTGGGAAAGTGGACTTGGGGGTACACTAATGTGGGGGCTATACTTAAATAAATTCCTATGAGGATAATTATCTGTAAGATGATTTTCTACCCCTGGGGTTTTTACCCAGGTAGCCTCAAGACTAAGATGCGCACTTTTCCGAAAAATAAAAATTTATAAGAAGAGGTTTTCTTCCCCCTTAGAAACAAAAATGTCAAATAAGGGCCAAAAAATGAAAAAAAAATGGCCAAGACCCCGAAAATACCTTAAATCATATGATGGTGATACCAAAACGTGATAGTTTTTTGCAAAGATGGTTTCTTCTTAAATTATCAACATAAGCTAAAATTAGTACGAAAAATATGGTTAAAATGTAGAATATACTTGAAATCGGGTTGTTCCGTTATGATCCATATCATGACCTGCCAAAGCGATTAAAGGTATCTCGAATGTTTAGGTAGAATTTCTTTTTTGCGTTCTTTATAGTCGGTATTTGACTGATTGCATTCCCAATGTATTTTGCATTTTATGTTCTCATTTGACAATTTATTGTCATATGAAAGAAGCAGGTCCACTTTTTGAAATTAACCCCATAACGCTTCTTCGGTCATTTTGTTTGTTTTAATGTGTTCGCATCTTCCAGCTGAAGCACGATGTAGGTCCTGAAGTAGAAAGCATTTAACATCGTATTGTGCCCTCATTTCATTTTTAATATTATTCATTCAGAATGAGGGCACAATACGATGTTCGCTGATTTTTATGCGGCAAATTTTTAAAGGTGATTACGAAGTTTGTCGGAGGAATGTACTATTTTTTTTGAAATTCGATTCCATTGAAAAATTGTCGATTTTCCCGATTCTAGAATTTTCATATAAAGCGACAACGGATAAAATTGTTATTTATAGATTTTATGTATTTATTGGGTATTACGAATACCCAAAAAAACCTACACATCATATTAGAATTCAAACAAAAAAAAAAAAAAACCCTACAAATGTACATTCGAAAATAGCAAGTCAAAATGGAAAAAAATGTGCAATATAAAACACTACTATTGTACATTTTAAAAGTCAAAATGAAAATGTTCAAATTTCACATTTTTACGCGATTTTTTTGGATTTTATTCTTTTCTGCCAAGAGGCAATTCCGAATTTGTCTAAATCGTTAATATCAGACCGGCGGTCTTTATGTTATAAGAGTAGTAACTAACACAACTTTATTTTACATATAGAGAGATAGATTTAAAAGTAGGCGCGTTCTTAATACTTAGGGTTGGATGGAAAGCCAACAGCATCTCGTGTAATAATTCTCAAACCGATATCTTCACTATTTTGGCAAATATAAAGATTTTAGATAAATCGTAATAGTGGGCGTAAAAGGAGGCGTGGTCACTATTTTTTTCATTACGTTTGTAACATCCCAAATGTTCGTCATAGACCCCACATACATATATATGTATTCATAGTCAGCATAAAATTCTAAGTCGATTTGTCCGTCTGTATGTCTGTTTGTTTAAATTACGATACAGCCCACATTATTTGACGTATAGCATCAAAATTTAGCAGAACAATTTGTATTGTGTATAGGATGGTTGGTATTGAAAATGGTCCACGTTTTGGTATAGTCCCCATATAACGGGGATATTCGAAATTCGGTATTTTGATGATTTTTGCCACATTTCTTCTCGGATTTGTCTAACACATATAACGATAACTACCAATATTAACTGGTTCGCTGATTTTTTTGCAGCAAATTTTTAAAGGTCCTTACGAAGTTTGTCGTAGAATGTACTATTATTTTGAAATTCAATGCCATTGAAAACCTGTCGATTTTTCCCGATGTTAGAATTTTCCTATAAAACGACAACGGATAAACTTATAAATAACAGTTTTATCCGTTGTGGCTTTATACTACCTAAAAAACCTACACATCATATTAGAATTCCAAAAAAAAAAAAAAAAAAAAAAAATAACTACAAATGTACATTCGAAAATAGTAAGTCAAAATGGAAAAAATATGCAATATAAAACATAACTATTGTACATTTTAAAAGTCAAAATGAAAATGTTCAAATTTCAAAATTTTACGCTATGTTTTTGGATTTTATTCTTTTCTGCTAAGAGGCAATTCCGAATTTGTCTGAATCGTTAAAATCAGACCGGCGGTCTATATGTTATAAGAGTAGTAACTAACAGTACGTTTATATATAAATGGGTTAACCGACTGGATTTGGATTAAAATTGTCATATCCATTATTTATACTTCAAATAAATCCTCTCAAAGTATTTTAACCTTACAAAAAGTTCTAACGTAAACATAGCATAACACAACTTTCTTTTACATACAGAGAGATAGATTTAAAAGTAGGCGCGTTCCTCAGCCCCTAAATAAGTACTTAGGGTTTGATGAAAAGCCAACAGCATCTCGTGTAATAATTCTCAAACCGATATCTTCATTATTTTGGCAAATATAAAGATTTTAGACAAATCGAAATAGTGGGTGTAAAAGTAGTCGTGGTCAATATTTTTTTATCTAAAAGCCTAACTCGGGGTATGACGAATGTTTGTACAAAAAATTATTCAAATCGGTCCACCCGTTCTCAACTGATTCCGTTACCAACAAACAACAATTGAAGCTACCTGGGTAAAAAACCCTGGGGTAGAAAATCATCTTACAGATAATTATCCTCATAGGAATTTATTTAAGTATAGTCCCCACATTAGTGTACCCCCAAGTCCACTTTCCCAACCAATGTGTGGTCAGAAAAGAAAATTTGGTATTCTATTGAATTTGTAACCCCCAAGAGAATATTGGTTGGGAACGTAGATTTGGTATGTACGTCTATATGAAATAAACTCCGAAATGTCAATCTGGGACTCATTCAGTCGGACATTGTGGCAGAAACATGAAAAAATACGAAATTATAAAGTAACTTTATTGGATCTCCGCCGCACAATTTAAATGACAAACAATTAATGCCCATCTTACGGTAATCGGAGCAAAAGAGTAATTTTTTTGGCCATTCTGACAACATTCTGCCTTCAAGTATGAGGTGGACAAAACTGAATACCACGCAGTACGGGATTTTAAACGTTGGAAATACAAATTTCAAATTATAGCTCATTTGAATGCTTTTTACAATATCAAAAATTAAGCTGAATTTTCACATGGGGCTATTATAGATGTTCTTTATCATATAGGTATTTAACACTCAAATTAAAGCCTATAGCTGAAAAATAAGATCAGGCTATTCAAAATATTTAAAACCAACGGTAATTATAATTTTTTCCATGAATATTATTTTATATTTAGTCATGGAGTCATTACTCATAATCAAAGCATTACTTATAATCAAAATTGGAGTAATTATAATGGCGTAGAGTGAAACAGGGAGTTCCCCAAGGTCGGGTGATATCTCCGGAACTGTTTAACCTCTACCTTTCCGGAATTTCTCGCCCTCCAGACGGCATTGAGATCGTAACTTATGCGGATGTTTGTACGATCATGGCGTCGGGTCCAGTGGTCGATGACATATGCGAAAGGTTGAACCCCTATCTCACAGAGCTTGCTGCATACTTCCACGTGAGGAATATGAAAATATCCGCCACGAAATCAACGGCCACACTCTTCACCACATGGTCTGCGGAGATGAGAACACAGCTGAATGTTCAGGTCGAGGGGAATTTAATACCGACCACGAACTACCCCAAGATTCTTAGGGTCACGTTCGACAGCATGTTCAAGTCGTCCGAGCAAGCCACAGCTATCTGCGACAAGATGAAAAGTAGGAACAAGGTCCTCAAGGCGCTAGCCGGCAGCTCTTGGGGTGCGGACAAAGAAACCTTGTTGACCTCTTATAACGCGGTAGGTCGGTCTGTGGTCAGCTATGCGGCTCCAGTGTCGTTTGCGAATACTAGTGCTACGCAGTGGAAGCATATCCAGACCTGCCAGAACGCTGCCCTGAGAACTGCGACAGGGTGCCTCCTCATGACACCAGTGGACCATCTACATGAGGAGAAGTCCTTCCCTTACGTCAGCATAATCATATGCTTTCGTTGCAGTACCTGCTTGGGTGTTACCGTGAGAGTCATCCCAACCATCATATGGTGGATAAATCTCCCCCACCCAGGCGTGTCAGGAAGGACATACATGATCTAGAGAGGGAGGTCCAGCGCTATAAGAGAGAACCTCTAGATCAAGAAGCCCATCAGGCAGGTCTGAGTGGCATTCACACCGATGCAGTCGCGGATGCTATTAGCAGTTTTAAAGTGAATGCCGTCCTCGGAGTCCACCCCTATCCATTGCAGCTGAAGAACGTCAGCTGCCTAGACAAACCAGTGTAGTTTTGGCGCAATCACGTTCAGAATGGTGTAGTCGTCTCAATTCGTATTGGGCACAAATTGATGAAGATGGGCGTGACGCCTGCCCGGCGTGCGTTACAGGCACAGGTGAACAGGTGTAGCACAATACGCTACACCTCTTTAATTGCACAGCCAAACCTACCCAACTCACTCCAGAAGATCTCTGGCTACAGCCCGTTAAAGTAGCTGAATTTCTAAACCTGGAGCTGGAACCAGATTAGCAGAACGCAAACACATATATGTACTACTGCTACAACAACAACAGCTGCTCACGCATGTTTCGTGTTTTGTTTCACTGTCATACATCTTCAGTTTCATTTGTATACAGACGATCCCGCTTCAATTGATGTGTTCTTTTTTTGAAAACCTTTCCCATAGCTCTTAAAAAATCGCTTAAAAAAACAATTTTAAAATACATAAATTTTAGTTGTAATGACAAATATATTGCAATCCAGCATATTTTGTACTCTTACCTAAAGTAAAAAAAAGTGTAAAGAACTCTTACACCAGCAAAAGCTACTTTAGGAAATACGCGTTGGCAAACTGGACCATAGCTGAAAACAGTGTATTCCAGCACCACCAAAATTTCCAATTTTTGTAATCAATGTGTGTATATTATTAAAGGTTTAATAATTTGACCCTAAACCAAATTTCAGATTTCAATAGTATCTATAATACTATTTAGTACTTTCTACACTTGTAATGTGCAAAACCACCTCCTTATTTTAACCCTTCCACCCAGCAGTGATCCAAAAATTAGCGGTTTTTTGCAATGTTCCTAATTTTCCACCAGGAATTTCCAATTTTACAATTTTAAACCATTTCGGAACAATTCCACACAAAAATTCCATATCAAAGAAGTAAAAAAGAAGCTAAGTACTGCGGGGCCGAACATTTAATACATTCCACCATTTAGAAATAACTGGAAATTTTTCAAAAAAAAAAAAAAAAAAAACTCCCTCGAAAAGTACCGCTTAAATGAAAAGCGTTATATGGAGGTATATGAAGAATAGGTAGTTTTTAGGCCTATTCAGTCAAAATACACATGTGTGGAATTCTATCTCAATAGACAGACGGACATAATTGACAAAAATAGAAAAACAAATAGAAAAAAGAAAAAATCAAATCAAAATCACTACATATATATATATATATATATATATATATATACATACATATATAACGTTCGACTTTTTCAATTTGCCTAATGATACAGAATTCAATTGGTTTTTGTGAACAAAATAAATAATTATTTTCACCATATAAAAGAAAGTTATGTTAGTTACTACGCTTATAACCCAAGAACGGCTTGAAGGATTTTAACAATTCATTCAATTTTGGAATGGTATCTTGGTAAAAAAAACGCATCAAAATATGCCAATAAAAATGTGAATGAAAAAATTGAATTGAATTGACAATACGATATTAAATGGCGATATTTCATGTATGAGATCTAGCTTACAACTCCAGGGTCATAGCTCCTGTTTAACTCAGGGGAGTGGGGGAGAATGGCTTCGATTAGCGGCAGCGACAACAAAACCCCCCAGAGTTATTTTATATGATATGTGAGGTGATGCGTTGTGTAGGTGAGAGGTTTGGTGCGGTGCGGGTGATACGCGTGTGTGGTGTAAAGAAAGAAATATGACAAGAAATAAAACAAAGATAAATTGGTATTATTTCTTAATATAATTTATGCTTTATTGGTTCTTTCTTTTCAAACAACAAAATTACCTCTTTTCAAATATGGTGTTGGCGACAGTGGCCGTGTTGGGTTTCGCTTCCGTTTCTAAAAGACAAGTGAACGGATTGGTTCTGAGTGACCGCTGAGGGTCCCATGTCTGTCTACAATTACAACTACAACTACTTCCAATGAGAGCAAGGGGAGCATACCGACAACAACCAATGCCCAGCTACGATCCGCTCACTACGGTCTCCACCAGGGGAGTTGTAGAGGAGATGCCTGTGCGCTAATCAGCATCCGTGATTGATCGAGCATTGGAAAGTTGTGGTGGAACGTATCGAACTTATACATTCCGGCCCCCTTGCTAGAACTACGAGTCTAGCAATAAATATCAATTTATTATAAGTTAGGAAAGAACGTAAATTTAGATTCCTAAGTGAGCTATAGTTGCAGATTTTCAAATTATCAAAGCGATATGACGAATTATAAATAGATGCGATTTACTATTACATGTTTAGCGCAAGTAACTATTTCAACAAAAATTGGATTTTAAAAGATGCAATGGTTTTCTTGATTGGTCGATTTCAATTTTCGGTGCAAGATTACGTTACAGTCGAGGGAGGGACTGAACCGGTGAGAATGTACCCGAAAATAGACTTTTGGGCCAGCAATTTTTTTAATTTATTTTAGGAATTATTTTTCGATAATTTTCTGAAATATTTTTGACTAGTAGTAGGGTTTTTGGAATTTTTTGACAAATTCACCCTACATTCGGCATTCTGTGCATATAATTAAGCAGCACATATTAGTTGAATCTGTTTGTTTTTGTGGCTTTTTCGTAATTGTTTGAGTAAATAAATCATAGTTGTTTGCACCATTTGAGACTCTCTGTAGGGTTTTGGGTATTTTTTGGAAGAATACACCCTACTTTCGGCATAATCTTGAAAAAATTGTCAAATTTTGCATAATATATTCTGTAGAACTACTCAATTTTGCAGGACTCTTGTTAAAACTTTGACAAAAATTATCTTAACTTTGTTAATATTGGAGCAATTTTAGTCTTTTTAAATTTTGTAGTTTTTGCCATATAGGAAAAGTTTTTCCTAAATTTTCTCCTATTTATCTTTGTTTTCATTCCCAATTTTACCAAATTCGTGGAGGTTTTTTGAGGGAGCTTTTTATTTCTCGTAGTTGCATTTGTTTGCTTTGTTTTTCCGTCTAATCCACGTAACAGAATGTCGATAACACCAGTTACTCGATTAATTAGAGCTACTAACACTGTTCTCAAGTCTGTTGAATACTTCGAACAGATAAATGAATCCCAGTTTACAGTATTTAATCTTGAAATCCGTATTTCGGAAATACGAGAATTGTGGGAAAAGGTTTTGATCACCTACGCTGAGTGTAAAAACTACCTCACGGCATCCGAGACTGCACAGACTGACCATTTTGATGTCGTTGAGGATAAGTACAATAATGCATTTATTGCATATCATTGGTGTTTGACCACCATAAACAAGCATCTTGTCCGCCTTAAATCCCCACTCAATGAACTTGGCTCTCCTGCTGAGGCTCCTCAGTCCTTACCTGCTCCCAGTTCTAACGTACCAAACACAGCTATTTGTAATGAATCTAATAGAACAGGCTTGCTTTCGAGCGAACCTCTCTTATCGGTTCCTGTGCAGTCTGTTTCTCCACCCGTTGATACTTGTTCCAAATCTTCTGCCACCAATACTTGCTCCAGTCCGCCTTTCGATTACAATAATTTCGTCCTACCTCCACTTGAAATAGAAGTCTTTGCAGGCGATTTTGTGTCTTGGCCCACGTTTCGGGATTTATTTAGCACCCTATTTGTGAAAAATGCACGCCTTTCAGATATTGAACGTCTCTGTCATCTTCGACAGAAGACTACCGGTGAGGCTCAAGAAATCGTTAGCAGATTTCCACTCACTAATAGTAGTTTTCATTTAGCTTGGAAAGCTTTGTCGGATGCGTATGAAAATAAGCGCATCGTGGTAAATAGTCACATTAAACGTTTATTCGAGCTTCCTACCTTTGAAAAAGAGAATTGCTATTGTTTGAAAATTATTCAAAATGGAATAAATAGTTGTCTTGCTGCAATGGCCGTCTATGACGTCGCCACGGATCAGTGGAATCCAATTATTGTACATATTTGTTTGCAGCGCTTGCCCTTAAACACCTTGACATTGTGGGAGCAAAGTATCAAAAATTAGTCGTTGTTGCCTTCCTGGCCAGACCTAGATGTTTTTCTCACAGAAAGAATACAATCTTTACAATGTATTCAAAATTTGTGTAAAAATCCATCCACCAACGTTGTTTCTCCCAATTCCTCGTTGTTGCCAAAAAGTGTTGAACTTCCTTGCTGCTCCACTAGATCGTTGGCATCAGAGCATGTTTGTACATCTAGTTTCACCATTAAAAAGCCATTGGCACATGGGCCAAAATCTGTGCGTGTCCCTCGGTCTACTAGTTCATTGTTGAATAGTTTGTTCTAACCAGAGTCATGTTTTTCGACCCTGCCCAACCTTTATAAATCTTTCGTTTGAGGACTAATTTGCGATTGTCAAGAAGAATAAGTGTTGTATAAATTACCTATCTCGTGGTCATGCTGTTAAAAATTGTCACAGCACAAATAGATGCAAATCGTGCAAAAAAAGGCATCACAGCCTCCTTCACCGGCCACAAATTAGTAGAGTTGTTTTAACATCGCGAAAAGTAGTTTTGAAATCTAAGAAGGTACCTTCGGCTTTTACCAAAGTCAAAAGTCGAGGTTAAAACCCCCTCCGGCTTTTATGAAGGTCAAAAGTCGAGGACCTAAGTCTTCTAAAACGCACCCACCTTCTGCTAAACATAATTCAAATTGCCAGACTCCCAACACCACTGAAGATAATGTGCTCTTGGGAACTGCACTGGTAAATATTGTTCATGATGGTAAATCGTATACAACTCGTGCAATTGTAGATCCTTCCTCTAAAGCATCGATTGTAAGTAAGAAACTCAAAAATGCAATTGGAATTTCAACTTGTCCTTTGAAAATCAAATCTAAATCTAATTCGCCAAAAGAAGTTTGTTTGCTTAAGTTGTCTTCCCCTAAAAACGCATCTAGAATTGTGGAAACAAAAGCGTTAGTCTTACCCAAAGTAAAGGGGAAGTTGTTCTCGTCACCATCTTTTTGTAATTCAAAGACTCGAATTCCTAATCTTGAATTAGCAGATTCTTTCGATGACAGCCCAATAGATTTGCTACTTGGCGCTGACTAGAAGCTGAACCTCCAAAAATTGTTTTGGATTCGTTGCTGGCCCAAAAGTCTATTTTCGGGTACATTCTCACCGGTTCAGTCCCTCCCTCGACTGTAACGTAATCTTGCACCGAAAATTGAAATCGACCAATCAAGAAAACCATTGCATCTTTTAAAATCCAATTTTTGTTGAAATAGTTACTTGCGCTAAACATGTAATAGTAAATCGCATCTATTTATAATTCGTCATATCGCTTTGATAATTTGAAAATCTGCAACTATAGCTTACTTAGGAATCTAAATTTACGTTCTTTCCTAACTTATAATAAATTGATATTTATTGCTAGACTCGTAGTTCTAGCAAGGGGGCCGGAATGTATAAGTTCGATACGTTCCACCACAACTTTCCAATGCTCGATCAATCACGGATGCTGATTAGCGCACAGGCATCTCCTCTACAACTCCCCTGGTGGAGACCGTAGTGAGCGGATCGTAGCTGGGCATTGGTTGTTGTCGGTATGCTCCCCTTGCTCTCATTGGAAGTAGTTGTAGTTGTAATTGTAGACAGACATGGGACCCTCAGCGGTCACTCAGAACCAATCCGTTCACTTGTCTTTTAGAAACGGAAGCGAAACCCAACACGGCCACTGTCGCCAACACCATATTTGAAAAGAGGTAATTTTGTTGTTTGAAAAGAAAGAACCAATAAAGCATAAATTATATTAAGAATTAATACCAATTTATCTTTGTTTTATTTCTTGTCATATTTCTTTCTTTACACCACACACGCGTATCACCCGCACCGCACCAAACCTCTCACCTACACAACGCATCACCTCACATATCACATAAAATAACTCTGGGGGGTTTTGTTGTCGCTGCCGCTAATCGAAGCCATTCTCCCCCACTCCCCTGAGTTAAACAGGAGCTATGACCCTGGAGTTGTAAGCTAGATCTCATACATGAAATATCGCCATTTAACATCGTATTGTCAATTCAAAACAATAAAAAAATGTACACTTCATGTCAAATTGAATTTTTTCATTCACATTTTTATTGGCATATTTTGATGCGTTTTTTTTACCAAGATACCATTCCAAAATTGAATGAATTGTTAAAATCCTTCAAGCCGTTCTTGTGTTATAAGCGTAGTAACTAACATAACTTTCTTTTATATGGTGAAAATAATTATTTATTTTGTTCACAAAAACCAATTGAATTCTGTATCATTAGGCAAATTGAAAAAGTCGAACGTTATATAAAATTGACAAAAATAGAAAAACAAATAGAAAAAAGAAAAAATCAAATGAAAATCACTTTGTTCGCAGATTTTTTACCGCAAATGTTTAAAGATCCTTACAAAGTTTGTCAATAGAATTATTGACTATTTTGAAATTCGACTCCATTGAAATTTTTTTTCTCTTTTTTTGCGATTTTTTATGCTCCCGTTGTCGTTAAATACTCCCCAATTATTACTCATATTAGAAATAAAAAAATAAACACTACAAATGTGCATTCGAAAATAAAACATTACGATTGTACATTTCAAAAGTCAAATGAAAATTTTACATTTTTGTGCGATTTTTTGGAATTTATCCTTTTCTTCCAAGAGACAATTCCGAATTTGTCTGATTTGTTTAAATCAGTTCAGCGGTTCTTGAGTTATAAGCGTAGTTACTAACACAATTTTCTTATATATATATATATATATATATATAATATATATATATATATATATATATATATATATATATATATATATATATATATAGATATATATATATAGATATATATATACAAATCAGACAAATTCGGAATTGTCTCTTGGAAGAAAAGGATAAATTCCAAAAAATCGCACAAAAATGTAAAATTTTCATTTGACTTTTGAAATGTACAATCGTAATGTTTTATTTTCGAATGCACATTTGTAGTGTTTATTTTTTTATTTCTAATATGAGTAATAATTGGGGAGTATTTAACGACAACGGGAGCATAAAAAATCGCAAAAAATTTCAATGGAGTCGAATTTCAAAATAGTCAATAATTCTATTGACAAACTTTGTAAGGATCTTTAAACATTTGCGGTAAAAATTCTGCGAACAAAGTGATTTTGATTTGATTTTTTCTTTTTTCTATTTGTTTTTCTATTTTTGTCAATTTTATATAACGTTCGACTTTTTCAATTTGTCTAATGATACAGAATTCAATTGGTTTTTGTGAACAAAATAAATAATTATTTTCACCATATAAAAGAAAGTTATGTTAGTTACTACGCTTATAACCCAAGAACGGCTTGAAGGATTTTAACAATTCATTCAATTTTGGAATGGTATCTTGGTAAAAAAAACGCATCAAAATATGCCAATAAAAATGTGAATGAAAAAATTCAATTTGACATGAAGTGTACGTTTTTTATTGTTTTGGATTGACAATACGATGTTAAATGGCGATATTTCATGTATGAGATCTAGCTTACAACTCCAGGGTCATAGCTCCTGTTTAACTCAGGGGAGTGGGGGAGAATGGCTTCGATTAGCGGCAGCGACAACAAAACTCCCCAGAGTTATTTTATGTGATATGTGAGGTGATGCGTTGTGTAGGTGAGAGGTTTGGTGCGGTGCGGGTGATACGCGTGTGTGGTGTAAAGAAAGAAATATGACAAGAAATAAAACAAAGATAAATTGGTATTAATTCTTAATATAATTTATGCTTTATTGGTTCTTTCTTTTCAAACAACAAAATTACCTCTTTTCAAATATGGTGTTGGCGACAGTGGCCGTGTTGGGTTTCGCTTCCGTTTCTAAAAGACAAGTGAACGGATTGGTTCTGAGTGACCGCTGAGGGTCCCATGTCTGTCTACAATTACAACTACAACTACTTCCAATGAGAGCAAGGGGAGCATACCGACAACAACCAATGCCCAGCTACGATCCGCTCACTACGGTCTCCACCAGGGGAGTTGTAGAGGAGATGCCTGTGCGCTAATCAGCATCCGTGATTGATCGAGCATTGGAAAGTTGTGGTGGAACGTATCGAACTTATACATTCCGGCCCCCTTGCTAGATCTACGAGTCTAGCAATAAATATCAATTTATTATAAGTTAGGAAAGAACGTAAATTTAGATTCCTAAGTAAGCTATAGTTGCAGATTTTCAAATTATCAAAGCGATATGACGAATTATAAATAGATGCGATTTACTATTACATGTTTAGCGCAAGTAACTATTTCAACAAAAATTGGATTTTAAAAGATGCAATGGTTTTCTTGATTGGTCGATTTCAATTTTCGGTGCAAGATTACGTTACAGTCGAGGGAGGGACTGAACCGGTGAGAATGTACCCGAAAATAGACTTTTGGGCCAGCAACGAATCCAAAACAATTTTTGGAGGTTCAGCTTCTAGTCAGCGCCAAGTAGCAAATCTATTGGGCTGTCATCGAAAGAATCTGCTAATTCAAGATTAGGAATTCGAGTCTTTGAATTACAAAAAGATGGTGACGAGAACAACTTCCCCTTTACTTTGGGTAAGACTAACGCTTTTGTTTCCACAATTCTAGATGCGTTTTTAGGGGAAGACAACTTAAGCAAACAAACTTCTTTTGGCGAATTAGATTTAGATTTGATTTTCAAAGGACAAGTTGAAATTCCAATTACATTTTTGAGTTTCTTACTTACAATCGATGCTTTAGAGGAAGGATCTACAATTGCACGAGTTGTATACGATTTACCATCATGAACAATATTTACCAGTGCAGTTCCCAAGAGCACATTATCTTCAGTGGTGTTGGGAGTCTGGCAATTTGAATTATGTTTAGCAGAAGGTGGGTGCGTTTTAGAAGACTTAGGTCCTCGACTTTTGACCTTCATAAAAGCCGGAGGGGGGTTTTAACCTCGACTTTTGACTTTGGTAAAAGCCGAAGGTACCTTCTTAGATTTCAAAACTACTTTTCGCGATGTTAAAACAACTCTACTAATTTGTGGCCGGTGAAGGAGGCTGTGATGCCTTTTTTTGCACGATTTGCATCTATTTGTGCTGTGACAATTTTTAACAGCATGACCACGAGATAGGTAATTTATACAACACTTATTCTTCTTGACAATCGCAAATTTGTCCTCAAACGAAAGATTTATAAAGGTTGGGCAGAGTCGAAAAACATGACTCTGGTTAGAACAAACTATTCGACAATGAACTAGTAGACCGAGGGACACGCACAGATTTTGGCCCATGTGCCAATGGCTTTTTAATGGTGAAACTAGATGTACAAACATGCTCTGATGCCAACGATCTAGTGGAGCAGCAAGGAAGTTCAACACTTTTTGGCAACAACGAGGAATTGGGAGAAACAACGTTGGTGGATGGATTTTTACACAAATTTTGAATACATTGTAAAGATTGTATTCTTTCTGTGAGAAAAACATCTAGGTCTGGCCAGGAAGGCAACAACGACTAATTTTTGATACTTTGCTCCCACAATGTCAAGGTGTTTAAGGGCAAGCGCTGCAAACAAATATGTACAATAATTGGATTCCACTGATCCGTGGCGACGTCATAGACGGCCATTGCAGCAAGACAACTATTTATTCCATTTTGAATAATTTTCAAACAATAGCAATTCTCTTTTTCAAAGGTAGGAAGCTCGAATAAACGTTTAATGTGACTATTTACCACGATGCGCTTATTTTCATACGCATCCGACAAAGCTTTCCAAGCTAAATGAAAACTACTATTAGTGAGTGGAAATCTGCTAACGATTTCTTGAGCCTCACCGGTAGTCTTCTGTCGAAGATGACAGAGACGTTCAATATCTGAAAGGCGTGCATTTTTCACAAATAGGGTGCTAAATAAATCCCGAAACGTGGGCCAAGACACAAAATCGCCTGCAAAGACTTCTATTTCAAGTGGAGGTAGGACGAAATTATTGTAATCGAAAGGCGGACTGGAGCAAGTATTGGTGGCAGAAGATTTGGAACAAGTATCAACGGGTGGAGAAACAGACTGCACAGGAACCGATAAGAGAGGTTCGCTCGAAAGCAAGCCTGTTCTATTAGATTCATTACAAATAGCTGTGTTTGGTACGTTAGAACTGGGAGCAGGTAAGGACTGAGGAGCCTCAGCAGGAGAGCCAAGTTCATTGAGTGGGGATTTAAGGCGGACAAGATGCTTGTTTATGGTGGTCAAACACCAATGATATGCAATAAATGCATTATTGTACTTATCCTCAACGACATCAAAATGGTCAGTCTGTGCAGTCTCGGATGCCGTGAGGTAGTTTTTACACTCAGCGTAGGTGATCAAAACCTTTTCCCACAATTCTCGTATTTCCGAAATACGGATTTCAAGATTGAATACTGTAAACTGGGATTCATTTATCTGTTCGAAGTATTCAACAGACTTGAGAACAGTGTTAGTAGCTCTAATTAATCGAGTAACTGGTGTTATCAACATTCTGTTACGTGGATTAGACGGAAAAACAAAGCAAACAAATGCAACTACGAGAAATAAAAAGCTCCCTGAAAAAACCTCCACGAATTTGGTAGAATTGGGAATGAAAACAAAGATAAATAGGAGAAAATTTAGGAAAAACTTTTCCTTAAAGACTAAAATTGCTCCAATATTAACAAAGTTAAGATAATTTTTGTCAAAGTTTTAACAAGAGTCCTGCAAAATTGAGTAGTTCTACAGAATATATTATGCAAAATTTGACAATTTTTTCAAGATTATGCCGAAAGTAGGGTGTATTCTTCCAAAAAATACCCAAAACCCTATAGAGAGTCACAAATAGTGCAAACAACTGTGATTTATTTACCCAAACAATTACGAAAAAGCCACAAAAACAAACAGATTCAACTAATATGTGCTGCTTAATTATATGCACAGAATGCCGAATGTAGGGTGAATTTGTCAAAAAATTCCAAAAACCCTACTACTAGTCAAAAATATTTCAGAACATTATCGAAAAATAATTTCTAAAATAAATTAAAAAAAATCACAAATTATGCTGTTTTACCCCCACTGTGCCGAACCAACAACGGATATCGCACAAAGAGGAATAAAACACAAGCGACGTGGGCAGTGAAATGACTATGCGTAAGCAGCTACGCACCCACACAAGAACCGACGCTACAAACGATCCAATAGTGAGAGTTGGAGATCAAAACAATTTGTTGTTATTTCTATTGAATATCAAACCGACGCTTAAAAAGGGCGCGTGGAATGATGTGGCATTGTTGTTGCAATTTTGGCAATGTAAATTCTCAAGTGAGAAGTGATCAATTTTTCAAAAACAAATGGAATTGCAACAACAGTGAATGTGTGGTGGCGACCACGACAAAATAACCAACCGACAGTGAGATAGACGGTTATTGCAACAATGTTGTTTTTGCAAATGAGTGTTGCTCGTTAAAGGGCTCAACCTTTGAAACGTGAAGGGGGATAACAACAGTGACCAAATGTGTAATATGTATTTATGTTATGGACAAAGCGATGATGCAAAATTCTTCACCAACTAAATTGAGGGGATAGAAAAAGAACGAGGGGGAATAAAACAACATCAACAACTCGATGGAAGGAGGTTGTTGAGAAAACTCTGTCCGTAACAAAGATATTACAAAACGAAATAGAATAGAACAACACCAAATATTTTTTGTATGACCAACGTGACGACGGAAGATCAGTACAAGAGAAGCTAATTATGAGTATTTTCACAACATAAAAACCTACTTGGCACGGTCTCCGCCAGGGGAGTTGTAGAGGAGATGCCTGTGCGCCAATCAGCATCCGTGATTGATCGAGCATTGGAAAGTTGTGGTGGAACGTATCGAACTTATACAGCTCCTTTATATATATATATAAAGCGACAACGGACAAAACTGTTATTTACAAATTTTATGTATTTATTGGGTAAGAGGATAAGCTATGAACGAAAAAAAATCAATATTTTATTGTGTACGAATTGACTCCATTTCTTGAGAACTGAAATTACTTTTCCAAAATCGCTAAAAAATCAAAAATCTCATTGCACAAATTCTAAATTCTAGAAAATATTTTTAATGGAATTGAATTTAAAAACAAAATTACATTCTTTTGAGGACTTTTAAACATTTGCTGTTAAAAAACGACGAACAAGTTGAAGATTTTTTTTCAATTTTTTTTTATCATATTGAATTCAATCGTTTTTTGTGAACAAAATAAAGTATTATTTTCACCACATAAAAGAAAGTTATGTTAGTTACTACTCCTATATTCAGTTTCGGAATGCTCTGGAATACGATAAATCCAAAAAATGCGGAAAAATATGATAATAAAAATGATTTTTTAATTTTTCGAAATTTTTTATAGCGCATGTTTTTTGTTTTGAAGTCTGTGTGTAAAATGAAGAATATGAAATAAGTGCACAATACGATCTTTCCTGGCTAGAATTGGCATTTAGATTTCCAACCACTGGTCCTACATCGTACTTCAGTTGGAATATGCGAACACATTCAAACAAACAAAAATGGCCAACGCAGCTGTATGGGACTTATATCAAAACGTGAGCCTACTTCTTTTATATGACTATAATCCGTCTAATGCAAACTGAAAATTCTCAATTCATTGAGATTGCAATCAGTGAAATACCGTATTTAAAGAGGCACTACAATATGCGGACTATACAAAATGGTAGAACGAATTTAATATGTAATAAGAAAAGGATTCATATCCTCGAAAATTCTTCCGAAATCTTTAATATACTTAAAACACAGATACCGTTTTATGCAATAGCGAGTAACGACATTGCGCAACAGCCAATCTGGTTTTAGAAAATTCTGAGTGGATAGTATTCGGTTAGTAGAGCAAAATTCCAAAAAGGGTTTTGGGATACCTGGCTAAACTTTTTAAGGTCCATTATATATAACTTTAACCATACACAAAAGGCCACAAATATTTTGCTCTATACTTTGCAAAATTTACGATAGAGTTTTAGATTTCATACAATTCAATGGGTTACATGTAGTTGTTCTAAATAAGGGTCACGTCGGTGTACGTTTTGTATTGACCTCACATTTTATATTTGATATTGACTCGATTTCAAGTATTTTTTATATTTTTCAAAGAAAAGATAAGGGCCCACGTTTTGGTATAACCCTCATATTTTAGTTTTCCGGGACCTTGACATATTTTTCAATCGATCGGCCCATGTGTGACATCTTGGCTTCTAAGGGGATAGAAAACTTCTTCAATGTAGGTCAATGTTTTGGAGTAGCGCCTACATAAAGGTACCCTCTGATGTATCTTATTTCGAGCGTTTGGCTAAAAATATGCATTAAAGTGTACATGTCACTGCATTTTATTCTGATCAAAAAACAGCCTTTATGGAGACCCTAACCAACAAATTATAAACGGTTGATACGAGTACATACTTTTTACAGCTGTGCTTTATTATTTAGATTTCTAACTCTCAAATTACAATGTATGGCTGAAAAAATAGGATCAGGCTTTTTAAAACACTTTATTACTATTATACATTTCATAAGTCAAAATGAAAAATTTTCAAGTTTCACTTTTTTTATAAACGGTATAAAACGGTTCATACGAGTATATATATATATATATATATATATATATATATATATATATATATATATACATATATATATATATATATATATATATATATATATATATATATATATATATATATATATATATATATATATATATATATATATATATATATATATATATATATATATATATATATATATATATATATATATATATATATATATATATATATCGTATGAACCGTTTTATACCGTTTATAAAAAAAGTGAAACTTGAAAATTTTTCATTTTGACTTATGAAATGTATAATAGTAATAAAGTGTTTTAAAAAGCCTGATCCTATTTTTTCAGCCATACATTGTAATTTGAGAGTTAGAAATCTAAATAATAAAGCACAGCTGTAAAAAGTATATACTCGTATCAACCGTTTATAATTTGTGTTATATATTATATTATATATATATATATATATATATATATATATATATATATATATATATATATATATATATATATATATATATTGCTGAAAAATAGGATCAGGCTTTTTAAAACACTTTATTACCATTATACATTTCATAAGTCAAAATGAAAAATTTTCAAGTTTCACTTTTTTATAAACGGTATAAAACGGTTCATACGAGTATATATATATATATATATATATATATATATATATATATATATATATATATATATATATATATATATATATATATATATATATATACATATATATATATATATATATATATATATATATATATATATATAATATATATATATATATATATATATATATATATATATATATATATATATATATATATATATACATATATATACTAGCTGACCCGGTCCCCGTTACCGGCCCTTAATTTTGGTGTTTTATGTATATTATTTATGCCATACTAACCTACAAATAAGATTGATCAATATAAACCCATATAACTTTTAATACTTCATCTTTTATCGTTACAAAGAAAACTTCTAGAGGGTATATAAAGTTTGTCATTCCGATTGTAACTACTTGATATAAGCATTTTAGACCCTATCAATGTCCATCTGTGGAAATAACTCTAGCATTCGAGAGGAATGAAGTAAATGAACAAAACTGCACTCAAATATTTTTTAAGGCTCGTGGAATTGTTGGCTTTCAAAATGGATTATGCGGGTCCACGCCCCGATATAACGGTACCGGTAGATTAAAGATGTATTCGGGGTTTTAGTAAAATTTTTAAACAGAATTTACTGTCAATTAGTACTTTAAATTCCGTTCCTAATATGTTGCAAACATCCTTAGAGTTGTCTTCATGTAGGGTCAAGTTGTGATATAGGCCCCCAGATATTCTTTTTTTTTTGTTTCATACTTTTCGCCAAAATGATTTCAAAATTTGTATTTGAAGTTGGTAATGAATGCCACTTCATTAATGAATGCCACTGCCTATGAATGTAGGTCCACGTCTTCATATAGCCCCTTTATAACACTACCAGACTCACGTTTTCAACAGAAACACCTCATAGCTATGGTGATAGGCTCATTTCTCTAAGGGGCTCACTCAGGTTGCAAGGATAGATTTTGAAGAAAAAAAAATACATAACTATTGGTTTCCATTTAGATATAGCCTCTATGTAACCCTACGTACTACCGAATAAATTCTTATTTCTAGTAGCGTGTACATACGCATTTCGTCAGCTAATTGAAGCTTTGAGATACATTATTGGATCAGCTTAGTATTTTAGCGCTACAATTTTGCGGAGAATATAACTCCCCATATATCAGTATCTATTGATTTAAGATATTTTGGGTTCAGATAAGATGGAAACTTTCCATACGATAGTAGGTGGTACACGTCTTGATACAACTATACTATATTAATGTTATACTCTAATTTGATTTTCCACACTCAATCAGAACACAAAAAAACAACAAAGTATACATTTCAATATGAGTTCAAATGAAAAAAAAATCTTGCAATTAAAGAATTTGTGAAAAATATATTTCACAATATGTATCAAAAATATTCACTTTTCACTGTAGAAGGTATATTAACTTTGTCAATCTATTTGCAACTCCTCGACATACTCATATCAAACCCTACAAAGTATAAATATTCTTGGTTTAGCGATTTTCGTCTGTCTGTCTTTGTAGTCCTAAAAATAAACAAGTAAAAAAGCAGTAAGTTCGGCCGGGGGTAAAGTGCTCACAAAGAACTCCTTGTGTGGATTTTCAGACAATGCGATTTGAAAATGTGGCTCAAATCATCAAAATACAAAATATCTTTATATGGGGGCTATACAATATCGTGGACCTATATAGATAATTCTCTGCCGAGGTATAAAGTACCCACAAGGAACTCCTTGTGTGGATTTTCAGACAATTCCGTTGAAAAATGTGTTTAAAATCATCAAAATACCGAATATCGGGGGGTACCGTTATATGGGGGCTATACGATATCGTGGTCCGATATAGATAATTCTCTTCCGAGGTATAAAGTACCCATAAGGAACTCCTTGTATGGATTTTCAGACAATTCCGTTGAAAAATGTGGGTAAAGTTATCAAAATACCGAATATCGGGGGTACAGTCATATGGGGGATATACGATATCGTGGACCTATATAGACAATTCTCTCTCACTATTCACAAGGCACTACTTGTGTGAATTTTCAGACAATTACATTGAAAATGTGGCTAACATCTTCAAAATACTGAATATCGGAGGGTACCGTTATATGGGGGCTATACGATATCGTGGACCGATATAGCCCATCTTCGAACTTGACCTGCCTTCAGACAAAAGAGAGATCTGTGCAAAATTTTAGCTTCCTATCTTAATTCGTTTAGACTGTAGCGTGATTACAACAGACGGACGGACAGGGCTAAATCGTCTTAGAATTTTACGCTGATTAAAAATATATATACCTTGTTGGGTCTAAAATGATTATTTCGATGAGTTACAAACTATGTATGGTGGAGGGTATAAAAAAGGTAAAAAGCAGTAAGTTAGGCCGGGACGAACTTTGAATTCCCTCCACCATGTGGAACTAATTTGGAAATTTTCAAAAAATAAAATCCTTAAAACATTCTGTTAAAATTTAAAAAAATACCAAATATAACCGTAATATTGGGGTCTATACGACGTGGGTCTACATAGGCATTGTTTGTCATGAGCCATTACATTATAAGCGGTGAATAATGTAGCTAAAATCATCAAAACATCCTATATGGGGAGTTACCGTTATATCGGAGCTGTGCGAAGACCTGGACCTGCAAAGTAAATTTTCTGTCACAGGCTGTAGCATCCATTACGAACTTCAAATACCACATCTCAAACAATTTCGGTGGGTATTATACCTAAAATCGTCAAAATACCGAATATAGGGAGGCACTGATATATGGGCCTATACGAAGACCTGCACCCGCATAGACAATTTTCTGTCACAGACTGTAGTTCCCATAAAGAACTCTAAATACGTAATTTGAAACAATTCTGGTGAATAATGACGCTAAAATAATCAAAATACCGAATATTGGGAGGTACCGTAATATGGGGGCTAATGTGTACAAAATTTTAGAAGTCTATCTCAATTCATTCGAAAGATAGCGTGATTACAACAGACAGACATCGCTAAATTGACTTAGAATTTTACGCTGATCAGGAATATATATACTTTGTTGGGTCTGACATGAGTATTTCGAGAGTTACAAACGGAATGACAAAGTTAATATACCCTCCATAGTATGGTGGAGGGTATAATAAACTCTTGAATTTTGTCGCCGACTTTTTTACAGCAAATGTACAAAGGTCCTTACGAAGATTTCCAATAGAAAAATAAAAAATTAAAAAATATTTCTTGATTTTTTCCCCGATTATACAATTTATGCATTGAGTTTTTTGCATTCTGTACTACATTTCAATGTAGCCCGCCTGCAATTCCAGTTTTCAAGAAATTATGTCAATTAAATGAAGTTAATGAAATTGAAATAGGTAAAAAAGCTGTATGTTCGGCCGGGCCGAGCTTTTAATACCCTCCACCATTTGGCACAAATTTGGCAATTTCCAAAAAATAAAAAAAATCTGTTAAAAATTCTGTTAAAATCTTAAAAATACCGAATGCCTATATGACTTTTGTCATAAGTTATTACAATATTTAAATGCGAAACTTGAAGAAAAACCTGTTTATAATGTAGCTAAAATCATCCAAATACCGAATATCGGGGGGTACCGATATATCGGGGCAATATGAAGACGTGGACCTACATGGTTAATTTTTTGACTTAGGATGTAGTATCCATTATTCCGATTCCGGTAAATAATGACGCTAAAATCATCAAAATACCGAATATTGGAGGGTACCGTTATATGGGGGCTATACGAAGACGTGAACCTGCACAGATAATTTTCTGTCTTAGGCTGTAGTATCCATTACGAACTTCAAATGCCAAATTCGAAACAATTCCGGTGAATAATGTCGCTAAAATCATCAAAATACCGAATATCGGGAGGTGCCGTTATATGGGCCTACATGATAACTTGGACATACAAGGCCCATTTATGAACTTAACCTGCCTACTGGCAAAATATACATGTGTGCAAAATTGTAGCCTTCTATCTCAATTTGGTGGAAAGATAGCGTGATTACAACAGACAGACAGACGGACAGACAGACGGACAGACAGACAGACGGACAGACAGACGGACAGACAGACGGGCATGGCTAAATCTTCTTAGAATTTTACGCTGATCAAGAATATATATACTTTGTTGGGTCTGACATGAGTATTTCGAGGAGTTACGGAATGACAAAATTTATATACCCTCCATAGTATAGTATGCTATACATAATATATCCTCCTATATACATCGCATATACATTTTCGACCGATTTCACATATTTGACGCAGCAAACACGATTCCAATGAACTTCAGAATATGTATATATATATATATATATATATATATATATATATATATATATATATATATATATATATATATATATATATATATATATATATATATATATACAGAGTGAGAAATAATTGGTTATCTTTAAATTTTCAATTTTAAAATTTCTGTTTTCAATACAACTTCGTTGGTAAAAATTTATATTTTGATCAGACAATTCGAGATATATCTGCACAATTATTTCAATTATGATCCATTTTAAAATAGAGAAAATATAAAAGCTGACATTGTTCAATAGTTTCGGACTTAACATTCTAACCATCTAAGTTGATCCTTTAAAAGTAATTATATATATATATATATATATATATATATATATATATATATATATATATATATATATATATATATATATATAGATAGATATATATATATATTTATATATATATATATATCTATATATATATATATATATATATATATATATATATATATATATATATACATACTTATATCCTCCTATTTGTTAATTTTGTCAAATTACTACTAAAGTATTATTTTACTTTTAATAGCAGGGATGGCTGTCTCTTGTCTAGATGACTTGCGATCGCAGAGTGGTTGTTAGTTTTTATACCCTCCACCATACTATGGAGGGTATATTAACTTTGTCATTCCGTTTGTAACTCCTCGAAATACTCATATCCGACCCAACAAAGTATATATATTCTTGATCAGCGTAAAATTCTAAGTCGATTTAGCGATGTCCGTCTGTCTGTCTGTCCGTCTGTCTGTCTGTCTGTCTGTCTGTCTGTCTGTCCGTCTGTCTGTTGTAATCACGCTATCTTTCGAATGAATTGAGATAGCTGGCTAAAATTTTGCACACATGTTTATTTTTCCAGTAGGCAGGTTAAGTTCGTAAATGGGCCATGAAGGTCCACGTTTTCATATAGCCCCCATATAACGGTACCTCCCTATATTCGGTATTTTGATGATTTTAGCGACATTATTCACGGGAATTGTTTCAAATTTGGTATTTGAAGTTCAAAATGGATACTACACCCTAAGACGGAAAATTATCCGTGCAGGTCCACGTCTTGGTATAGCCCCCATATAACGGTACCTCCCGATATTCGGTATTTTGATGATTTTAGCGACATTATTCACGGGAATTGTTTCAAATTTGGTATTTGAAGTTCAAAATGGATACTACTTCCTAAGACAGAAAATTGTCTGTGCAGGTCCACGTCTTCATATAGCCCCCATATAACGGTACCTCCCTATATTCGGTATTTTGATGATTTTAGCGACATTATTCACCGGAATTGTTTTAAAATTGGTATTTGAAGTTCGTTATCGGAACTACAGTCTGTGGCAGAAAATTGTCTGTGCGGGTCCAGGTCTTCGTATAGCCCCCATATAACGGTACCTCACTATATTCGGTATTTTGATGATTTTAGCTACATTATTCACCGTTTATTTCAAGTTTCGAATTTGAATATGGTAGTGGCTTATGACAAACAATGCCTATGTATGTCCACGTCGTATAGACCCCAAAATAACGGCTATATTCGGTATTTTTAAAATTTTAACAGAATTTTTTATGGATTGTATTTTTTGAAAATTTTCAAATTCGTTGCAAATGGTGGAGGGTATTAAAAGTTCGGCCCGGTCGAACTTACTGCTTTTTAACTTGTTCGTTTTCATAATGTGTTGCCCACCAAACGGCAACATCAGCATTTTGCATCAAACAGCAAGCTCAGCGTCTGGCAATGCAGTTGGCATTTTTGTACTTATTAAACCTCTATTTGTTAACTCCTCCCTCGTTTAAATGATGGACGTCCCTGGACTCCCTGAGATCATCAATAACTACTTGAAGATTTTGTCGGCGTTTCGTCTTACAAAATGTTGTTGTAAGTGTACCTTTGCAGTTTATGATGGGTATAATCTGGTCGCCACATTCAGCTATGTTGTTATTATTAGCAAAATTAAGGATAGTATTGTTGTGCTGAACTGGATGTATGATCATCTTCTTACAAACTAACATAACTTTTTTTTCGAACGTTCCCACGCCTCACATTCCCACCCCTGCAGACCGAGGGGGCGACCTCCCTACGGAGGGATCGCGTACACATCATGATCCGCATCATAATGGGAATTCAGTAGGAAATTGAAAATCAGCTACAGAATCTAATTCATCAGCTAGTTTGTCAAATAATAAAACATGTATGTTAATTGTTTAAAAATAAAATTATTCTAGATTTAATAACTTCTAAACTCATACAAAAATCTACATTACAATACACAGAATTAAAGTCAACACACATTTTACTAAGAGGCTCGCCCATTGAATAATTCGTGCGGTGAAAATCAGTATATAATAATTGGTAGTATCTACTAGATCTAAACGGAACATTAATTCTAATAGATGAAATTAGGAAATCTGAAGTGTAGGCAGTGTGTAGGCAATCTAATTAATTTTAGCATGCTAGCATAAGAAGGCAAAACAAAATCACTATTCCAATGTAAACCTTAACAAAACCTAAAACACCATTTGCTTTATCAACCATTGTTATTACATGGCTATTAAAATTTAATTTTGGATCCATCAAGAGGCCTAGATCGACAAATGAATCTACAGTTGATAATGAATGACCGTCAATATTATATTGTAATATCAGAGAAGAAGATCTGGAGAAGCACATATGCTTACATTTGCTTAAATTTAACTCCATACAATTTAACCTGCACCTTTTAAAAAGGCTATCTAAATCGTTTTGAAGTAAACTAGCTCGTTTATCACAATTATGGGAAATGAATAATTTAACATCATCTGCGTACATTAACAATTTCGAGTAATTTGTGGAATTAGGTAAATCGTTGATAAATAAAAGAAAGAGAACCGGTCCAAGGTGACTTCCTTGCGAAGCACCCGATGGAACGTTAATCGTTTTGGATAGATACCCTTCAAACAAAACTAGTTGTGATCTATCTTTTAAGTAAGATGATATCCATTTGACTACGTTTGTGTTGAAACCCATATAATTTAATTTATATATTAGGAGTTCATGGTTAACCCTATCAAAAGCTTTACTAAAATCAGTATAAATTGTATGAGTTTGTTTACGCTGAACAAATCCTTTTATTACTGTTGACGTAAATTGTATAAGATTTGTTGTAGTTGAAAGACCACTAGGAAAACCATGCTGATATGGACTCAATATAGATTGAATTTTCTGTGAAATTACTGCAGTAATTAATTTTTCAAACAATTGGCACTTAATTTTGCAATTCCTCTATAATTTGACACATTAGTAAGACTACCAGACTTATGTATAGGTATAATATAAGATTTTTTCCAGAAAGTAGGAAAGTGACCAAATGTAAGTGAATAATTAAACAATATAGTTAACGGAAGTGCTAATGTTTCTGAACAATATTTAAGAATTATATTAGGTATACCATCCGGTCCTGGACATTTAATCGATTTTAAACTACACAGACTATTGGACACATCCTGACGTTGTAGAAAAGTTATAGAAATTTGATCAGCCTGTGATAACTTATAAGGATACGAATCTTTAATTTGGCAAGATGTACTGGAATAGGTTGTGGCAAAAAAATCTGCGAAACATTCAGCAATATCTGTGCCTGTGACAAATTCTTATTTATTGTTATATTTCAATACTGAGGGCTTTGAGTAAACTTTTCCTTTTAGATTAACAAAATCATAAAAAGATTTAGGATTGGATTTAAAATTATTTTTAATCTTGTCTAGGTAAAGATTATACAATCTACGAGACTCTAAAGTTTATTTAGATCTAGCAACAGAGTAATTAGTGTAGTCTATTGTTAAGCCTGATTTTTTATATTTACGAAAAAGATTATTTTTAGAGTTTTTTAAACTTGATAACTCAGAGGTTATCCATGGATATTTATTTGAATTTTTAACTCTAGTGGTTGGAACACATTCCAGTTTAAATCGATTTAAAATATCATAAAATTTATCAATTACATATTCTAGATCATTATGGCTGTTACACAGGCACACAAGGAGCCCAATTTACGAAGGAAATGAGGGTATTAAATTTTCGAAAAAAATTTTTTTTTGTAATTAAGGACAGTTTTAAATGAGTCGGACTGACTTTCTTCAATTACATAACTGTGAGTCATGGATATATATATACAGTTGGATGGTATGTATCTTCAGGAGTGCATATTGGATGAATTCTGAATATATCAAAATGCTGTGTTATATTTACAAACGCCAAATCAAGAATTTTGCCGAGGGAATTTTTCACACTGTTTATTTGATAAAGATTTAAGTCACACAAACTATTTATAACATCAAACGTATACTGGGTACTGTTCATCTCGGATGGCAAAGGAATCAAAGCTTCAGAATTTGGCATTGGAAGCCACCTAATGGAGGGCATATTAAAATCACCAAGGATCAGAATGCGATCGGAATCTTTCATTTCTTCAGTGATTAAATTTATTGCTGATTATAAATGTCAAGTAAAGATGAAGGGGGAATATAAGAGCAAGTTACAAACAATTTAGATTTGCCCAATTCAATGGAAACACCAACAAATTCTATATCAAGAAAATCATTTAGATCAATTAAATTAGTGGTATATTTGGTATCAACTGCAATAAGGACGCCACCACCTTTTTTACAAACACGATCTTTTCTAAATATTTGATATTTTGAACATAAAATTTCACTATTTAATATAGATGTTTTTAACAAAGTTTCGGAGAAAACCAATACATTATAATTCAAACCAATGCTATCAGTATATAAACTGGTTAATTTTGTATTAAGCTCCCTTACATTCTGATAGCAAATAGAAAATGAGTCATTTAGTTATTTGGCACCGAATCTGGTCTAAGAGGCAAATGAGCTAAATTATCGGATCTCTCCACAAATTCTTTAATAAATGCCCTAGCAGGCCAAAATTCTTTTAAAATCAACTGTACAAAAATATTTTCAGGCACAACGATTTTGAAAGAAGATCTACTTTCAGAAAATTATTATTATTTACCCCTTTACCTATACCGCTGTTATCTACCGGAACTGGGTGTGTAACAACACTGGCATACGACTGTTCACGTCCAGTCTCAGTTGTTTCAGTGATATTAACTGAAACCGGTTGTGGAACAGTGTTCTCCACAGAAACTATTGCTTTGCGACTAGGCATTCCCTTAGTTGGTACCTCTTCGCAGCCCTTTTGCGTTTCTGGCCAGAAACTGACGGTGACGACATAAATTCATCTAATTCTTGTTAATTCCGACTGCAAATCCTTTACAAAATTATAAAAGTCTGCAGAGAGTTTCCTACATTGTCACAACACCAACATTATTTCTAATTGTGTCCACAACATTTGCATTAATCCTAGCACATATTGCATGCCATTGATTAAGACAAAACCAACAGGTAACACACAATTCATCCTCTGCAACAATTTTACACAATTCAAAAGGGCACGACATTTTTTATTTTAATTATTATTTATTTTAATTAAAATTATTTCTTTTTTAATACACAGTTACAACTATATTTTTCAAGATTAGATCTGTAGCTGGATTTTTTTTATTTATTTATTTTATTCTTTTTTAAATGTTGGCAACTCTTATGAGATGACAAACAAAACAAGACGATATGTTACAAGAACTAATTAGCTAATGTAACAAAAGAAAGAGGATAAAAGGAGAATATACAACTACACAATTTGAAAATTGATATTACTTTAAAAGACAAAACAAGATTTTAAAACACTACACCAATTATCACTTTGAGTTACAAAATCACTATTGAACACTTTAATACACTTTTTTAACTAGATTAATTAATTTAATAAAATATATAACTAATAATTTTTTCAAAAGCACGGAGCACCACAATTTTTTGACACTAATCACAACAGGGTTGCCAACTGCACTTTAGGGTATTTAATTATAAAATATAAAAAGTCATTATTTAATAGAACTTTAATTTGGGATACTTCCATAAAGTCAGTAAGCGTAATATTGGTGAAGTAATCATTAACAATTTTCTCCAAATCATTAGAGTCTAGGATTGCGGGATTAATTATTCCGATTTTTGTAAGAGTAACTGATAATATCATTGTTTCAAGCTCGGCAATAATGATTCTATTTCGGGAAATCAAAGATTTATATAGATTTTCTGTGTTCATGTGTTCCTTACTAAATTATTTACAGCGTCTGTTAATTCGTTTATTTTTTGCTGCGTCCTTGTATTTATTGTTATTTGCCTATACTTATTAGGACTGTGGTCCCCAAGTTAGCTTCGACAGTTTCCTCTGTGTACAAATTTGACATTTTATTTCCTAATCTTCGATTTATCCTGGGGTAGTACAGTGTCGCTGACGCATGTAAAATTTACATCCGGGCATTTAAAAAAATTATAGTTTCAAAACCACACACATTTGTTAGTTTTTGGTTTTTTAAATCAAGTACAGTATCTGTCCGCTTAAGAAGATCTAGACCAAGTATACCGTCAAATTTTGGTAATAAAGGTTTGGTAATAAAAGAAGGTAGTATCGGTACTGAAAATATTTAAAATGCACTTTCTGTCCACTGTAGTATGACCTCATGGTGACTTTACGTGGAATGGTTTATTCACAGGCACAATATTGTTCAATTCATTAAATGGTTTTATATAATTATTGGACACTCCCGTGTCTATTAAAAATTATATATTTCTCCCTGCAATTTCCCTTTCTATGAACGGTAGCAGGGAGTTATTCCTAAAAAATTGAGTTCGTCGAAATCTAAAAGTTTGTCATCTATTTCTTCGACTTGCTTTTCAGCAAACGCTTGATATTCGAATTCCTTTTGGTCAGGCGCGGTGTTGTCTGAGACTAATTGGTTAATTCTTTGTAGTTTTGGTCCGGTGTACCCAGCACTGCCATTGCTTGGTCTTTTACCTACTTGTCCCTGATTGGCATACTCATTATTTTGTGTGTTCTGCCTTTGAAGATGCACCTGACTATTTTGCGGTTGTCCATAAGGCGGACTGTATTGTCGGTATTGAGTAGGTTCCCTAAATCTTGATGAGCTGTCTATTTCCATTGATTCTTGTTGGACATGTTGCCCTTGTCTTTTAACAAAATGAGGATTTTTACTTCTGTTTTGAAGTTAGTGTCCAATGTTGGGTTACACTCCTTGCTGTGCTGTCTTTGTTCGGAAATTTGCTGTCTTTGCTCGATGCTTCGTGCAAAGTTAGTTGCAAACGTGTAGCGCTCATGATCAGCTTCAACTTCTTGCGCTAATGCCAAAGCTGAAGGAAGGTCAGATGGTCTAGCGGAAAAAAGAACATCGCTTAAAGATTTATTTGTCCCTGAAATGAATATTCGCACTGCATCTGCTCTGTATTCGTTCAGGGGCGCGGCGACTTTGCTGTCATACGTCATTACAGTTTTATTGATAGCAGAGTCAGTTTTTTCTCAACCTCATCATAGTACTACAGAAGTGTCATATTTCCCTGTCGTAAAGTGGACATTTCCTGTTCTGTAAGGTGAACGGGTCTTTTATCTGCATATGTAAAATCTAATCTATTTATTATGACTTTGAAAATGAGAGGGGTATCGAAGGACGAAAGTACCATGTCGGCTGACCAGGTAATTTTGTTCCTCAATATACCTAAAGCTTGGTAATGTTTAGAACTTCCGTTCGTATCTCTCATAAACCTTGTAACGATGTGTGCCGCTTTTCTCCACGAGACGTAAGTCTCATTTTTGCCATCGAATTCTGGCAGGGACTTTATAATATCCAAAGTTTCACTACACGAGACGCTCAATCTTATTTCAGCATCTTTGTACGTTTCTACTTCAGGCGTAGTTATCTGAACATTCCTCAATTCTTGCTTAACCTCTTCAAGTTTCCTACTAAAAGTTAGCTCTTGTACATCGAGTGCGCTTGCAACTGCGGCTTCTATAATCGTTTTCAACTGTTCCGGAGTCAGTGCCATTTTAGTCTATAGTTGGTGCTGCAAACAATCGTTACTTTGAAGTCTTTGGAATTTATTTAATAAATCTTCTAAATCTCTATCACTCATATAATATTTTCGCACAAAACAAAATCGAAATATCGGATAAAAATAAGAACAAAGGCCTTAAGTTTGACAAACACTTATTATTCTTTTAAAATAAAAAAGTCGAAAACACGAAGAAAACCTCTTGCAAAAAAAAAACATGAGCCTGAAATTCACTTAAAATTTTTTCACTTTTCCAATAAACACTCTACTTATATGTTAATATTTAGTTTTAATACTTAATTAATAAGTTAATTGCTAATTAATTTGTTGATTGTTGATATCCGCTTGAGGGAAGTGTAGTGGGCCGTTGGTCGGTTTTGTTGGTAGCGTTGCTTAACGATGATGATGTTTGCTTCTTTGTTGTTGTTCTTAGTGTTGATGATGATGCGGTTGTTAAAAAATCAGTGACTTATATTCATTTAATTCTTCCTAACCGGGCGTTTCCGTAGGTAATATTGGTGTCAATTATGATGATGTTTACTTCGCTGTTGATGTTGATAATGATGTTGTTAACAACGTTGATGTGGATTCTTAACCGGGCGGTTTAGTGGGAGTTGGGCGCCAGTTAAATAATAAAAGAGTTTTGTGTTTATTTAATTTATATTTATTCAGTAGTGAGCAGCGTATTGTATATTGTATATTGTATATTGTATATATATATATATATATATATATATATATATATATATATATATATATATATATATATATATATATATATATATATATATATAAATATATATATATATATATATATATATATATATATATATATATATATATATATATATATATAAATATATATATATATATATATATATATATATATATATATATATATATATATATATATATATATAAAGGTGAACAAATGGCTCATAAAGGTGAACAAATTTTAACATAAATATTGATCCGACTAAATAGAAATAAATACCTATGGAAGGAGGCCAAAATAATTTCTGAATAGTCAAAGTTAATTACGCCATTACCATAGCGCCTCAGATTACGCTTTAGAGTCCCCACGAAGTCTATGTTCTTGTTCATAGTAAAATTCAATGACGAGTCAACAATGACCGTGTTGTTGTCCAACAATCGTTAAAAATCACTATAGATCAGCGGCACTGGGGACTGTACCAAAATATTTACCTATGTTGGCATATTTCGGTAAGATGGTTCTCTACTCACAAAGTAGCCTAAATACAGCAAAATCGATTGGAAAATGTGGTCAAGACCCTCGAAAAAGAAAAGCCAAAATGTCAAATAAAGGCCAAAAATGTGGCCAAGACCACGGTCATAGCTGAAATCAGGGATACATTCATATATGGGTTATACCAAAACGTAGCCCAACCAATATTCTCTTGGGGGTTACAAATTCAATAAAATACAAAATTATCTTTTCTGCCGACACATTAGATGTGAAAGTGGACTTGGGGATACTCCAATGTGGGGACTTTACTTAAATAAATTCCGATGTGGCAATTATCTGTATGATGGTTCCCCACCCCAGGGTAGCATAAATACAATTTTTAGCAAAGTCAATTGATGAATGTGGTCCAGACCAAAATGGGCCCTAGTCTGAAAATTAAAAATTTTATGCGAAGAGGTTCTCTACCCCCTCAGAAACAAAGATGCCAAATAAGGGCCAACATATTAAAAAAGTGGCCAAGACCCCAGAAATAGCTTAAAACATACGATGCTTACATAAATATGAAGTCGGGTTGTACCCGTATCCGTCAGCTATAATCGTTATCATGACCTGCAAAAGCGATTTAAGGTATCTTGAATGTTTGGGAAGAATTTCTGGAAGGATAGAAATGATTTTCTCACTAAAAGTCCCATTCGCTCTACTATTTTGCACCCTTTAAATTTGGTATTTTATTGATTGTACTCCCAAAGAATTTTGCATTTTTGCATTTTGCTCTCATTGGACGGATTATTGTCACATGAAAGAAGTAGGTCCACGCTTTTAAATTAGCCCCATTAGGCTTTTTCGGTAATTTTTGTTTGTTTAAATGTGTGTGTGCATCTTCCAGCTGAACCACGATGTCGGCTCTGGAGTTGAAAGGTATATGTCAGTTGACATAGTGAAAAATTATTCTTTATTTTGTTCACAAAAAATTCATACAAATTGAAAAAAAATTGACAAAAAAGAATAACAAATTGAAAATATCTTCAACTTGTTCGCTGATTTTTACAGCAAATGTATATATATATATATATATATATATATATATATATATATATATATATATATATATATATATATATATATATATATATATATATATATATATATATATATATATATATATATATATATATATATATATATATATACATTCTGATATTCACTTATTCTGATTTTCATTGGAATCGTCCCGTAGTTCTTGTCTATTATGCATATTTGTCAAACCATAGTTATTCACAAATATGACTTAAAATACCTGTACCCATATTTAAGCCGTGGGCTTCAATATTTAAACCGAGGGCTTCAAATGTGTGCATGTGTAAATCTATTAAAAAGTATATATCAATCGTATCCCCATATAAGGGATCAAATTAATTTTTAGTATGGTAAAAATCGTAGCAAAATTTTCCAGTCCAATGAGCAGTAATTCGGAATTTACTGTATTTTGCACACCTTATAATTGAGGGCTGAATGATATAAGAACAAGTTAAAAAGTATCAGTCGGTATTGCCGACAGATATATACCCTCATTATTTTTATGTCCAATTTTATGCGAAATCATAAATTCAGATAGATGCCATATTTATATCAGGCTTCTTATTGAGAGAAATATTTGAGCATAGCAAATAGTAAAGAATTGCTAAATTGTTTTGAAAGTTATGACTGATGATGTGGGCAGATATATATCAATTTCTTAACAGATCTTGTGTTAGCAAAAAATTTTTATGTGTGAAATTTGAAGAGATTTGGATGCTTATTTCGCTTTATTTGAGCGTTTTGTTTTTCAAAATCTTGAACCCTAAGTATGGGGGAGGTACCAGAAGAAATGGTGCGATCCATACCACCTTTATAACAGATCTTATGTTGATAGAAATGTTGAGATGTGCCAAGTCTTAATGGAATCGGATCTTAATGTGGCGTTTTATGAGCTTCATGGGTATTCAAAATTTCGACACTTTGTGGGGGAGGTACCAGAAGGAGTGGACCGATACATTCCATGTTAACAGCAGATCCTGGGTTTATAAAAATATTCGAATGTGTGAAATTTGAAGACGTTCGGATCCTTACATCACATTTTATAAGAGTTATAATTATTCAAAATGTCGACCTTTTGTGGGGGAGGTACTTGATGGAGTGGACCGGTACTGTCCATTTTAGCACCTGACCTAACACTTACGCAAATATTAGGATATTAGGATTTGCAAAGTTAGAGCAAAATCGGGTAACCGTTTCTCTTTCTGTGCAAAAAATAGATTTTATATATATTTTGAAAATTTCGACCTTTTGTGGGGGAGGTACCAAAAGGAGTGGACCGATGTATTCCCTCTTAACACCAGACCTTGGGTTAATAAAAATATTGTGTGCAATTTGAAGACTATCGGACTCTTACATCACATTCTATAGGAATTGTAATTATTCTAAATTTTGATTCATTGTGGGGGAGGTACTTGATGGTGTGGACCGATATTGTCCATTTTCGCACTTGACTTAGAACTGATGCAAATATAAGGAATTGCAAAGTTTGAGCAAAATCGGATTATTGCTACTCTTTTTGTGCAGAAAAAAAAAAAAAAAAAAAAATATATATATATATATATATATATATATATATATATATATATATATATATAATATATATATATATATATATATATATATATATATATATATATATATATATATATATATATATACTGTCGTTTTTATTTTTTCTGCACAAAAAGAGTAGCAATAATCCGATTTTGCTCAAACTTTGCAATTCCTTATATTTGCATCAGTTCTAAGTCAAGTGCGAAAATGGACAATATCGGTCCACACCATCAAGTACCTCCCCCACAATGAATCAAAATTTAGAATAATTACAATTCCTATAGAATGTGATGTAAGAGTCCGATAGTCTTCAAATTGCACACAATATTTTTATTAACCCAAGGTCTGGTGTTAAGAGGGAATACATCGGTCCACTCCTTTTGGTACCTCCCCCACAAAAGGTCGAAATTTTCAAAATATATATAAAATCTATTTTTTGCACAGAAAGAGAAACGGTTACCCGATTTTGCTCTAACTTTGCAAATCCTAATATCCTAATATTTGCGTAAGTGTTAGGTCAGGTGCTAAAATGGACAGTACCGGTCCACTCCATCAAGTACCTCCCCCACAAAAGGTCGACATTTTGAATAATTATAACTCTTATAAAATGTGATGTAAGGATCCGAACGTCTTCAAATTTCACACATTCGAATATTTTTATAAACCCAGGATCTGCTGTTAACATGGAATGTATCGGTCCACTCCTTCTGGTACCTCCCCCACAAAGTGTCGAAATTTTGAATACCCATGAAGCTCATAAAACGCCACATTAAGATCCGATTCCATTAAGACTTGGCACATCTCAACATTTCTATCAACATAAGATCTGTTATAAAGGTGGTATGGATCGCACCATTTCTTCTGGTACCTCCCCCATACTTAGGGTTCAAGATTTTAAAAAACAAAACGCTCAAATAAAGCGAAATAAGCATCCAAATCTCTTCAAATTTCACACATAAAAATTTTTTGCTAACACAAGATCTGTTAAGAAATTGATATATATCTGCCCACATCATCAGTCATAACTTTCAAAACAATTTAGCAATTCTTTACTATTTGCTATGCTCAAATATTTCTCTCAATAAGAAGCCTGATATAAATATGGCATCTATCTGAATTTATGATTTCGCATAAAATTGGACATAAAAATAATGAGGGTATATATCTGTCGGCAATACCGACTGATACTTTTTAACTTGTTCTTATATCATTCAGCCCTCAATTATAAGGTGTGCAAAATACATTAAATTCCGAATTACTGCTCATTGGACTGGAAAATTTTCCTACGATTTTTACCATACTAAAAATTAATTTGATCCCTTATATGGGGCTACGATTGATATATACTTTTTAATAGATTTACACATGCACACATTTGAAGCCCTCGGTTTAAATATTGAAGCCCACGGCTTAAATATGGGTACAGGTATTTTAAGTCATATTTGTGAATAACTATGGTTTGACAAATATGCATAATATATATATATATATATATATATATATATATATATATATATATATATTTTTTTTTTTGTTCTTGAAAATATCGACCTTTTGTGGGGGAGTTACCCGAAGAAGTGAACCGATACATTGCCATTTTCACACCAGACCTTGGGCTAATAAAATTATTGGGATGTGTAAAATTTGAAGACAAACGGGCTTTAACAGCACATTTTATGAGAGTTGTTATTATTCAAAATTTTGACCCTTTGTGGGGTAGGTACTTGATGGAGTAGACCGATATTGTCCATTTTCGCACCTGACCTGGCACTGATGAAAATATTAGGATTCGCAAAGTTCGAGCAAAATCGGATTACACTTTCTCTTTCTGTGCAATAAATTATTTTCTTTGAAAATTTTGACATTTTGTGTGGGAGGTACCAGAAGGGGTGGACCGATATTGCCCATCTCCGAACTCGGTCTAAGTTTGACAAAAATATTACGATGTACCAAGTTTGGATCAAATCGGATACTCCTTTCGAGAGTTATCGTGCGCACCAGCCAGCAAGACAGACAGACGGACGGACGGACATCGGTAGATCGACTCCAAATATTCTGAAACGGATTTGGTCCAAAGAGACCCAGGGTCTAAAACCATTACTTCGACTAGACACGTTTTGACCGTATCAAATGATATATACCCTCTGTAGCCATATGGCTGAGGGTATAATAATAAAAATAAAGTTAATTACTTTTTTTAAGCCCAATAGCACCCTAGATTGTACATTAGAGTCCTCATAAGTCCCCCTAACCATGTCGGTCTGTTTGTCCGCCAAAAGGTGGCCTTGAGGGGGTACTATTACATGGAGAAAATTCTAAAATTTGTAGATATGTTAAAATTTTTTTGTAAGATTTTCACCCCCCAAATACACAATTTTAGCAAAACCCCTTGAAATATGGTAAAATCAGGAGGCTTATATGGGCACTACTCAGAAACATCGACCTACATTGAAACCTTATTTTTATCCCTTATAGTCCATGATGACAAATAGAGGCCAAATCAAAAATACAGCAGAACAACATAGCAAGTCAAACTGAAAAAAATTTGCATGACTTAAATAAGTAAAAATCGTTTTATCCACCTCAAAATTGAGAGCAGAATGATTTCAGAATAGTCAAATATAATTACTATTTTGCACCCATTACCGAAAGATGGGAATTGATTTTATTTGCCATTTAAATTGTAAGTTGTAGACCCCATAAAGTCCAGATTTTTCATAACAGTATAATTCAATGTCGATTCAACAAGTATTCGGTCCCGTGATAATTTCTATATTTGTAATTTGTTCATGTTTTCATAATTTATTTCATATAGATGTACATTTCAAATCTACGTTCCCAACCAATGTTCTCTTGGGGGTTACAAATTCAATAGAATACAAAATTTTCTATTCCGACCACACATTAGGTGTGAAAGTGGACTTGGGGATACGTCAATGGGGACTTTACTTAAAGAAATTCCTATGTGGAAATTATTTGTATAGAAAACAAATACAATTTTTTGGCCAAATCAATTGATGAATGTGGTCAAGACCAATATGGGCCCTATTCTGAAAATTTCAAATTTTATGCGAAGAGGTTCTCTATCCCCTTAGAAACAAAGATGCCAAATAAGGGCCAAAGAATTAAAAACACCAAAAATAACTAAACTCATACGATGGTTATATAAATATAAAATCGGGTTGTACCGTTATCCGTGAGTTATAATCGATATCATGACCTGCAAAAGCGATTTAAGGTATTTTGAATGTTTGGGAAGAATTTCTGGAAGGATAGAAATACTTTTCTTACTAAAAGCCCCATTCGCTCTACTATTTTGCACACTTTATACTTGGTATTTTACTGATTGTACTCCCAAAGAATTTTGCATTTTGAGCTCTCATTGGACAGATTATTGTCACATGAAAGAAGTAGGTTCACGCATTGAAATGAGCCCCATTAGGCTTTTTCGGTCATTTTTGTTTGTTTAAATGTGTTCGTATCTTCCAGCTGAACCACGATGTCGACTCTGGAGTTGAAAGGTAGATGTCAGTTAACATCGTATTTTGGATTTATTTCATTTTTTGGTGAAAAAATGTATATAGTGAAAAATTATTCTTTATTTTGTTCACAAAAAATCCACTAAATTCAATATGATAATACAAATTGAAAAAAATTGACAAAAGAAGAATAACACATTGAAAAAATCTTCAACTTGTTCGCTGATTTTTTACAGCAAATATTTAAAGATACTTGTCCTTTGTCAATAGAATGTACTATTATTTTAAAATTCGATTCCACTGAAATTCTTTTTTCGATTTTTCCCGATTTGAGAGTTTTTGCAATAAGATCTCTTTTTCGTAATTTTTAAGCGATTTTGAAAAATAATTATCTTTTAACTTTGGTGTGACCGCGTTAAATAATTTCGATATCTGTTCCGTTTCTCCACCACATAATTCGCTACTACACTTCCATGTAACCCGACATCAATTTCAATTATCTAGAAATCAAGTCAATTAAATAAATTGGTATTAATATTCGAATTCAGAAATAAAATATAAAAAACGCTACCAATTTACTTTGGAAAAAACTAAGTCAAAATGGGAAAAAAATCATGCAAAATAAAACATTACTATTGTACATTTCAAAAGTCAAAATGAAAATGTTAATATATCACATTTTTACGCGATTTTTTATCCTTTTCGGACAGGAGACAATTCCGAATTTGTATAACACAACTTTCTTATATATATATATATATATATATATATATATATATATATATATATATATATATATATATATAATATATATATATATATATATATATATATATATATATATCTTCTATATCTATAAAAGAGGAAAATGTTTGTATGCTTGTTTGTTTGTTTGTAATTTATGGACTCGAAAACCGCTAATCAGTTTTTCCTGAAAATTTCCAAGTATATTGCAACATCGCCTGAAAGTAACATAGGCTATATAAATTTTTGAAATTCCACTTGGATTTGGAGATATAGCATCAGAATCGGAGGTAGCTCCCAAAAATTTAGATTTTATATGCACATATCTATTGATACATTACAGATACAGTCTCCAAATTTGGAATGCGTAACGGAATTTCAAACAAAAACAAATTTGCCAAATTGTATTGAAATCGGTTCAGGTTTCGATATAGCTCCCATATATGCTTTCGGACGATTTCATATATTTGATACACCAAACACGATACACATGTCCGATTTCAATGAAATTCGGTATGAGTGACTAAATTTGGTACAAAAGTAAATTTGTCTAATTTCATTGAAATCGATTTAGATTTGGATAAAGCTCCCACATATATTTTCGTCCGATTTCATGTATTTGATGCACAAAACACGATACGTATATCCGAGTGCAATGAAATTCGGCGTCAGTGCTTAAATTTGGTTAACAAACAAATTTGTGAAATTATATTGAAATCGGTTCAGATTTGGATATAGCTCCGATATATATTTTCGGATGATTTCATATATTTGATACACCAAACACTATACGCATATCCTATTTTAATGAAATTTGGTATGGGTGACTAAATTTGGTACAAAAGTAAATTTGTCAAATTTTATTGAAATCTATTCAGATATGGATATAGCTCCCATAAATATTTTCGGCCGATTTCATGTATTTGATATACAAAACACGATATCTATGTCCGAGTCCAATGAAATTCGGTATGAGTGACTAAATTTGGTACAAAAATAAATTTGTCATATTATATTAAAATCGATTCAGATTTGGATATAGCTCCCATATATATTTTCGGCCGATTTTACATATTTGATGCACCCAACGCGATGTGTACGTCCGATTCCAAAGAAATTCGGACAGAGGGACGAAATCTGGTACCTGTTAAAATCGGTTGAGGTTTCAGTATAGCTCCCATATATATACTTTGACCGATTTCATATATGTTATGCATCAAATACGATATATGTAACCGATTCCAATGAAATTCAGAATGTGTGGCGGAACTTGGTTACAATAATAAATTTGACGAATGAATTGGAAATCGGTTAAGATTTGGATATATATATCCAAATATATATTTTCGACCGATTTCACGTAATTGACGCACTAATTTCAATGAAATATGGAAAGTATGAAGTGTGTGTTATAGTAAATTTTTCAAATTATATTGAAATCGGTTCAGATTGGGATATGATTTAATTAGAAGTATTAACCCACAACGCTTTTTCAATGGTATTAGGTTAACAGTAAAAAACTACACAACAATTTAATTGAGGATACGATTATTACGGGAAAGTATGTTACTACCTCGAATTCTCTAATTGCAACAGAAATTCCACTCAACTTCTAAAGACGGAAGTTTCCTGCATGCTTGACATTTGCTATGAAATTAATAAATCCGAAGGATAAACCCTTCGTATATGCGGACAAAATTTGGCATGTTCCTACTTTTCCCATGGTCAGCTGTTCCTGTAATGTTCACGCGTTTGTAGACCGAGCTATTTGTTTATTTACGCATTAAAGTATTACAATACTTTTGTATACCCTCCACCATACTATGGAGGGTATATTAACTTTGTCATTCCGTTTGTAACTCCTCGAAATACTCATGTCAGACCCAAGAAAGTATGTATATTCTTGATCAGCGTAAAATTCTAAGTCGATTTAGCCATGTCCGTTTGTCTGTCCGTCTGTCTGTTGTAATCACGCTGTCTTTCGAACAAATTGAGATAGAAGGCTAAAATTTTGCACACGTGTTTATTTTTCCAGTGGGCAGGTTAAGTTCGCAAATGGGCCATGTAGGTCCACGTTTTCATATAGCACCCATATAACTGTACCTCCCGATATTCGGTATTTTGATGATTTTAGCGACATAATATCCGGAATTGTTTCAACTTTGGTATTTGAAGTTCGTAATGAATACTACAGCATTGAGCAGAAATTTGTCGGTGCAGGTCCGCGTCTTCGTATAGCCCCCATATAACGGTACCTCCGAAAATTCGGTATTTTGATGATTTAAGCGTCATTATTCACCGGAATTGATTCAAATTATGTATTTAGAGTTCGTAATGGGAACTACAGTCTGCGACAGAAAATTGCCTATGCAGTCCCAGGTCTTCGTATAGGCCCCATACATCAGTACCTCCCTATATTCGGTATTTTGACGAGTTTAGGTACAATACCAAGAGATATCGTATTTGACATTGGTAATGGATGCTATAGCCTGTGACAGAAAATTGTCTATACTGGCCCAGGTCTTCGCACAGCTCCAATATAACGGTAAATCCCTATATGCGATATTTTGATGATTTTAGCTACATTATTCTAGCTAATATGGTAATGGCTAATGGCAAACAATGCCTATGTAGGTCCACGTCGTATAGACTCCAATATAACGGCTATATTCGGTACTTTTAAAATTTTAACAGAATTTTGAAGGATTTTATTTTTTGAAAATTTCCAAATTGAAAGGGGTTGCGAAGCACACCGGGTTCAGCTAGTATACACATATATATACTTTTCCACGGATTTGTTTGAAAATTGGTATTTGATGGTCATAATGGGTTCTAGCTCCGGTGGCGAAACATTGCATGCATAAGATCACGTTTTGGTATAGCCCCCATATAACGGTACCTCCTGATAATCGGTATTTTTATGATTTTTGCCACACTTTTTCCCGGATTTGCCTGAAAATTGGTATTTCGGGGTTATAATGGGTCCTAGTTCGTATGGCGAAACATTGTATGTATAGGTCTACGCTTTGGTATAGCCCCCATATAACGGTACCTCCCGATATTCGGAATTTTGATGATTTTTGTCACATTTTTTCAACTATTTGTCTGAACGTTGGTATTTGTAGGTCATAATGGGTCCTAGTTCGTGTAGCGAAACATTGTATATATAGGTCCACGCTTTGGTATAGCCCCCATATAACCGTATCTCCGGATATTCGGCATTTTGATAGTTTTTGTCACATTTTCTCACGGATTTGTATAAAATTGGAACTTGGTCGCCCATTGCATTTTGATAGTTTTTGTCACATTTTCTCACTTGGTCGCCCACTTTTTTACAGCAAATGTTTAAAGGTCCTTACGAAGATTGCCAATAGAATGGGCTATAATTTTAAAACTCGATTCCGTTAAAAAATATTTCTGGATTATAAAATTTATGCATTAAGTTTTTTGCATTCCGTACTACATTTCAATGTAACCCGCCTGCAATTTCAGTTTTCAAGAAATTAATTCAATTGAATAAAGTTAAAAAAAAAAAATTAAAAAAGATTGTTTTCGATTTTTTATGCGTGCTCATAGAGTCTGAAAATGAGCCGATCGTATCATGAAAACTGGAAGAATGTGCTCGTAGAGCAAGATCGTGCAATGCCACGAGAAGGTCCTGATCTTTTAATGGTTGAAATCGTCGAGTCCAATGTGGCAAAACCACTGAAGACGGATTTTTAATTCAATTTTCTCCGAGGGAGGTTCCGTTTTATCCGTTATGTATGCCGTGGGCTTCATGGATCAGCGCAGCTATCAAATCGTTGTTCCGTATTGTATATAGGACGTAATCCGCACCCCATCGTCGCAACCATCATTCTAAATTTTCCAACTCATATGAGAAGTAGAAAAAAAGCGAAAATGTAAATCGGGACGAACTTTTTTCAGAATGACCACAAAACCGTAGGTCGTTTTTCAACTGTATAGTTCGATGCTTCGCGGCTCTAACGCGGCCATCAAACTAATATTTTTTTTAATTTGTAGCGAAAAAGTAGAGAGGAGGCGTAGACGACGCGAAACATCGACTATAACTAACTCCGTAGGAGTGGGATATGAATTGAAATCACCGTCGGACGAAAGTGCCCCTTTCTGTATTATATTTCGCCCCTCACATTCGGTTACATTTGTGTGAATTATGGATCGGTGATCCAGCAATATAAATAATTATTGATGCATAGCATGTGGTTTAATATTTGGCATTCAAAAGATGCCAGATGTACAATATAGGATGCCTCTTTGAAAATTCAGTACAGACGGTCGTATAGACATTGTTTATGCGGATTGCGTTCATTTGCGTGACAAATGAAAAAAGCAGATGTAGTCGATCCAGATGGTCGTTGACCAATATTTGCGTATTAAGTAGGAGGACGAAGTGTAGGAATCTTTGTATGGAAAAAGTGTCCGTAGGGAAAGATGTGAGCAAAAGTGACTCAAAGTCCTCAGTCCCTAAACAGAAGGTACCCTGTAGCAGAATCTTCGGATAAAGATCTGCATCTAATAGTAGGTCAATAGGACGAGAAGAAAAAGGATCAGGGTCAGACAAATGAAGATTTGTAAATTGGGGAATGGTGTGACGTTTGATGGAAAATGATGGCAGATTATCTGCAATTGCCGTCAGAACCAGAGCATTAGTTTCCATTGTCTGCGTAGCATCCAATGGAGAACTGATACGAATGGGACATTGCTTACGGAAAATTTGTGAAACGAATCCACTAACCCCCGAGATTGAAGCTTGAACGTTATTCGCGCCTATACCCAATCTTTTTTTGTACACGTTCAGATTCAAAAGATGCTTCTGAAGAAGGATCTATTAAGACTGTGTACGTAGAACCTTTGTGCACAATATGCACCATAGCTGTGCCTAACAATATTTTTCTGCTCTGGGTGGTATGAAATACCTGTCGGTTTGAAGACCCTGATATAATATTGGTAGAAGTTGTAGGTAGAATTACCTGATATGGACTTCTAACATGTGAAATCGTCGGAGACGATTGAGGCGTGGCCTCGATGTGTAACAGCGTGTGATGCCGTTTATTGCATATAGTGCAGTTGTAAATGCTGTTAAAGCTTCATGTCCGTGAGACAAACGATTAAGACAACATAAGTGTTTCTTAACTGTGCTGATTCTTTCAGGAACTGAAAGTCTAAGGAATTTATGACAAACACTTAGATGATGCCTTTGTCGTGAACAAAGCACACATGATTTAGGTGAAGATGTATAAAGTAACCTTGAGAAATTAGGGGCACTTCAGGCCGTGACGGAATATGATGTATTCGTTGCACCAATCGTAGGAATGGAACGTTGGTATCATAGGTTAGGAGTTCGACATAATCGATGCCTCTAATGTCACGCAAGCAGGTCAGAGTTCTGATTCTTTCTGTAAGAGACTCTTTCCACAAATCTTTCAAATCTTTCCACCTACATTTGAACCTACATACATATGCATTGCTACCTCGAATCACACTAATAGGGAAAATGCGGTAAAATTTTAAAAAATTGAAGTTTCCTGTACGTTTGACATTTCCTATTACAATTAATAAATCTAAAGGAAAATCTCTTCGTGCACGCGGTCTAGATTTTGCAACCTTTTTTGTTTTTTATTTTAATTTTTTTACATTACAATTAATAGTTTTTTTTTTTTAAGTCTTGAATTAGCTTTTTAGAACACAAAATCTATGTAAATAATATTTTGAATGCCCGGTTCAGCTAGTCTTTTATATATATAACAAGTTAAAAACCAGTAAGTTCGGCCGGGCCGATCTTTAAATACCCTCCACCATTTGGAACGAATTGGGAAATTTTAAAATAATAAAATCCTTAAAACATTCTGTTAAAATTTTAAAAATACCAAAAATAGCCGTTATATTGTGGTCTATACGACGTGGGCCTATTGTTTGTCATAAGCCATTACCATATTCAAATTCGAAACTTCAAATAAACGGTGAATAATATAGCTAAAATCATCAAAATATCGTATATAGGGAGGTACTGTTACATCGGAGCTGTGCGAAGACCTGGACCTGCATAGACAATTTTCTGTCACAGGCTGTAGCATTCATTACGAACCTTAAATACTACATCTCAAACAATTTCGGTGGGTAATGTACCTACAATCGTCAAAATACTAATATATGGGGCCTATACGAAGACCTGGACCTGCATAGACAATTTCCTGTCACAGACTGAAGTTCCCATAACGAACTCTAAATACGTAATTTGAAACAATTCTAGTGAATAATGACGCTAAAATCATGAAAATACCGAATATTGGGAGTACCCTCATATGGGGGCTTTACCAAGACGTGGACCTGCACAAAAAATTTTCTGTCTTAGAGTGTAGTATCCATTTCGAACTTCAAATACCAAATTTAAAACAATTCCGGTGAATAATGTCGCTAAAATCATCAAAATACCGAATATCGGGAGGTACCGTTATATGGCGGCTATATGAAAACGTGGACCTACATTCACAAACTTAACCTGCCTACTGGAAAAATAAACATGTGTGCAAAATTTTAGTCATCTACCTCAATTCATTCGAAAGATAGCGCGTTTACAACAGACTGGCAGACAGACGGACGTCGCTAAATCTACTTAGAATTTTACGCTGATCAAGAATATATATACTTGGCTGGGTCTGAAATGAGTATTTCGAGAGTTACAAACGGAATGACAAAACCCCGTCCATAGTATGGTGGAGGGTATGAACATTATTACAGGAGATACTGTTGACTTCCCATTATTTGGGCGCTGAGGAACTGACCACGCCTACTTTTTATCTATATATATAAAAAAAATTGGTCGTTGGTATTTGAATCAGTTGAGAACGCCTGGGACTGTTTGGATAATTTTTTTAAAAATGTTTGTTCTACCCCGAGTAAGGTTTTTATAACAAGAAAAAGTGACCACGCACAATTTTACGATTTGATCGATTTACCTAAAATTCTAATATTTGCAAAAATCTGGAAGATATCTGTTCCACAGTTAGTATACGCCGTAATCTTGACTCGCCCTCCAACCCTAGGTATCTGTTTGGGGTCACAGCAACTGGAACCACCTACTTCTTTAAATCAATATGTAAATATTTGAAAAAAGTGTAGCAATTGAGAACGGCTTTGTTTATTTGTAATTAAGGTGGAAACGTTTTCATGAAAAGAAAATTTTGATAGAAACCTCTATAAAAATCGCGGAACTGGAAAATTTGACTCATCTATTTTATATGGATTTTTGTGTAGAATTGTTTCAAAGTGCATTTTGGAATTGAAAATGCTTAAAATTCTTAAATATTTATTGCCGGTATTGATTTCACAATACCGAAAACTTTAAATGTCAAGTTACAGATAATTCGGTAGAAATTGTAACAAAAATATGCAAAAGGACGAATTTTTAGTGGTATTATTATACCTAAACGAAACGGACATATTCTAACTTCGTAGGAATATTGTATAAAAGATCAAAGATTAACCAAAATATTATACATACACAGACGGATATAGTTTAATTGACATAGGAATTTACCTTGGTAAAAACTAAATTCCTTACAACACGATCTTCTAAAATGTACGAATTCATAATTACTATTGATTTGGAAAATAGTGCTATGACCTTTCTAATACTGATAATTAAAGTTTGGAAATGTTTTAAATACGATGAAATAACGTATATAAACATGCACGGGTGAATAGGATATAAATCATAAAGTGGAATTATGCTGTAATTTTTTGACAAAAGATTTCTAACTTCAAATCGGCCAAATAAGAGTACATTTGGTCGACGAATATTAGGATATAATATTATATGAGGGCTATATCTAAATGGGAACAAATATATACCTCTTGCAACATCAATCATCCTAAGAATAATATAAAAATCTGTGCAAAGTTTGAAAGACACATATTAAATTTGGTGACCTCTATCTAAATGACCTCTATGGAAATAACCCATCCAATGAGAACTCAAAATCAAAAATTCATTGGGATTGTAATCAGTGAAATACTGATATGAAGAGGCACCGTAATATGCGGACTGTACAAAATAGTGGAACGAATTGAAGATTTATTAAAAAAAGGATTCATATCCTCTGTAAATTCTTCCGAAACCTTAAAAGTAACCTTAACTCACATATAATGTTATACGGGGACTATGCGCTATAGTCAGTTATTACACTGCGGGAAATTACACTTGGAAAATTGTTCAGGTCCAACGTTTTTAGGGTCCATTTTATATAGCTCAACCATACACAAAGTGCTTCAAATGTTTTGCTCTATACTCCGCAAAAGTTAAGATATAGTTTTAAATTTGATACAATCCTAAGGGTTACCTGAAGAACCATTTGTACTGTTCAAATCTATTGTTAACAAATGTACAGTCCACAAATAAATACAAACACCAAAGGGGCAAGCATGTGGGGTCTTTAAATAAGATAAGAAACTGTAGTGAGCAGACCTTCGATTTAGAAATAAATAATACAGAATTTTCAATTGCTGCAAGTGTTATGGTGGAGTTATATTATGGGATGTAATCTTTACTCAGACTGATAAGCAAGTGCAGCATGTTTGCTTGCCACATGTAAGATAGCTATGTGTGTGTATGACCTCCTCCTAAGGTTTATGGTGGCACGGTGCATATGCATGTGTACAGTTAGAATCTATCTCTCTCTCATTTACACTTAATGATAATTTAGGTTAAGTCATATTATCATAACTAGTTCTTAAGAAATATTTTTAATAAATAAATTCAGTGTAGTAAAAATATTCCAACGGTGCGTACATTTCTTCCGCGAACAGTTTGGTCCTTCGAAACCTTAATTAAAAAAAAAATAACCAGTTAAAATTAATAATTAAAAAAAAATAAAATAAAATGATGAAATTTACACAATTATGCGATGCCCAAAAAGATATCCACCACGTTCTGTCAGATCTGAAGAGCCAGTTGGAGGAACCAACACGTCCTAATAGATTGGCAGTCATGGAAAGGACGCTCGAGGAAAAATATGGAAATTTCCGTAAAAATCACGAAGTTATAATAACTCAGTTTGGCACATTCGGTGACTACCAGAACAGCGAAGTAGTCTCATCAAAGCCGCAATTGGTGATGGACATCCGCAAATTAATCGAAAAGATGAGAAAGAAAAACGCTGAAACTGAAGGTATGCAGTCTGAAGATGAAAGCTGTTTCAAAGACGAAACGGAAAATAGACTAGTGGTGGCAGATAACAGTAACAATCTTGAAATTGAGACAACAAAGCGTATCCACAACAATGAAGAAAGGGATGCAATGAATGAATTGCTAATCCCTTCAAAGCCGAGTCAGAAGGAGGCTGCGGCAAGGAAAATGGTAGTGACGGCGAGTACAAAAGACGAGGGGACTTCAAATCTCTGTAAAAAGGCTGGGGAAAGAAGGGATGCGGCTATGGAGCCATATTCCCAAGAAGACGAATCGATCGAAGGCTCGGCACTGACCAAGTACGAGGTGGAGACAAAAGGTCTGCTACAACATATGGAACAGACCATGGATATGATGGATTGCCTTCAAACAGAAGATGAGCTGGATAGTGCTTATAAATTCACCGAAGGTCTTATAAATGCCGCTGAAAAGGAGGTCAGATTCGACTCGGATATTGGGGCTCAATGGAGACAGTTATTAATGAAGAAATCAATTAGAGCAGCAGAAATCAGACAGACTCAACCGAAAAAAGCAGAAAAGGTCGATAGGCCTTATACAATAATTAATAAAAAAGAAATCGAAGTTCCTACATTCATGGGAAATATAAGTGAATGGGAATCATTTCACGACTTGTTTAAAAGCCTAGTGCACGACGCACCATACTACACCAATGTGAAAAAAATGCATAGGCTAAAAGCGGCTGTAAAAAGAGAAGCGAGCCGCATAATTCAACATCTTCGAACCCAAGATAGCGATTATGAAGAGGCGTTGGAATTATTGAAGGAAAGGTACGAAAATCGAAGAGTACTTTTCAACAAATTGGTTGACGCAATTTTGGATCAACCATCAATGGACACCGAGTCAACAAACAGCGTGAAGCAGATGCTAGATACTACCAAAAACAGTATTCAAGGGCTTAAGTCAATGAAGATACCTTTGGAAAATACAGCTACATTCTTCGCCAGAGTCATCCTGAGGAAATTTGACAAAAATGGTTTGCGATTATACGAACAACAGATAAAGAAGCCAAGAGAAATCCAGAAACTCGAAGATGTGATCCAGTTTTTGGAGCAACAATTTTTAGCGTTAGAAGCAGCAGGGGACTTGTTGGTGGCAAAGAAAGAATTTAAATTCGAAAAAAGAGTCAATCAAATGCAGGAGTCTTGTCATGTCTGCAATGGAGTGGGACACAAAATGTTTGACTGCAGAAAGTATTTAGCAATGACACCAATCGAAAGAAAAAACAAAGCTAAAGAGATTCAAATGTGCTACTTCTGTTTAAATCACAAAACTGATAAAAAGTGTCTCAGCTACAGGCGGTGTCAAACGTGTAATGGACGACATCATACACTACTACAAGTGGACGAACAAAAAGTCATAAAAAAGGCAGAGACGAAAAAAGATTCCAGCAGGTTAAAAGCAACGACGGTGACACAGGAGAGTCATTCAACTGTATTACTAGCAACAGCACAAGTGAAAGTGCGGGCAATAAGCGGAGAATATGTGATAATGAGAGCTATTATCGACCAAGGATCTCAAGTGACGTCGGTGTCAGAGGAAGCCGCTCAAATTCTGGGACTCCCGCGGATCAAAAATAACACTGTGATTCATGGCCTTGGCACCCGTTGGGGTCTCAAAATACAAAGTTAAGTTGGATATGAAACCTCGATTTATGAGCAATGATGTCTTCAGCACAGAAGCGTTAGTTCTGCCAACAGTGATGAGTGCACAGCCAGAAGAGTCATTCGAAACCAGTATAGAAGAATGGAACAACTATACACTAGCAGATCCTTTATTTAATAAAAGCGACAGAGTGGATTTGATCATTGGCGGCGACCTTTATTCTGAAATAATGGAAGAAGGCCAAGTGAAAAATAAAGGACCTTTTGCGCAAAAAACAAAACTGGGATGGATCTTGTCTGGTAAAGTTCAGCTTAAAGATAAATCCAGAAGATTTTATTCGGCAGTGACAAACTTGGAAAGGTTCTGGGAGTTGGAGGAGTGGACACGCCATCAAGTATGACGATCGAAGATGACTGGTGCATGCAAAGTTACAATGAGACGACGGTGGTGGAAGATGAAGGAAGAATAGCGGTGTCATTACCACTGAAAGATGATAAATCCCTTGGTGATTCGAAAGGTCTGGCAATTGCAAGATTATTGTCAATAGAAAAGAAGCTACGTCGTAACCCAAATCTTGATGAAAGCTACAAAAAATTTATGAAGGAGTACGAAGAGTTGGGCCATATGGAAAAGGTGTCAGCAGCAGTTGAAGGGAAGTACTACTTACCGCATCATTCAGTCGTAAGAGAAGGAAGTATAACTACGAAAGTACAAGTAGTCTTCGATGCATCGACAAAATCAACAAATGGCAAGAGCTTGAAGAACATTATGTACACGGGACCTAAGCTGCAAAGGGACATATTTGACATCATGCTACAATGGCGTATGTTGCGTTACGAGATAACAGCGGACGTAGAGAAGATGTACCATCAAATAAAAGTGCATCCAGCTGATCAGGAGTACCAGTATATATTGTGGAGAGAGGATGAAAAACAGCCGATTCAGCAATATAAATTGACAACAGTCACTTATGGAACAACAGCAGCGCCATTCTTAGCAGTGATGAGTCTGTTTAGAATAGGAGACGATCCAGAAGTTGACACACATATAAAAAAGATTATACGAGAAGATTTTTATATGGACGATTTGATGACGGGTGCGGATTCAATTGACGAATGCAGGAGGATTGTGACCAAGGTATCCAAGCAACTGAAGAAACATAAATTCAACATCAAAAAATGGCTCTCAAATAACGAGGAAATCCTGGAGTTAGTAACAGACAGAGGAAACAATGATAAATATTTGACCACATTGCAACACAGAAGAAAGTGGTCCCAGCCAAAGGATAATGTGCAGAAAGGAGATGTGGTGATTGTCAAAGAGGAAACATCGGCTCCAGCAAAACTGCCTCTTGGTCGAGTCGAGGAGACATTTGCGGGTAAAGATGGCAAGATTTGTCCATTGGTGAAGGCAGAAGAAGTTGATGTCCAGAAGAATACTAAGAAGGACAACAAAGTTTCAGCAGTTGGGGTGTTCCTGTCGGTGTTGTTGATAAATTCAAGTAGAGCGGCGCAAATTGGTGGTACAATAACCCCACTGAATAATTCAGCAGCATTATACCTGGACTACAGTGGCTCCGTGGATGTAGTAGCGTCAACATGGAATGTAATAGTACATTTCAATATGCAGCCGTATTTTGAGTTAATACAACGAGCAGAGTTACTTTTAAAAGATATGAGAACATCATGTCCAAAGCTAATGGACTTTGAGAGCCAGTGCGATCACGTGCTAGACGCGATAGGAAGACAGGTGGGAAATATGGAAAAAACAAATCAATATTTGTTCCCCGGGGAAGTTCAGCGAGTGAAGAGAGCTCCCCTGGAGTTCATAGGATCGCTGCAGAACGTGTTGTTTGGGACAATGGATGCGGATGATCGAAGACATATGGAGGAAAATATGAAGAACCTATTAAACAACCAGCATAATTTGAAATTCCTGATCCAAAAACAGACATCAGTGATCGAATCTACTACAAATGTGTTGAGAAGAACCACGGAATAGGTAAATGTTAATTTCAAGAGGATGGTTGAAAGAATCAACAACATTACGGAAGCCGTAAAAGTCCATAAAATTCTTCATGGTGACAAAAGACCTTCAGCTAATTGTGGAAGAGAATGAAAAGGTTCAGGCGCAAATAATTGAGTTGCTGATTGATATAAACCACGGGAAATTGAATACAGCGCTCCTCACTCCAGCACAATTGCAAGACGCAGTAAACCACATCAGACAGCATATACCAGACCACTTGAAGCTACCAGGGAAGAAGGATGATCAGTTGCGGACAATTTATAAACTGTTGACTGCCAGAGCTACTACGTTGAAAAATGACTTGGTGATTGCTGTATCTATTCCTCTCTTCAATGACCAAGTGTCTCAGCTGTACAAAGTTTTTCCGATTCCGTTTATGTTTGAAGGAACGAAGATGATAGCCACATCGAGGAACCAGTTTCTTATATACAATTATAATGCGGATGCTTACCACTTGATGTCACAAGCGGAGCTAAACGGATGTCAGCGATTAGCAGAAAATAAATATGTATGTCAAGGAGGATGGCCGTGGATAGACGCAAATGACAACTCATGTGAAGTGTCGTCGATAAAGCCTCTCAATAGCCACAGATGTCAATTTACAACAACACAGCTTGAACATCTATGGACAAAGTTACATGCATCGAACAGTTGGCTAGTTAGTTCTTTCAACATTACGTCGGCACATCTGCAATGTAATCCAGGAGGTCAAATGATAATGAAATTGCCACTTCAAGGGATAGTGGAATTGCAACCTGGATGTACTCTGCGTATCAAAGGTGTTTTAATTTCTGCACCGGTACAATTGAAGTCGGAGCGAATTGTGGATAACAAGATGATGTTGATCACCAATGTTACCGAGATAACTGCATTTAATATGGGTCCACTGAATGATATGAGGATTAACCATACGGATACCATGCAAGGACTGCTTAAAGAAATCGCTGAGTTGAAGAAGACGAAGCTGAACCTTAGAGGACTGGATTTTCATCATCATAGCGGCATGGCGTCATTAATTATAGTACTTACATTCGTTTTAATAGCAGTAGTATTAAACATTAAAAATAAGTATAAAATGAAAAGGGCATTAGTTAGGATAAATTTAGATGTACCAAAACCACGTGAAGAAACAGGAAGTAGATTATAAAGATGATGGAAATTATGGGGGTAAATAAGCCCCGGGGAAGATGTTCACGGATGAGTGAACAGATTTCATAAAATTATTTTAGTTGAATAGAGGAGATAAGTTGTGGAAAGGAAATCTATTGTTAACAAATGTACAGTCCACAAATAAATACAAACACCAAAGGGGCAAGCATGTGGGGGTCTTTAAATAAGATAAGAAACTGTAGTGAGCAGACCTTCGATTTAGAAATAAATAATACAGAATTTTCAATTGCTGCATGTGTTATGGTGGAGTTAGATTATGGGATGTAATCTTTACTCAGACTGATAAGCAAGTGCAGCATGTTTGCTTGCCACATGTAAGATAGCTATGTGTGTGTATGACCTCCTCCTAAGGTTTATGGTGGCACGGTGCATATGCATGTGTACAGTTAGAATCTATCTCTCTCTCATTTACACTTAATGATAATTTAGGTTAAGTCATATTATCATAACTAGTTCTTAAGAAATATTTTTAATAAATAAATTCAGTGTGGTAAAAATATTCCAACGGTGCGTACATTTCTTCCGCGAACATGTACAAAATATGTATCAGGTGGGTCTGCATTGTGATACAGCCCCCCTTTAATGATACCGCCCTATTCAAAGTCTTCAAATGTTGGTCACATTTTTCAATTGATTTTACCCTTATTTGGCATGGTAGCTTTTTCAATGTCAATGTTTTGGAGACGCGCCCACATAAAAGTACCTCCTGATTTCACCTATTTCGGGGGTTTTGATTATATTTTCGAATCGATTTGGCTTAAAATGTGTGTTTAGGCTAATATGGGGTTAGAGAACTATCTTACATGGGCTATTATAAACATTTGATGTATACTTTTTTAAATATATGACTTATTATTTAGGTTTTTGATTCTCAAATTTAAATCTCTGCCTGAAAAATAGGATCAGGTTTTTTGAAACACTATAAATTGCCCATTACGTGAACCTGTATTGACATTTTTGTGATACGTATTTATTTCTATTCAGTCGAGTCATTATTTATACTAACAATTGTGCTACTTATGCGAGCCAGACCTGTGAATTATTATACTTTAAATACAATGCATTAAACTACGGGCTGGCAACGCGGATCGGGCCAGCTAGTATATCTATAAAATAGGAAAAATTTTTTCGTGGGTAATTATATAGACGCAAAAACCGCTGAACAGACATATTACAGCATCGCATGAAAATAACATAGGCTATATAAATTGGTGTAATTTAACTTGGAACTGGAGATATAGCATTAGAATCAGAATTCTAGATTTTGTAAAGACACATCTATTATTTCGTTAGATATACAGTCTTCAAATTGGGATTGTGTAGCAGAATTTTGTACAAAAAGTAAATCATTATCATATTATCTAATTATATTGAAATAGGTAATGTTTTGCTAGCATACATATTTTCGGCCGCGTTCACATATTTTATGCACCAAACCCGATATATAGGTCCTATTCTAATAAAATTCGGAATGAGTAACGAAATTTGGCGCAAAAATGAATTTGCCAAATTATGTTGAAATAGCTGCAGATTTGGACATAGCTCCCATATATTTTTTTTCGGCCGATTTCATGTATTTGATGCACTAAACATGCTATGTATGTCAAATATCAATGTAGTATGACATTTGTGACGGAATTTGGTATAAAAATATTTGTTGTCAAATTATATTAAAATCGGTTCAGATTTAGATATTATTTTATAAGGAAACATAGACCAACACGCCTTTATAATAGTGTTAGGCTAATAGTAACAAGTAAAAAAGCAGCAGGAAGAAACTTAAAAAAAATCAAGAAAATTCCGTCGGAAAATACCACCCGAAGATGTGGTCCTGCTTAAGTAATTTGTGTCATAGGCTGTATTAGCTGTTCCGAACTGTTACGAAATTTGACAAATTTCTGTGAATTGTGTTGCAAAATCATGGCAATAACGAATATCTGGGGGTACCGTTATATGGGCGCTATACTAAAAAGTGGAACTATTTAGATAATTCTCTTCTAAGTATGTAAAGTACTTTTAAGGAATTCGTTTTGTGGATTTTAAAACAATTCCATTGAAAATTTTGGCTGAAATCATCAAAATACCGAATATCGGGGGTATCGTTATATTGGGCAATACGATATCGTGGACTTATACAAAGACTCAAAAGGAATTCCTTGTGTAAATTTTCAGACAATTCCGTTGAAAAATATGGATAAAATCATCGAAATACCAAATACGGAGAGGGGGTTCATACCGTTATAGGGTGATCCGAATATAGGGGGTTACCGTTATATATATATATATATATATATATATATGATATCGTGGACCTGTATGCGGACTGAAGGAAAGAAACCGTTGTCTATTCTAAAGAATAATAATTAAAACGTTTTTTATACGCCTGAATTTTTCTTCTTTTTATTCACATGTTTGTTGACCAAACGATTGATTGTTCACCCTTCTGAAAGAAAAACAAAAAAACGTCGTATATTCTAAAGAATAATAATTAAAACCTTTTTTATACCCTCCACCACACTGTAAAGGGTATATTAATTTTGTCATACTGTTTGTAACTCTTCGAAATAATCACGTCAGACCCAACAAAGTATATATATTCTTGATCAGCGTAAAATTCTAAGACGATTTAGCCATGTCCGTCTGTCTGTCTGTCTGTCCGTCTGTATGCCCGTCTGTCTGTTGTAATCACGCTATATTTCGAACGAATTAAGATAGAAGTCTAAAATTTTGCACACATGTTTATTTTGCCAATAGGTAGGAAAAGTTCGTAAATATCCACGTTTTCATATAGCCCCCATCTAACGGTACCTCCGTATATTCGGTATTTTGATGATTTTAGCAACATTATTCACCGGAATTGTTTCAAATTTGGTGTTTGAAGTTCATGATGGATGCTACAGCCTAAGGCAGAAAATTGTCAATGCAGGTCCAAGTCTTCGAATAGCCCCCATATAACGATACCTCCCAATATTCGGTATTTTAATGATTTTAGCGTCATTATTCACCGTAGTTCGTAATGGGAACTACAGTCTGTGACAGAAAATTGTCTATACAGGTCCAGGTCTTCGTATAGGCCCCATATATCAGTACCTTCCTGTATTAGGTATTTTGACGATTTTAGGTACAATACTCACCGAAATTGTTTGAGATGTCGTATTTGAAGTTCGTTATGGAAGCTACAGCCTGTGACAGAAAATTGTCTATACAGGTTCAGGTCTTCGTATAGCTCCGATATAACGGTACCTCCCTATATACGGAATTTGATGATTTTAGCTACATTATCACCGTTTATTTCAAGTTTCGAATTTAAATATGGTAATGGCTAATGACAAACAATGCCTATGTAAGTCCACGTCGTGCAGGTCCTAATATAACGGCTATAGTCGGTATTTTTAAGATGTTAACAGAATTATTGACGAATGTTATCGTTTTCGATAATTTCTAAATTCGTTCCAAATGGTGGAGGGTATTCAAAGTTTAGCCCGGCCGAACTTACTACTTTTTTCTTGTTATATTCCTGAAATTGTTTTCTTTCTAATTAAAAATCACAAAATATTCCTATATAAAATATTGAGTGCATATAAAATCAGAAAGGATAGCGAAGCGCTCCTGGTTGTACCTTCGGACATTCGGATTAGTCTAAAATGTTGTTTTTGTAGTTCGTAGCGGTTCTAGCTCCGTTGGCAGGACATTTCCAGTGTGAAAACATAGTAGACCACGATTCCATGTAACGGTACCCACCGATATTCAGTATTTTGATTCCGGTTAGGCAATCCTTTTGGTAGTACATGCCCCCATATAGCCCCCATACATTTCATTGTGTTTTCATAACTTTAACTTTATTATCCAACCGAAAGTGAAAGACAATTTGAATCCAGATACTCTGTATGTTATAAGCCATAATGTACATAAGTAACTTAATATGCACTCATTTTTTTCAGATATATCTGATTGCTTGTGGAAATGTAGAAGGAAGTTGGCAGCCTCAATGTCCAGAATGCGCATTAAATATGGCGCACTAAAACTATCAAACCTTTTGCCACCTCATTTGCAGAACGAGAAAGTAGCTATCGCAGCAACAAACCCAATTATTACTGGCTGGATAAACCCATTTTTAGTCAGGTAAGTAGATCTTCTATCTATATCTATAAAAGAGGAAAATGTTTCCTTTTTTGTTTGTTAAATTAGTCAAATTATATTCAGATTTGGATATAGCTCCCATATATATTTTCGGCCGACTTTACATATTTGATGCACCCAACGCGATGTGTATGTCCGATTCCAATAAAATTCAAAATGTGTGGCGGAATTTGGTACAGAAATAAATTTTTCAAATTATATTGAAATCGGTTAAGATTTAAATAGCTCCCATATATATTTTCGGCCGACTTCACATATTTGGTGCTCCAAACACGATATGTCATAAATTGACAGATTATATTGAATTGGTTCAGATTTGGATATAGGTTCTATATATATATATATATATATATATATATATATATATATATATATATATATATATATATATATATATATATATATTTCGGCCGATGTCATGTATTTTATGCAGCAAATACAATTCCAGGTAGCGAGCGCACTGGGTTCAGCTAGTACAATATAAACGCAATACATTTCTCCCGACATTGACGGCCGCATATTCCATCTATTCAGTTTAATTTTCTCATTATTATAATTGGACGAAATTATTTCGTAAATCGAAGAAAATTAAGTAAACTTTCTTACATACTGTAAAATTACGATTAGAGATACGAGGGCAGTTCGGAATCCTCTTAGCCAAGCACAAAAAGCGGGGTATAAATAGAAAAAGTCAAGTTTTTTGGAAACTTCTATCTCTCTTGTATTTGAATTTGAACGTGGTCCTACAAGCATTGAAGATGAACCACCTAATGGACGTCCAAAAACAACAACAACAACATAAATTATACCCAAAGTGCATGATATGGTATTAAATGATCGACGAATAAAAGTGAGTGAAATTGTTAATATTATGGATATCTCAAATGATCAAGCCAATTTAATTTTGCATGAAGAAATACAGATGAAAAAGATTTCTGTAAGATTTGTGCCGCATTTGTTAACAGTCGATCAAAAACGCATAAGAATGAACATTTCTAAAGCTTGTTTGGATCGTTTTAAGCGAAATAAAATAAAATGGATTTTAAGCGTCGTTTCATATCTGTTGATGAGACATGGATCCACTATTTTACTCCAAAGAAGGCAAAAACAATTCAATCGGCTGGTAAGGTTATGGCAACGGTTTTTTGGGGCTAAAGGGTAAAACAATAAATTCAGAGTACTATTGCAACCTTTTGGATCAATTAAATGTACAAATTCGGGGAAAAACGTCTTGGCTTACAACACAAAAAAATATTTTTTCATCAAGACAACGCACCAGCGCACAAGAGTTTTTTAACAATGGCTTAAATGAACGAATTAAAGTACGAGTTGCTTGACCACCCACCTGATTCTCCTGATTTAACTCCCAATGGCGTTTACTTGTTCCCAAATCTAAAAAATTCAATGCGGGCAAGCGTTTTACCTGAAACGATGATGCAGTTACAGTTGTTTGTTTTTTGAAGACCTTGCCGAAAACTATTTTAATCAAGGGATAGAATTGCTAGAAAAGCGTTGGATTAATTTATTGAAGTTTCAAGACATTATATTCAAAAATAAAAAAATTTTTGAAAAACTAACTATTCTGTTTCATTGATAAGCTTAGAAGTTGCAAGACCATAAGCCTTTAAGATGTAAACAAGTTAAAAAGCAGTAAGTTCGACCGGGCCGAACTTTGAGTACCCTCCACCATTTGAAGAAATTTAGACATTTTCAAAAAATAAAATCCCTTAAAAATTCTGTTAAAATCTTAAAAATACCGAATACAGCCGTTATATTGGGGTCTATACGACGTGGACGTACATAGGCATTGTTTGTTATACGCCATTACCATAATCAAATTCGAAACTTGAAATAGACGGTGAATAAAATAGCTAAAATCATCAAAATACCGTATATAGGGAGGTACCGTTATATCGAAGCTATACGAAGACCTGGACCTGATAGACAATTTTCTGTCACAAGGTTTAGCTTCCATAACGAAGTTCAATTACGACAGTATATTGTGAGTATTAAAGGGAGGTACAGATATATAGGGCCGATACGAAGACCTGGATCTGCATAGACAAATTTCTGTCACAGACTGCAGTTCCCAAACTCTTAATACGTAATTTGAGACAACTACGGTATATATATATATATATATATATATATATATATATATATATATATATATATATATAAATATATATATATATATATATATATATATATATATATATATATATATATATATATATGTATATATATATAAATATATGATTACACTCGTTTGATTTAATATCCAAATACAATCGATTTATTGACTGTTCCTTTTCAATGTGAATTGAAGACTAACTAAATTACATTCTACTTATTCTAAGGTAAGCGACAGCGCGCCAGCAGTCGCCCGTAGTTCCCACGATGGCCTCTGCTTAGTCGGCAGGTATGCAATGGTAATTGGGGTGGTGTCAATGACAATGAGGCGCGTGTGCATGGTCAGCCAAAAGTACACGCGCAACCAAAAGTACACGTGCAGCCAAAGAATAGTTGGGCGATTGCACAAATGCAGCGCGTGTGCAATGTCAGCAAATCTACACGCGTTGCAGGGAGAGTGGCCGTGTTAACTCTTCCCCCTCAAAAATCTACGTCCCGTAGATGTTAACAAATGTTGGGAGGATCTGTTCCCAGTGGCCTAGGTCCGACATCTGGTAAGGTCACTCTACCATTGACCTTTTTCCAAAGGTAACCAATTGCCATTATGAGAAGCACCAAAATGAAAAAACTGGGAATTCCGCCGGCTTGAACCCCTTGTGTGAGTTGTTTGAGTCGCTTGATGTTTGTAATGCTTAGTTCATGAAGGTAATCGATGTCAACCCTGTTGCCCTGACTTATCACCTTAGATAAGACAGGTGGAAGCACCTGAAGTCGCTAGAACGTTAGAGAATATTTTGTCATCAAGTTCGATTGTCTCGTTATAAAACTGGATCACGTAGGTTCCGTTCAACTGTCTCGTTGTGCCATCGGATCGCAATTCTCCCACGTAGTTTGTGACGAATATCGTGCCTTCCTTCACAAGCTCCAAAATGGTCTGGTTACCCGTACGGTATCGGCATTTAGCGTCCCCTCCTTTCAATAAGTTTGGAACACAATCGTCGTCCTCTAGTCCTTCCAAGTCGGACATTTCACAAACGGTAAAGTTGTTGGTGGACGAACAGCTGCCCGTTATTCCATAAGTCTCATCCTGATTAACCAGCATCTTTTTATATTCGATGTCAATCCTCTTGCCATCGAGGATCGAAGCTCTTGTGTGTAGTAGGTTATAGTCCCTCCTTCCTAACTTCGGCATAGACACAATATAAAGAAGCATAGACCCGTTCACATAAATCGAGGGAGTACCGTGTTCGATAGCTTCTATCTCATTCTCGTAGGGGAGTGTCTCCATCTCAGCAAGGATCCTATTGATTTCCTCCCTGTCAACTATATTCGTATTAATTATCCTGCTCTTGACCAGCTGACAGGCTCTAACGATTTCGCCGACTTCCTCACTAATTATGGAGATTTGGTCCAGTAGACCTAATTCTAGTCGATCCGTGTTGGCAGGGTCGATGTGGTTTTTAAATTCGTCGATAATACGATTGACCTTCAGCAGTACCGCCTCCATTTTAGAAAAAAGTTTTCCGTTAATCTTGTACTGGTGGTTGTTGTTCTCGATGATCTCGTTCTCGCTACTGAGAATTCTATTCCAATCGGCTGCGTCTGGTGATCCAGCCACCCATTTCCAAGCTGATCCAATCCAGTCAATGGAGCGCAATACCCTGGTAGATTTTCCGCCAAGACTACTTAGGCGATTACTGATCTGATGTAGGCGAAAATCAACTGTCTGGGCTCTCTGTGGGTCTCGCATTGTTGATTTGACTGTAGCTGCTATTTCCTTGACGAGCTCCCTGTATCGGTCTAGGTCTATCATGTGGACAAGCTTGAAGTGACCGTTGGTAATGCGACCGGTTCCATCCTTCACAGATATAAGGGGTGCATCATATTGATAAATCTGGGCGCCACGCGTTGTCGCTACTAAGGCTAAACTAAAATAATGATTACAATGTATATACTTCTCATTCTCGTCCAGATGTTAAATATGTTCTTCCTCTCAACATTTTAATAGCCCTCTTACCATGGATTCCTTAACATTCCATCATTTCTAAACATTCTTAACATGACATTTGTGAAATTTTTTACCCGTTTCAGTAGTCAAGATTACTCTTCCTTCATGGGATACAACCTCCTTCTTATACCGCTTCCTAAATACAATCTGATTTCTAAAGACATTCAGCGGAACCTCAACATGTGGAATAAGGTCGGAGGCATCTCAGCGCTATGCACTGTAGCGGCGGTAGAGCCTCCCTCGGTTGCAGTTATCGTCTCTGAATTCCCCTCGCTAGCCGTATCTGTCTCAGAGCTAGTAATGACATTCACATGAGTCTTCAATCTCGATAGACGGGATAGAGCATTGGATCTCCCTGGTGCTGGTTACTCGCGTAAGAGGTTCTGCGGGTTTGCGTAGTTGGATCAACCTCCATTTTCTCAACCGTACCGTGTAGTTGAGGTCTGTTCAATCCATGCTGACTAAAACCATAGTGGCTCCGTTCCCTTGGAACCATCCTGTTCCTAGCATGGCTCACATTAGAACTATGTATAGGTCGTTGTCGGAAATTCAGATTCTGTATGTCCAAGCAAGCAGTGTAAGCCTCCGGAAGGGTCTTGGGCTTTTGCACTATCAACATTCGTGATAGCTCCCCATCCAAACCTCTTATAAATACGTCCAGAGCCCGGTTACGATATGTTTCTATGAGCGCATTAACTGTCTCCTGAGAATACTCCTCTGTCTTTATCTTATTAATAATCAAAGAGAATTGATGGTTGACGCTCGCATAAAAGGAATCCACATTCGAGCCAGCTGGCCCAACTGATGTTCAAGAGTTCTTACATCCCTCTTATCCGCATAATGAAGAGACAAACACCTTTTGATCGACGGCCAATCATCGTGGAATATATTATAAGAGATCAATGCTGTAGCTCTATAAATCGGCTTATTCCTAACAATAGCATAATCCCTGAGTATCTCTTCTACCGCGTGAACCCACGAGACATATTGGGAGGGTTCTCCCTCGAAGGTTTGCAACTCCTTAACCGAATCAGGTAGACGACCAATGTCGCGCAAGTCGTCCTCCGTTGAAGGACCTCGTAACGGCTCCCCAACTTGGTCACTTGTTGTCAAACCAAGGGGTCGCTCGAGCTCCTTGATACGCGACTCGTTCGCCTTTATCTGCTGCATTAAAAGGTTGACCATTCCGGTCAGTTCGGTAATTTTCTTGGTTAAGGAATCCATGTTTACAAATTCTTTAAAATATTAAGTGTATTTTTTCACATTTTCAATTCCAATGGTAATTATTATTCAGTTACATTTTTATTTTCTTAATAATGGTCAATGTTCAGTTCTTTGGATGTATTTCCCTTTTTTCCTACTCTATTCTTAATATTTAAGTAATTTCTATTTCCTATTTGTTCTTAAGTTTTTCCACAATATTAAATGTTCAGAATTACAATAACGTCTAATTTCAGATTTTTTCGGATTGCGAAGAATAGCTTTAATTACTGAGCATCAAATTTAGTAATATTTAATTTATATTCGTTTTTTCTTATTTTCAATAGTATTTCAATATCATTTAAAATTTACTTGATTATTTAAATTCGTCAAAAGTATTTATTCTAATGATTTCTAATGTTAAGTTTCCTTTTTTTTTTTTAATCTCTCCTGTCTGTGTGTCTGTCTGTCGTTCGAACGAATTGTGATATATATATATATATATATATATATATATATATATATATATATATATATATATATATATATATATATATATCACAATTCGTTCGAACGACAGACAGACACACAGACAGAAAGACGGACATCGCTAAATCGTCTTAGAATTTTACGCTGATCAAGAATATGTATACTTCGTTGGGTCTGACATGAGTATATCGAGGAGTTACAAACGGAATGACAAAATTAATATACCCTCCATAGTATGGCTGAGGGTATAAAAATGGCAAATTAGGTCAAACTTAGAAGAAAACAAGTAAAAAACTTGGAATACCCTCCACCATTTGGAACGAATTTGGCAATTATTAAAAACTATAAAATCCGTTAAAAACTCTGTTAAAATCTTTTAAATGCCGAATATAGCTGTTACATTAGAGTCGATACGACGACATGGACCTGCCTAGGTAAGTTTGTCATAATCTGTGAATAATGTACTAAAACCACCATAATACCAAATATCGGGAGGTACGTTATATGGGAGCTATATGAAGACGTTGACTTGCACAGACAATTTTATGGCTTAGGCTGTAGTATCCATTACGAACTTCAATTACCAAATTGGAAACAATTCCGGAGAATAATATCGCTAAAATCATCAAAATACCGAATATTGGGGGGTACCTTTATGTGGGGACTATACGAAGACGTGGACCTGCACAGACAATTTTCTGTCATAGGGTGTAGCATCCATTTTGAACTACAAATATCAACTTTGAAACAATTCCGATGAATATTGTCGCAAAAATCATCAAAATACCGAATATCGGGAGGTACCGTTATATGGGTGCTGTACCAAGACGTGGACCTACATATCCCATTTTCAATACCAAAAGTCCTTCAGACATAATATATATACGCTTGAGTTCAATCTTTTTATCAATCTACTTTAATGTGAGTGATTTCCACAGACGGACATCGCTAAATCGACATAGACTTTGTGGGGCCTAAAATGTATATTTCGAGGTGTTACAAACGGAATGACAAATTTTATATACCGTCCATACTGTAGTGGAGGGTATAAAATCAATTCCAAAAGAGAAAAGAAAAAATCCAAATGCTATTTCGAGAAGAAATGGTACTATCTTCCACCCACAGTACATAAAATTGTAATACGTGCAAACGACAACGATCGGAGGAGGCCGAGGAGGAGTCTAGAAACAAAGATAAAAAAGTTTCGACTAAATCATACCCGAAAAAAAACAAATACAGACCTTATTAGCCGTGTTCTGCTGAGCTTTGACCTTCTTATAAGGGACAAATTCAAAACCTGTACTTGATTTACTTGAATAACATTGAAATTTAAAAATATACATAGATCGCTTTGATATAATTTTATTTTGAATTGTTATTTTATTTTGTTTACAAAAAAAATGTGAAAATAATAAAATTTGCAGTTGATTTGTGTGAAAAATACTTCTTTTTTTGAAGCTACCATTATAGGGCGACTCTACCTGGAGGTTGGCCGTTCCAAATAATTTTCAGTAAGATTATTCATTAACTATTTTGAACGTAAAATCTCAAATAACAGAACAATCTGGTGTGTAAATGTGACAAGGATTGGGCAAAGGTACGTTGTAAGGGACCATACCAAAATATGCGCCGACCATATCTATTTTGACACGTTTTTTATTTTTATCCCAAAAAAGTACCATAACCAAAAATTCTTATTGATATCTGCACTGAAATTATTTTTGGACGCTGTTCCCATACGACCTCGACCATTGTGCATTGGACGGATATTTGCCATATGAAAGAAGTTTTGATATGGGCGTGTCGACAATTTTTGTTGCTTTGAATGTGTTAGCATCCTTCAGTCAAAGAACGATGTAGGTCCTTGTGTTGAAATGCTAGATGTTATTTCTTGTATTACGCACTAATTTAATTTTCCACATCTTTCAGTCAATATTCAACGGAATGACAAAGTTAATATACCCTGCATAGAATGGTGGAGGGTATAAAAAATAAATCTATTGAAGCTTTATATAGCAGAAAGCAGTAAGTTCGGCCGGGCCGAACTTTGAATACCATCCACCTTTTGGAACGAATTTAGAAATTTTCAAAAAATAAAATCCGTTTAAAAAATTCTGTTGAAGTCTTAAAATACCGAATATAGCCGCTACATTGGGGTCTATACGACGTGGACCTACATAGGCATTGTTTGTCATAAGCCATTACCATATTCCAATTCGAAACTTTAAATAAACGGTGAATAATGTATCTAAAATCATAAAAAAAACGTATATAGGGAAGTAAAGTTATATCGGAGCTATACCTGTAGTATCCATTACGAAATGCAAATGCCAAACTTGAAACAATTCCGATGAACAATGTCGCTAAAATCATCAAAATACCGAATATGGGGAGGTACCGTTATGTGGGGGCTATACGAAGACGTGGACCTGCACAAACAATTTACTGTCTTATGCTAGGAACACAATTGGAGCGAACGACGAATTTTTTCGCGGCGTATGTTCGTCGTCAAAAATAAAACACATATGTGTATATGGAAGTGCACACAATCACGGCACCGGCGAAAATTTCGTCGGTCGCCGCGAACTCAATTAGCTTTATTTCTATTTCATACGCCGGCGACCGGCGAACAAAACAGTACAAGGTGGCCATACTTGTACGAATTTTATGTGTTTTAGTAAATAAAGTTACTTTTTACTTTAAAATTTGTTATGGTCACTCTACTATCTGTTACTCGTATAAAAAAAACATAATTAATTTGTTTATTTATTTGTGTACTTGCGCCTGAGTGAAGATGGATATCAGTGAATTTATAACAGAGAAGATGGACATAAGTGAAATTATAATAGAGAACGTAAAGAATTATGTGTTCTTGTATAATTCATTGTAGTCAACAAATGAGCAAAAAGTAAACAACTTCATCAGCTGTTTTATAATTTCGTCGGTATTGTGTTCCATACGACGAATTTTCGCGGCTCATTTTGTCGCCGCGTAGGGCGAAATTCGTCGTTCGCTCCAATTGTGTTCCTAGCATTAGGTTGTAGTATGCATTTCGAATTTCAAATACCAAATTTGAAACAATTCCGGTGAATAATGTCGCTAAAATCAACAAAATACCGAATGTCGGGAGGTACCGTTATATGGGGGCTACACGAAGACGTCGACATGCACAGCCAATTTTCTGTCTAAGGCTGTAGTATCCCTTTGGGACCTTAAATACCAAACTTAATACAATTTCAGTGAATAATGTTGCTAAAATCATCAAAAGACCGAATATTAGGAGGTACCGTTATATGGGGGCTATACGAAAACGTGGACCTTCATAGCTCATTTACGAACTTAACCTGTCTACTGGCAAAATAAACATGTTTGCAAAATTTTAGCCTTCTATCTTCAGTCGTTCGAAAGATAGCGTGATTACAACAGAGAAACAGACATACAAACAGACACACAGACAGACATACGGACAACATAGCTAAATCGACATGGAATTTTAGGCTGATCAAGAATATATATACTTTGTTGGGTCTTACATGAGTATTTAGAGGAGTTACAAACGGAATGACAAAGTTAATGTACCCTCCACAGTGGTGGTGGAGGGTATAAAATTCGCTTTCTTTGTGGATTTTAAGACCGTATTTGGCAACGTATTAAGAAAATTTTTTTATACCATCTGTCACAAGCCGGGTATCACACAAATTCCTTAAAAACTTAGATAATATATAAAACAACACTGAATATGCAGTTTGGACAGGAGAAGAACTCACAGATTATTACGAAATCAACTCGGGAGTCAAGCAAGTGTGTCTTCTTTCTCCTATTCTATTCTCGCTATATATTAACGATATACATAAACATATACAAGGAGGGATAACCACTGAAAATAATAATATACGTTTACGTAAACGTAAAATACTTCTAATCTAGGTATACATATATATATATATATATATATATATATATATATATATATATATATGTTTATGTATATCGTTAATATATAGCGAGAATAGAATAGGAGAAAGAAGACTTGACTCCCGAGTTGATTTCGTAATAATCTGTGAGTTCTTCTCCTGTCCAAACTGCATATTCAGTGTTGTTTTATATATTATCTAAGTTTTTAAGGAATTTGTGTGATACCCGGCTTGTGACAGATGGTATAAAAAAATTTTCTTAATACGTTGCCAAATACGGTCTTAAAATCCACAAAGAAAGCGAATTTTTATACCCTCCACCACCACTGTGGAGGGTACATTAACTTTGTCATTCCGTTTGTAACTCCTCTAAATACTCATGTAAGACCCAACAAAGTATATATATTCTTGATCAGCCTAAAATTCCATGTCGATTTAGCTATGTTGTCCGTATGTCTGTCTGTGTGTCTGTTTGTATGTCTGTCTCTCTGTTGTAATCACGCTATCTTTCGAACGACTGAAGATAGAAGGCTAAAATTTTGCAAACATGTTTATTTTGCCAGTAGACAGGTTAAGTTCGTAAATGAGCTATGAAGGTCCACGTTTTCGTATAGCCCCCATATAACGGTACCTCCTAATATTCGGTCTTTTGATGATTTTAGCAACATTATTCACTGAAATTGTATTAAGTTTGGTATTTAAGGTCCCAAAGGGATACTACAGCCTTAGACAGAAAATTGGCTGTGCATGTCGACGTCTTCGTGTAGCCCCCATATAACGGTACCTCCCGACATTCGGTATTTTGATGATTTTAGCGACATTATTCACCGGAATTGTTTCAAATTTGGTATTTGAAATTCGAAATGCATACTACAACCTAAGACAGTAAATTGTTTGTGCAGGTCCACGTCTTCGTATAGCCCCCACATAACGGTACCTCCCCATATTCGGTATTTTGATGATTTTAGCGACATTGTTCATCGGAATTGTTTCAAGTTTGGCATTTGCATTTCGTAATGGATACTACAGCTTATTGTATTGCCTATGCAGGTATAGCTCCGATATAACTTTACTTCCCTATATACGGTTTTTTTATGATTTTAGATACATTATTCACCGTTTATTTAAAGTTTCGAATTGGAATATGGTAATGGCTTATGACAAACAATGCCTATGTAGGTCCACGTCGTATAGACCCCAATGTAGCGGCTATATTCGGTATTTTAAGACTTCAACAGAATTTTTTAAACGGATTTTATTTTTTGAAAATTTCTAAATTCGTTCCAAAAGGTGGATGGTATTCAAAGTTCGGCCCGGCCGAACTTACTGCTTTCTGCTATATAAAGCTTCAATAGATTTATTTTTTATACCCTCCACCATTCTATGCAGGGTATATTAACTTTGTCATTCCGTTGAATATTGACTGAAAGATGTGGAAAATTAAATTAGTGCGTAATACAAGAAATAACATCTAGCATTTCAACACAAGGACCTACATCGTTCTTTGACTGAAGGATGCTAACACATTCAAAGCAACAAAAATTGTCGACACGCCCATATCAAAACTTCTTTCATATGGCAAATATCCGTCCAATGCACAATGGTCGAGGTCGTATGGGAACAGCGTCCAAAAATAATTTCAGTGCAGATATCAATAAGAATTTTTGGTTATGGTACTTTTTTGGGATAAAAATAAAAAACGTGTCAAAATAGATATGGTCGGCGCATATTTTGGTATGGTCCCTTACAACGTACCTTTGCCCAATCCTTGTCACATTTACACACCAGATTGTTCTGTTATTTGAGATTTTACGTTCAAAATAGTTAATGAATAATCTTACTGAAAATTATTTGGAACGGCCAACCTCCAGGTAGAGTCGCCCTATAATGGTAGCTTCAAAAAAAGAAGTATTTTTCACACAAATCAACTGCAAATTTTATTATTTTCACATTTTTTTTGTAAACAAAATAAAATAACAATTCAAAATAAAATTATATCAAAGCGATCTATGTATATTTTTAAATTTCAGTGTTATTCAAGTAAATCAAATACAGGTTTTGATAATATATATAGATTTTTTCGTTCGCTGTCCCTTATAAGAAGGTCAAAGCTCAGCAGAACACGGCTAATAAGGTCTGTATTTGTTTTTTTTTTTTGGGTGGAAGATAGTACCATTTCTTCTCGAAATAGCATTTGGATTTTTTCTTTTCTCTTTTGGAATTGATTTTATACCCTCCACTACAGTATGGACGGTATATAAAATTTGTCATTCCGTTTGTAACACCTCGAAATATACATTTTAGGCCCCACAAAGTCTATGTCGATTTAGCGATGTCCGTCTGTCTGTCCGTCTGTGGAAATCACTCACATTAAAGTAGATTGATAAAATTTTACTCAAGCGTATATATATTATGTCTGCAGGACTTTTGGTATTGAAAATGGGATATGTAGGTCCACGTCTTGGTACAGCACCCATATAACGGTACCTCCCGATATTCGGTATTTTGATGATTTTTGCGACAATATTCATCGGAATTGTTTCAAAGTTGATATTTGTAGTTCAAAATGGATGCTACACCCTATGACAGAAAATTGTCTGTGCAGGTCCACGTCTTCGTATAGTCCCCACATAAAGGTACCCCCCAATATTCGGTATTTTGATGATTTTAGCGATATTATTCTCCGGAATTGTTTCCAATTTGGTAATTGAAGTTCGTAATGGATACTACAGCCTAAGACAAAAAATTGTCTGTGCAAGTCCACGTCTTCATATAGCTCCCATATAACGGTACCTCCCGATATTTGGTATTATGGTGGTTTTAGTACATTATTCACAGATTATGACAAACTTACCTAGGCAGGTCCATGTCGTCGTATCGACCCTAATGTAACAGCTATATTCGGCATTTAAAAGATTTTAACAGAGTTTTTAACGGATTTTATAGTTTTTAATAATTGCCAAATTCGTTCCAAATGGTGGAGGGTATTCCAAGTTCGGCCCGGCCGAACTTACATTTTTTTACTTGTTTTCTTCTAAGTTTGACCTAATTTGCCATTTTTATACCCTCAGCCATACTATGGAGGGTATATTAATTTTGTCATTCCGTTTGTAACTCCTCGATATACTCATGTCAGACCCAACGAAGTATACATATTCTTGATATATATATATATTTCACAATTCGTTCGAACGACACGATATATATATATATATATGTATATATATATATATATATATATATATATATATATATATATATATATATATATATATATATATATATATATATATATATATATATATATATATATATATATATATATATATGTAGTATGTAATTTAGTTAGTCTTCAATTCACATTGAAAAGGAACAGTCAATAAATCGATTGTATTTGGATATTAAATCAAACGAGTGTAATCATTTAAATCCTGCCGCTGTTGGTGCGGCAGGAACATTTTTTTGAGCGAGGTCCTTCCGACCTCGTTAAGTAGTTAACACGGCCACTCTCCCAATTTTGAGCGAGGTCCTTCCGACCTCGTTAAGTGGCGCCCGAGGGACCCACAGTTATTGTGGGTCTGTGTTCCACAGAGAGAAAAATGAAAGGAAAAAAGGAGAACTAGACAAAAGAAACAGTTATTAAATAACAATGAAAATTGAAATAAATTGAATGCTACACAGTCCGCGTGGAGACAGAAGTGAACAAATTGCATGAAGAATATTTAGTGACTGAAAATTAACAAGAAATATTGAGTCTATAGTGACTTTAAAGTGAATACTATAGTGATAACTCTGAATAAAGAAGATGGAAAATAAGAATGAAGATTATGAAAAAAAAAACCATAATGGCAAAACTGGTGGACTGTCACAATATTGTGAAGTCAAGGTTCGACTCCTTGCCATACCTGAAATAGCACAAGATAAGAGAAAAGGATAATGGCAAAACTGGTGGACTATCACAATATTGTGAAGTCAAGGTTCGACTCCTTGCCATACCTGAAATAGCACAAGATAAGAGAAAAGGATAATGGCAAAACTGGTGGACTATCACAATATTGTGAAGTCAAGGTTCGACTCCTTGCCATACCTGAAATAATACACTGCTGTGAAAATAATAATATACGTTTACGTAAACGTAAAATACTTCTAATCTAGGTATACATATATATATATATATATATATATATATATATATATATATATATATATATATATATATATATATATATGGCAGAGAAATTCAGGAGGTTCATTGAAGTAACCGCGTATAAAATACATCAGCAACGAGCTAACCTCGGATGCTTCAAGCAAAAATAACTCCTTGAATGATCGCAGCCAGCAACTACCAAACCACGAGTCGCCAAAGATTTTTAAGGTTTGGAAGTTGAAACCGGCAGATAAGGGTTGTGGTATTGGCGAGAGAGACCGGATAGAAAAGTGGAGCCGTTTCCTGCTTGCAAGGTTACCTGGGATAATTGATATAATATATTATAATTATTTTCAAATCTATGTATCTAACTATTTTTTATATAGTCCAGATCTACAACAATTCCAAATTCAAATACAGTCCACTAAAATACACACATTAAGCCACCCCGGAGAATGTACAAAATATTTTGGACATACTTTTGAGTGCGGCTGGGGCGCTGGGAAAATCTAACCATTAAAAATAAATATTTCAAAATTGTCCATTTCCCAGTGGTCATTAAATATCATACTTTCGTATACTTTTCTCACCCTCTTACATATATTTATATATACAAACATCACTACCTCTAGAGTATCGACGATCATTCCTCACAAATTTATACCCTAGGTACATTTATTGCACTACTTGGAATATCAGATTTCAGCCAAGTTTCAGATATACCAAGAAAATTCAAGCCTGATCCCGATAAAATAGTTTTAAGCTCACAAAACTTCGTTGTATTCATAGACGACCTAATACTGCGCGAGTTTATATGAGCCACATTGAACTTATTACTGCAGGAAACTAAAACGGATTTAATATAATTATTGTTGCTGATCACCTGCCCCAAATTAGTACTAAAAGACATCAAATACATAAGACGTAGTTGTGGAGGGAACCAATTATAAGAATTCAAAAAAATTACACTAATAAAATTGTATTCCAAAAAAATCAGTAATGAAAAATAAATACAATTTTAACGCAGCTGAATACTACAAAATGTATTAAAAAAGTAAATTAAATGATCAAGCACAAAAACAAGCATCAAGCACAAAGAAAATGAATGGAATTGAAAACAATTAAATTAATCAAAAATTAAAATAATTAAAAAAATCAATAGAAATTTTAATTCGAAAAAAATAAATATTGATATACAAATTCAATTCCTACCGCCTTCCGAATACGCAAGCATTGACTCAAATTGACTAACGTTATAAGTATCCTCTCTACCATCAGAAAAAACCAGCCATGCCTTTACAAGATCAGAATTCAGAATCTTAAATTTTTTGACTACTTTACTTTAAATGCGATGCAGCAGGCGAAAAATTATCATTAAGGTACACTCTGTTATTTAAAGCAACACCTTGAACACCAAGTAGATCACAGATTCGAAGATTGCGAGTTTTAAAATATTCTCTCATCAGGCTATCACGCAACGCAACTTTGTTAAATTTAACAAGAATCTGTTTTTACGATTAATATAACAAACATGATTGATGTCCTGGCTGGTTATAGGCATGTTATAGAATGATCCCAATGCAATAACCGGCAACTCCAAATCATGCAAACCTTCAGGCAATGTGGCTCATAGGAATGATCGTCGATACTCTAGAGGTGGTGATGTTTGTATATATAAATATATGTAAGAGGGTGAGAAAAGTATACGACCGATTCGCTTGGGTGTAGATTCAATTCTAGTTTTATTTCAAATATATTTTTCTTAAGTGCTACAAAAACTAATCTAACTTAACCTAATCGCAGCCCCACAATTATTCTTATCTATTATTAGATTTAAAAGGAAACATTACATGGCTGCGTGTCTCTTCATTCAAGTGATCTTGGCTACCTACTGGCCCATCGATATCTGTGTGTGTTGGTTATGATCTTTATTATCATACACATTATCGTATACGACAGCGCACAAGATCACTGAACTATACACATCTGATATTTAATGACCACTGGGAAATGGACAATTTTGAAATATTTATTTTTAATGGTTAGATTTTCCCAGCGCCCCAGCCGCACTCAAAAGTATGTACAAAATATTTTGTACAATATATTTCTAGTGATATTTCTCATAAAGTTGTTTTCAGATCATCTGTGATAGGTAAATGTGAAACGCTTTTTATTGAGGTTATGTCTGGCGATGAAAAGGTTCTGTTTGGTGTTGTGTATCTTCCTCCTCCAGGTGCTAACTTATATTATTATTTTTGATAGTGACATTAAAACTCAATAGACGAGCTTTTGCTTTAAAAATTTATGTTATTTACTGTGTTATATATTGTTAAAATCAGTTTGTAATTTGTGTTTTTTGTAAAACAGATCCGGAGGAAATCGAAATATTGGATGAGTAAAAACGGAAAAATTCAAAAATAAAAAAACATAGTTTTTTAATGACCTTAAGCCAAGCAATTAACCAAATAAATTTTTGAATATTTGTATACTTATTGTTTCGTTTGGCTTGAGGTCAGAATTAAAAAAAAACAGACGAATTTGTTTTATTTTATATTTCTATTTATTTTTCGATATTCGACTATCTTCGATAGTCATCATCAGGGATTTGACTTGAAAAAGAAAAACAATTAACATTTAGTATAAATAAATAAAACAAAACACTATTACGACAATTACATTGGATTCTATCTCTTCTGTTTTCTAGGTTATCTGATGCAGCTTTTCCATCCTTTCTTTTTTACTCGAATTTTCCAACTAATTTTACCTATGTTTTTCGCTGACATTTCTATAAATTTGAGCGCAATGTTCCGTGTCAGTTTTGTAGTTCATTCGTTTATGAGGGGGTACATTTATAATGTGTAGCATTTCTAGCATGTACCCACGTTTGTAGTTATTTTCTTGTGCCAAAATGTCGACATCTTTGAAATTGGACCTATGTCCTTCTTGTTGGCAATGGGCAGCAAGGGCAGTTTTTTGCTCCATAGGCTTAGTTTTTGTCTTTTGGTCCGATTTAAGAGAGCTAATACGACTTTTTAATTTAGATTTTTTTGTCCCAACATATGCCAAGAAGGACATACGCCCAATTTCAAAGATGTCGACATTTTGGCACAAGAAAATAACTACCGACGTTGGTACATGCTAGAAATGCTAATTGGTTTTTTTTCAAGTCAAATCCCTGATGATGACTATCGAAGATAGTCGAAATATCGGAAAAATAAATTAAAATATTAAAAAACAAATTCATCTGTTTTTTTTTTTAAATTCTGACCTCAAGCCAAACGAAAAACCAGAAGAAAAAACGTTTTTGAAGATATTCTTAGTGACTTGTTTTTAGATTATTCAAAAATTGTTATAGTAGGTGATTTTAAGACTAATATATTTGATCCGCATAAATCTATGTCTGTCCGTTCAGTCTGCTTCCGATTAAACTTGTCAGTTTTTTATAATTCCAAACCTACTCACTATGATGTCACACATCGTGCGTCTTCACTGCTTGATTTTATGCTGTTAAATGATTGTGCTATGGTACAGCTTTCCTGATCAGGCAATATGTCCATCGATATCTGACCATTCACTCATTTTTGCATCGTTAAATATTGTATTGACTGATCAGGTTTTTTTCTTATCTATCAGCCTTTAATATTGATATGCTGAATGTTGTGGATGTTGACGCTAAATGTTCTCAAATATCAAATCTTTTTTTGGGGTAGTTTGATTTTGTTCCTTTGGGGCATAGAAAAATGCGATCTGATGATAATTGGATTAGTTCAAATCACATTACACTTGCTCGATCACTTCCTGATTTGGCTTTAAAGGCTTACCTTGATAATAAAAGCAATGATAATTGGAAAAATTTTTTGTCGTTATCGTAATAAAGCGAAGTTAGTTATTCGTCGTGAGCCTAGAAAGTATTACTCTAAGAAATTTATTGATTATGATGTGTCTCTTAACATTGATGCTGATGATCTGAACTATTTTTTTCAATATCGGAACTCACATATGCCTAATATTGATTTGCAATTGTCTAACCCACGCAGTGATGGTTTTTCTTTTAGTTGTGTTTGTTTGGAAGAAATTATTAATGCACTGAACAGAATGAAGTCTAAATCTGTCGGAGTTCATGGAATGCCTGTCGATTTTTTGAAATTAATCTTTCCATATGTGTGTGATATTGTTTTGGATGTGTTCAATTCTGTTTTGATGTCGTCTGTGTTTCCTTGTTTGTGGAAGCAAGCTGCTGTCGTTCTAATTCTAAAGGGGAATGATCTGTTGATTATCTGAACTATTTTTTTTTTCAATATCGGAACTCACATATGCCTAATATTGATTTGCAATTGTCTAACTCACGCAGTGATGGATTTTCTTTTAGTTGTGTTTGTATGGAAGAAATTATTAATGCACTAAACAGAATGAAGTCTAAATCTGTCGGAGTTGATGGAATAACTGTGGATTTTTGATGTGTGTGTATTGTTTTGGATTTGTTCAATTCTGTTTTGATGTCGTCTGTGTTTCCTTGTTTGTGGAAGCAAGCTGGTGTCGTTCCAATTGTAAAGGGAAATGTTGTCCATGACCCTGATGATCTCAGGCCTATATCAATTCTCCTTGTGATGGCTAAGGTGGGTGAGCATGTTATGAAGGACCAAATACTTGCTCATGTTGCATGCAAGATATATAATGGTCAATTTGCGTTCCGTAGGAATCATAATACCACCAGTTTACTTCTTTACTTAACTGAGTTAGTGAGATCTAATCTTAAAAAGGATACTGTTATTGTTTCGTTGAATTTAACAAGGGCATTTGATTCTCTTTCTCATCAAATATTACTCAGTAAACTGATGTATGAGTTCGATTTTTCAGAGACAGCGTGTAATCTTATTTTATCATATTTGTCTGGTAGATCCCAATTCGTTTATTACAATGGCAGACCTTCAAGTGTGGCATTGCTTTCGTGTGGTGTTCCGCAGAGCTCTGTATTAGGTCCTTTGTTTTTCATTTTATATGTCAACAGCCTCTCTGAGTGTTGTGATGGTGTAAATTGCACTCCTATCTTATATGCGGATGATGTGTTTCTCGTCTTTATACCCTCCACCATATATATCATGGAGGGTATATTAAGCTCGTCATTCCGTTTGTAACTCATCGAAATTATCATTTTCGATATCAACAAAGTATACATATTCTTGATCAGCGTAAAATTCTAACACGATTTAGCCTTCAAACGAGCCAGTCAAAACGAATTAAGATTAATATCTGAAATTCCACACAAGGAGTCCCTCGTGAGCACTTTACCCCCTGAAAGAGAATTATCTATATAGGTCCACGATATCGTATAGCAACCATATAGCGGTAACCCCGATATTAAGTATTTTGATGATTTTAGCCACATTTTCCAATGGAATTGTCTGAAAATCCACACAAGGTGTTCCTTGTGAGCACTTTATCCCTTGGAAGAGAATTATCTCTATAGGTACACGATATCGTATATTCCCATATATCGGTACTCCCCAGTATTCGGTATTTTGATGATTTCAGTTACATTTTTCAATGGAATTGTCTGAAATTCCACACAAGGAGTACTTTACCCCCTGAAAGAGAATTGTCTATATAGGTCACCAATATCGTATATCCCCCAATAACGGTACCTACCCTATATTCGGGATTTTAATGATTTTAGCCAGTTTTTCCTAAGTTTTTCCAAATGCCTCATATCAATTATGGGCTCGAGTTGGTATCTGGTACGATAAATTGTATTTGTTTAAGAGTTAAGCGTGTAGTTAATGCTATCGTAAAATTTGTGTAAGGTTTGAAGAAACGCGATCACATCTCAAATTTTGTTATAGATTTTCAGGGAGTTTCTTTGAGCAATTTTTATCTGTTAAGTTATTGCATTATTTTTACAAAACAATCAGAGGTTGTGTTCCTAGGTTTCTGGCTAACATGTTCAGTTTTTCCAGGTCAACCAGGAGTACTCAGATATTAATACCCAGAATAAATAACTTAAAATTTGAAAAGTCTTTTATTGTACGTAGTGCACGTTTGTGGAATTATCTCCCTATTGAGCTTAGAATTTTTCCCACTCTAATAATGCCTTTCATTTGAAAGGGTTGAATCATGTCCTGTATCCTGGTATTTATCCAAATTAGTTTTATTTTCGTTATCTTGAGCTTTTATTTTCTTCATTTTACTCTTTTTTAAAGGTTTAATTTTTTGACTGTCCGTGCGAAGTCAGGCAGGGGGCTAATCTTCCAGTGTGATTCTCAATGGAGTTTAGCCATTTTAGTGCCAAGTTATCCGTTATAACCAGAAAATTGTAGGCTTCGAGGTATTGGAGCATCTTCCGAAAGCCCCACACTATCGTTAAACATTTCTTTTCTGTGGCTGAGTAGTGGTTTTCTGTCCCGTTCAACGTGCTGATGGCATATGCTACAACTCGCATCAATTCATCGAAAGTCTGGGTTGGAACCGCTCCAAGTCCGTTATCGCTAGCGCCAGTCTGAATGACAAATGTCCGTGCGAAATCAGGGCAGGTGCATACTAAGGCCTGTGTGAGTCTGGCTTTGAGCACTTCGAAAACTCCCTGCTGGTTTTCCGTCCATTTCCATTGTTTGCCTTCTTAAGAAGTGACGTTAGGGGTTGAGCAATAGTGGCCAAGTCGGGTACAAATCTCTGGTACCAGGAAACCAACCCCAAATAGAACCGTAACTCCTTAAGCGTTTTGGGTGGATCAATCCCGGAGATTGCTGCAATCTTGTCGGGGTCAGTGTGAATGCCTTCTCAGCTGATTACGTGACCCAAATATTTTGTCTCTCGTTTAAAGAACTCGCAATATCGTATAAATTGGAAAACGCATCTCTGGTTCGATTACGCTATCCAATGCCCGTTGAAATGTTGGGACTGCGTGTCAAGACCAAACGGCATCACTTTCCATTGATACAGTCCTCGTCCAGCTACAATAAATGCAGTGTATTTTTTGCGTAGACGATTTAAAATGGTATAAATTCGGAGTAGTGGATACTCGTCTGGCTCAGATCGGCTGTAGTATTGCCTGATGTCAACGCACAATAGCCATGTTCTATTTCTCTTCTGAGCCAACGTAACCTGGTACTGTATGGACTATGTGAAGGCTCTATGAATCCCAATGTCAGGAACTCGCATATTTTCTCATAGTTGATAGCCTGCATTGCCGGATTTCGGTGTGTATACTTGGCCTCAAAGGGCCGGTGTCTTTCATTTTAATTCGATGAACTGCCGCAGTATACGGCCCTTTAATTTTATCAAACTGCCGGTGTTCTACCTCTAAGAAATATTGTATCCTTGCTTGTTCCCTAGTTTCAAGTTCACTTGCCTTTTTATGTGCCGTCGCGTCGGCTCCTGCTTCTGTTAATGATGTGGTGGTGGAGATCGTTCCGAGACGATGAACTTGCGGTTGAACGCTGAATACACAAGTGAGGCCGGCACAACCGATACGGGTCTCGTTTTTGAACGAAGAAGTCTAGTCCTAGTAGTAAGTCTTCCGTGGCATGTGGCATAACTAAAATTCTGCCAAAAAAGGCCGGTTTTCAAAGATGACTTGGGTTTGAACTACTTCTCGTATTTGCCGCTGGGATCCGTCGGCCAGGGTAACGTAAGCAGCGTGTGAGGACTTAAAAGCTCCGGACCAATATTGTAGCATAGTTTTTCACTGATGAAATTGCTGGTGGCTCCGTGGCCGTTAGGAGCTGACAACTTTTATGGTAGCCACCATTTTGGCTGCCTCTTCGTGAAGGGAAGTTCTTACTTGGGAGGGCTGTCGATTTTCAGCGGATCCGTTACCCCTCTCTGCTTTCGGACCCGATTCCCGACATTACCTTGCAACAATCTATAACTGATGTTCCATTTTCAGTCCTTAGATGCTAGGGTTCGAAGATCCCAAACCGTCTTATCTGTGTTAGTATCGGTACTATGCCGTAAAGAGGTAATGTTTGAAGAAGCGCCAGTACATGTTTCCTATGGTTTTCATCTGCTGGTACACTGCTTCTACCGGATGGCGAAATTGATGCCGTGACCGTTATACTGGGTGTTTTTTGCGGAGTAAGAAATTTTGATTCCTTATATTAAACAGCTCTTTGTTAGAATATATATAGAGTAATAAACGCGCAAATTTAGCGGGACACATTACGTCCAGGGCCAGAGGCTTTCGACACCTCAAGAGATTAAAAACGAAGAGTCCCGAAGGGCTTTAACACTTCAAGGGGTTCATAACGACGAACCCAAGGGCTTGAAACACCTCAATTGGTTAATTTCTGAAGTAGCCAAGGGCTTTCGACACCTCAAGGTGTTAAAAACGAAGAGACCAGAAGGGCTTTAATACTTCAAGGGGTTGATAACGACGAACGCAAGGGCTTTGACACCTCAAAGGTTTTATTTCCAAAGAACCTAGGGGCTTTCGACACCTCAAGAGATTAAAAACGAAGAGACCTGAAGAACCCAAAGGCTTTCGACACCTCAAAGGTTTAAATTCCGAAGAACCCAGGGACTTTCGACACCTCAAGAGATTAAAAACGAAGAGGTCTGAAGAATCCAAGGGCTTTCGACACCTCAAAGGTTTGATTCCCGAAGAACCCAGGGGCTTTCGACACCTCAAGAAATCAAAAACGAAGAAACCTGAAGAACCCAAGGGCTTCCGAAACCTCAAGGGTTAAAGTCTAGATTGAGAACGCGAGTTACCGCTGTTGTTCACTTCAGGATCGCTCACCAACTGCATGAATTTCTAATAGAATTTTTCCATTTTATAGGATCACCGTATGTCACGTGATCTCAAAGGCTTTCTATGGCAAAGCCTTTTTGCTGTTAGACAAAACTGTTATAAAATTTGGCTTCGATGCATTCGCTTTTCCATCATCGAACAATGATTCACTGTAGTTCTTTTTATTTGTTGGTATGTTATGCTTGCGTTCGTTGTCATGCTTTACCTTTGTTGTTATGCCATGCCTGCGTTGTTCGGTCTCCACTACCATTCATAAACACCGATGTGAGTTTTGTTTGTTGTTGTGCGTTTCTGCATCTGTTTTGTGCAATGCTTGTTTGTTGTTGTGTGTTTTAACATCTGTTTCGTGCAATGCTTTGGTGGGGTCGATCATTGTTAGTCGTCGACTCATTGTAATGCATGTTTGTTGTTGGCTGTCTATGCATTGGTGCAATGTTCTTGGCTCGTTGCTACTGCGTGGCCTTGAATATGACGGTCACTGAACCTAACTGTCCACTGTTACAAATCAATGCCAAACAAGAAGTCGATGTGAGTAACTATGAGGGGGGTGTTGGTTAAGTTTTGGAAATAAAAAGACGGTATTTTAGAAATTCATATTCATATGTAATTCATTTAGCTAACAAACAAAATTTACCATTTAACAATATGAAATTAGGGACGTAAACAAATGAAATGACTTTCGCTGTCACAAAATGGACATACATTGGAAACGAAATAAATATTACAAATGAATATAAATATCTAGGCGTTACCTTTACACCAAACGTTCATTTTAAAAACAATTTTAAAACAGAACTAGGCAGTCAAAAATGGCAATAAACTAAACCTGGAAAAACTTGCTGGGGGAAAAAGAAGTAAATTTTCCAATCAAGAGCAATGTCTACCAATCAGTCTGCAGAGCAATACAAACATATAAGCCTGGCGATTCTTCTGCATCTACGAGATAAATTGCGACTATATTTTCAAAAGAAAATACTGATCGTATCCAGTTTTACACCAAATCCTGCTCTCATGCTGGAGACATCGGTCGAAAATAGTCTTCAGTATACACTCAATATACATTTATTGTACCCTCATCATTATTTTCGTTATATGGGGGCTATACGAAGACGTGAACCTGCACAGACAATTTTCTGTCTTAGGCTGTAGTATCCATTACGAACTTCAAATGCCAAATTCGAAACAATTCCGGTGAATAATGTCTTTAAAATCATCAAAATACCGAATATCGGGAGGTACTCTTATATGGGGGCTATATGATAACTTGGACCTACATAGCCCATTTACGAACTTGACCTGCCTACTGGCAAAGTATACATGTGTGCAAAATTTTAGCCTTCTATCTGAATTTGTTCGAATTTGTTCGTGATTACAACAGACGGACAGACACACAGTGGGATTAGCAAACGAGCGTGATGATCTCCGTCGTACCAACCCTACTGATCCAAGAATCAGTGATTTGACAGTGGAAGTCAGCCGGTTGGTACAGGAGCATAAGAGGATAAAGTGGCTAGACCATCTGAAGTGCTGCAACATTGGAACCGATATCAGTAAGCTGTGGGTAACGGTTAAGTCGCTCTCGAACCCTGGAAAAAAGGATGATAGGACCTCAGTTGCCAACCACCAGCACGGATTCCGTCCACAACATAGTACCACAACAGCATTGCACGCCATTTCCACACATATTAGTAGAGGACTGAACCAGAACAGGCCGTGTGACAGAACAGTGTTGGTAGCCCCATGCCACATTGTTTGAGGACGTACAAAGAACTACCCTCCGGCCAAGTTTGAAACGTTGGATAATCAACTATATGTGTGGACCCCAGTCGTACGTGGAATTCCGGAACAAGAATTCCAAAGCCGATAGAGTGAAACATGGAGTTCCCCAAGGCGGGGTGATATCTCCGGAACTGTTTAACCTCTACCTTTCCGGAATTCCTCGCCCTCCAGACGGCATTGAGATCGTAACTTATGCGGATGATTGCACGATCACGGCGTCGGGTCCAGTGGTCGATGACATATGCGAAAGGTTGAACCCCTATCTCGCGGAGCTTGCCACATACTTTCACGCGAGGAATATGAAAATATCCGCCACGAAATCAACGGCCACACTCTTTACCACATGGTATGCGGAGATGAGAACACAGCTGAATGTTCAGGTCGAGGGGAATCTAATACCGACCACGAACTACCCCAAGATTCTTGGGGTAACGTTCTACAGCATGTTCAAGTCGTCCGCGCAAGCCACAGCTATCTGCGACAAGATGAAAAGTAGGAACAAGGTCGTCAAGGCGCTAGCCGGCAAAGAAAGAAACCTTGTTGACCTCTTATAACGCGATAGGTCGGTCTGTGGTCAGCTATGCGACTCCAGTGTGGTCTGCGAATACTAGTGCTACGCAGTGGAGGCATATCCAGACCTGCCAGAACGCTGCCCTGAGAGAACTGCGACAGGGTGCCTCCTCATGACACCAGTGGACCATCTACATGAGTAGGCGAAAGTCCCTCCCTTACGTCAGCATAATCATATGCTTTCGTTGCAGTACCTGCTTGGGTGTTACCGTGAGAGTCATCCCAACCATCATATGGTGGATAACTCTCCCCCACCCAGGCGTGTCAGGAAGGACATACATGATCTAGAGAGGGAGGTCCAGCGCTACAAGAGAGCCTCTAGATCAAGAAGCCTATCAGGCAGGTCTGAGTGGCATTCACACCGATGCAGTCGCGGATGCTATTAGCAGTTATAAAGTGAATGCCGTCCTCGGAGTCCACCCCTATCCATTGCAGCCGAAGAACGTCAACTGCCTAGACAAACCAGGGTAGTTTTGGCGCAATTACGTTCAGGATGGTGTAGTCGTCTCAATTCGTATTGGGCACGAATTGATGAAGATGTGCTTGACGCCTGCCCGGCGTGCGATACAGGCCTGCAGCTCAGCCAAACCTACCCAACTCACTCCAGAAGATCTCTGGCTACAGCCCGTTAAAGTAGCCGAATTTCTAAACCTGGAGCTGGAACCAGATTAGCAGAACGCAAACACATACATGTTCTACTGCTACAACAACAACAACAACAGACAGACAGACGGAATTTTACGCTGATCAAGAATATATATACTTTATTGGGTCTGACATGAGTATTTCGAGGAGTTACAAACGGGATTACAAAATTAATATACCCTCCATAGTATGGTGGAGGGTATAAAAATTTAATATTGAAAGAACAATCAAGAGAATTGAAGAAAACTTCTGACGCAGTTGATCAATGATCATTACAAAGAGATTGAAGGTTTACAAAACTTCTTGTGTGACATAACGACAAAAGTTTTGTTTGTACATCGAAATCATAAAATAGCCGTTTGGACAACGTAATGGGTTTAAGATAGTGTCAAAGAAGTAGAAGATTTAAAACAACTGTTTGTGAAAAGGCCTTACAACAACAATGTTATGTGCATCAAAATCAAAAAATATGCCTGAGGAAATCTGCTAACGATAATTTAAAAGATATTGAAGAATTATAAGAACTACCTGCATATATTTTACAACAACAATCTTGTGTGTGCGTCGTAAAATAAAGTGCGCATGCATAACATCACCAATTATGCGCAAAAAACAACAAGGTCCATAGCAATTTCGACCCCAAAATTTGGGATTAAAATTAGGGAGTGGTGCTGATCTACGAGAAGAATAGAAGTTTGCATATGTAAGAATAACAGTACACATTATGAGTTTATATGTTAGACTGTATATTTAGATGATTTTACTTCAATCATCAAATCTATATTACGCATTATGTTATTATGCATTATTAAATTATGTTGCGAACGAACAGGAGTCTTTGTTGTTTTGGTTCTTTAGGGTGATAGATTGCATCATTTTTTTGTTATCGCCTAACAGCAAGCAGTTGAAAAACATAAGTGTTAGTCAGTTTTAGGGTGATAGATTGCATCATTTTTTTGTTATCGCCTAACAGCAAGCAGTTGAAAAACATAAGTGTTAGTCAGTTTTAAGATCATTATTGGAGGAAGAAACTAATTGTCACCATCGAAGTTATATTTTTAGTAGCTTATAAGTATTTCGTAGAATACTTAGTTTAGACTTTTTGTGAAATGTTGTCGAAAACATGGATAAAGAAGGAATAGAAATCCTCACTATAGAAGGTCTTAAAGGAAAACTGGGTCAGCATAATTTAGCGAAAAGTTGAAATAAAGGCGAACTGCAGGCATTACGGTCATTCTACACCTGACGATGGCTTTGATTATGGGGAAGCATCCTCGGCTGTTGGACATGGCACAACGTTGTTTACTTTGAGGGACATTCAAGACTCGGTCTCGAGTTTTAGTGGAGAACAATTGCTGAATGTTGAGCAATGGCTTAGACAGTTTGAATATTGTGCATGCACAGTCGCGTAGGATAATTTGAGGAAATTTATTTATGGAAAGCAATTGTTGGCTGGGGCTGCCAAAATTTTTGTTAGGAGCCAACCTTGCATAAGAAATTGGTTGTCACTGAAACAGATCTTGCAAAAGAAATTTGGAGTTAAAATTTCCTCCATAGACGTTCATAGAAAATTATCCAGCCGAAAAAAAAAATAAGAAACCGAAAGCTATAAAATTTTAAGAATACCTTTATAGCCTTATAGAAATTAGTTAACCTATACATTTAGATGATGAAAGTATAATAACTTATTTCACAGAAAGCATACTTGATACCAAATTAAATAAGAATATTTTATGCCAGGCAACCAGCATCGATGATTTGAAAATGCAAGGCGATGCGGGTTCCCATTCATATAGGGGTTCTACTAAAAATGAAAACAAAAATGATAAAATGTCTCTTCGTTGTTTTAAATGTAGGGAAAAGAGACACGTTTCAAATCAATGCAATGTCCCAAGAACGAAATTTTTCAAGTGTAAAGGCTTAGGACACAAATCCTTCGAGAGAAGAACCAGCCAAAGAAGAAAAACCTAATTTAATAAAGAAAAATAGAGTACATACAGTGTCCGCAGTTAATGCGTAGGATATTTAAAGAAGTGCATATATTCGGCAAGACGTTTTTAGCGTTGGTAGACACAGGTAGTTATGTAAGTCTAAAACGTGGAGATGTCGTTGATGGGTTACGTAATGTAGAAATAATAAACAAAATAAAGTCGCTCAGTGGCAAAACAGTTTGCACGCTTGGATGTGTGAGCACAAATGCAATGGTTGACGAAAACTACATAAAAGATTTCTTATTTCTCGAACAATAATCCAATGTTAGAGTTATAAAGCGAATTCAGCGAAATTTTAAGTTTGGCTACAATTAGTGCTATTAGTGTTGATGATTTAGAAGTTGGGCATTTAGACAATGATAATATAATGAAAATTAGAGGCATTGTTGCAAACTAGGTACCTGTGAAACCAGAAGCATACCGCGTCGAAATGAAAATTATTAAAATAAAAATTAAATTAATAAAAAATCCCGTTGCAGAAAGGCCAGGAAGAATGTCATATCAAGATCAATGTGCTGTCGATGAACAGGTAAACGAGTGGCTAAGAGACGGAATTATTACAATAAGTAGTTCAGAATGCAGTGCACCTGTAATTTTAGTCAAAAAGAAGGATGGGACAAAACGACTTTGTTGAAAATGAACGTAACTGTTTGTGCGAAGAAGCAAGAAATAATATATTGAAAAAATCAGGAAGAAAATAGAAGGGAATATAATAGAAAGAGAATACCAGAGATATCGTATAATATTAATGGTTTGGCTGCCATAAAACGAACTCGATTTGGAACAGGTATGAAATTACAAACGAAGTTTTTGGGTCCGTACAAAGTTGTGTAAAGTCAAAACCATGGCAGATACGTCGTCGAGAAGGTAGGTAATGAAGGTCTAAATCGTTATACCACAATAGCGGAGCACATTAAGCCTTGGAGTCTACATTCGCGGTCGAATGCGAATCAGTGCTTTTAAATTGAAAAACTAAATTTCCAGTCGCGAATTGTGGCCTTTGTAATTATACCAAAGCCTATTCAGGTCAACGTCGTCGTATAGACCCCAATGTAATGGCTACATTCGGGATTTTTAAGATCTTTGCAGAATTTGCAGAAACGAAATTGCCAAATTCGTTCTAAATGGTGGATTGTATTGAAAGTTCGGCTCGGCAGCTTTCTTACTTGTTTTATTTTAGTTATTTATTATTTGTTTATTTTGGAATTCTGAATGTAAGTGAAGAAAACGATATTAGTGCAAAAGCAGTGCAATATGCGGTCTATTCCTGGTCGTACAACGAATTGAACATTTAGTAAGGAAAATATTTATTTTCTCCGGAAATTCTTTTGATGCCTTCAAGATACTTATACCGCAAATACCGTTGTGCGAGGGACATAGCGCTATAGCGAGTAATGACATTCTGTAACAGCCAAACTAGAGGTTGAGAAATTCTAGGTGGATATCATTCCGTTAGTACATGGTATAGTCCGAATATAACAGTATCTCCGAATATAACATTAAGGACTTATAACTTAAGGACCGCTGAAGTGATTTTGTACAATACAATGTACAATAGTAATGTTTTATTTTGCATGATTTTTTCCATTTTGAACTCCTTTTTTCTAATGTACATTTGTAGTGTTTTTAATATTTTATTTTTGAATTCGAATATTATTACCAATTTATTGAAGAACTGAAATTGATGAGGGTTACATGGAAGTGTAGTGGTGACGGAACGAAATAAATGATATCCAAATAATTTAACGCGGTCACACCAAAGTTAGAAGATTAAGATTACTTTTAAAAATCAAAAAAAAAAAAAAAATTGGGAGTACAATCAGTAAAATACCAAATATAAAGTGTGCAAAATAGTAGAGCGAATGGGACTCTTTGTAAGAAAATTCCCATCTTACGGTCATGGGTATAAAATAGTAATTATATTTGACTATTCTGAAATCAGTCTGCCCTCAATTATGAGGTGGATAAAACTATTTTTACTTATTTAAATCACGTGATTTTTTTCAGTTTGACATGCTATGTTGTTCTGCTTTATTTTTGATTTCGCCTCTATTTGTCATCTTGGATTATAAGGGGTGAAGAAAGTTTTTAATGTAGGTCGATGTTTCGCAGTAGTGCCCATATAAATGTACCTCCTGATTTTACCATATTTCAAAGGATTTGGCTAAAAATACATAAAAATTTCAACACATCTACAAATTTAGAATTTTCTCCATGTAACCGCACCACCCCCTCAAGGGTGGTGGTGCGGGAAAGATACCTCGGGAAACTACCCATCTCGACGAGTTTTGTATCCGGTTGCAAAATGGTGTGGTGCTTTTTCCCGCAATAATTACACCGTTTGGAAACCGGACAGAACTTTGAAACATGATCAAGACGCAGACAATTGTAACAATAACGATGACGGACGACCGTACGCACACGTTTTTCCGCAGTCATTTTTCTAAACACAAAGCATTTGTGTAATGGATGATGATGGGAACACAACCGACACTGAAACAACGATCTTGACTCAAGGGCTGTTTGAGGTTGAGATGCTAGGGTTGTTTCAGCATTTGGGGGAGCTAGCATCTGAGGATCAATCGGTTGAGAGGGTTGAACCTGGGGATCTATAGGTTTAGGGGTTTGAGTGGTGTCCGAAGTTTGAGGAACAGTCGCGGTAAACGAATCCTTATTTGCCCTCAACTCCGCTTCTACTTCTCGATCAGACATCATCTCCTCGTCAAAGTCGGACAAACAGACCTCAGAGAAAAGTTCTTGTTGGGATGCCATAACTAACACACAAAACGAAAGAGGACAACACGAAAGAAAAAGCAAACAACAGATATAAATCGGTAATACGACTAACTGGACGATTGGTCGCCTAACAATACCCTAAGTAGTTCGGACGTCTACAACGCGAACCTTACTATCATTACCAGGATGCGTCTCGAATAACTAAACAAACTCTTTCTTTAAACCTAATGGAAAACTGATGCGTCAATGCCTTACGTTTTCTATACCGATTGACTAAACTCAATGGCGACTCTTCAACAAGGGGTTCTGGCAGAGCAGGAAGGGGGCACCTATAAGAAAGTTTGCGTTGAAGCGAATTTTCATTCCATAAAAATGGACTCATAACATTCTGAGGCGAATCACCAATTTTCAGGCTGTGAGGAAATTCAGAACGTATGGGAAGTGGGACAACGTAACGACACATCGAGTTTCTCGTAGTTGTGGACCGGAAATTGTCCTCGCAGAACTTGTCTGATGACGAAAGTAATTTGCGTTTGGGAACCTCCTCAAGTTCCCAAAGCCTCAGAATGATTTTATTGAGGCTGTCTTCCTCACTGAAGCTCAGAGTGGTCGTAAAGACCAGGTGAGGAGGGAATTGGACCCGAGAGGATCCAACCAAAGACGGCATTTTGCGCCAATAGAGAGCCTAATATATTTTGTTGTACCCCCGGCAACAATATTTGCGGATATAAGTCTGCACCCAACAACATATCTACTGAACGACAAATGTTTGGGTCAGCCAACTGGAGATTTGGCAGAGAACGAACTAAAGCAGGGTCAACAGAAAAGGATGGAAGGTTACTAGAAATCTTGGGGAGAACAAAAGCATCGGTTTTCAACAAAATTGAAGCATTCAACCGAGAACTTATACAAAGCCGAAAGTTTTTCCGGGAGGTAACAGAGGACGAACCATTTACACCAGAAATGGTTGCAAGAGTGGATCGCGACGATAACTTCAATCTATTTTGAAGGTGCTCAATTATAAAACTAGCCTCAGACGCAGGGTCAATGAGGGCTCGATCTGGATAAGAATTTCCTTCGCGAACAATATTTAACATGGCGGTACCGAGAAGGACTCGCGAATTATGCGATGTGTGAAACACTTGACGGTTTACTACAGTCGGATTAGCACCAGTGGATGTAGAGGCAACATTATCTAGATTAGAATTGGAAGCAGTTCCTTTGACCCGGACTGTGGACGTCACATTTGAGGAGGAGCTATTTGTAGGTGCCGATCGATTAGGTTTATGAATAAGCGTATGATGTTTTTCATGGCATTCAACCTGTTCGCTGATTTTTTACAGCAAATGTTTAAAGATCCTTACAAAGTTTGTCAATAGAATGTACTATTATTTTAAAATTCGACTCCATTGAAAATTTCTTTCGAATTTTTCCCGATTTGAGAATTTTTGCAATGAGATCTCTCTTTTCGTAATTTTTGAGCGATTTTGAAAAAGTAATTATCTTTTAACTTTGGTGTGACCGCGTTAAATTAGTTCGATATCATCTATTCCGTTTCGCCACCACATAATTCGGTACTACACTTCCATGTAACCCGCCATCAATTTCAGTTCTCAAGAAATCAAGTCAATTAAATAAAATGGTAATAATATTCGAATTCAAAAATAAAATATAAAAAACACAACAAATGTACATTAGAAAAAAGTAAGTCAAAATGGAAAAAATCATGCAAAATAAAACATTACTATTGTACATTTCAAAAGTAAAAATGAAAATGTTAAATTATTTCGACATCATCTATTCAGTTTCGCCACCACATAATTCGGTACTACACTTTAATGAAACGCACCTGTAATTTAAGATTTCAAGAAATCGAGTCAATTAAATAAAGGTAATCAAATTGAAAAAAAGCCATTCGTACATGGTAAAATATTGTTGTTATCATGCTTATTATCATTGGAAATTATATAATACAATTTCCGAAGAAAATAAGCTGTCAACCAAAAAATATTTTACCAATATTTTACCATTTATATATATATATATATATATATATATATATATATATATATATATATATATATATATATATATATATTATTTTTTTTACTTACTTTTTTCTAGTGTACATTTGTAGTGTTTTTTATATTTTACTAGCTGGCCCAGTCCGCGTTGCCGGCCGTCGTTTTAGTTTTTAATGCAAATTTTGTATTTTTGTAGGTATAATATTTCACAAATCTGGCTCATAAAGGTGAACAAATTTTAACATAAATATTTATCCGACAAAATAGAAATAAATACCTATGGAAGAAGGGCTAAATAATTTCTGAATAGTTTATATAGAATATTATAGTTTAATAGAATATTACGCTTTTACACCCATTACCATAGCACCTCAGATTGCGCTTTAGAGTCCCCAAGAAGTCTATGTTTTTGTTCATAGTAAAATTCAATGACGAATCAACAATGCCCATGTTGTTGTCTGTCAATCGGTAAAAATCACTATAGATCGGCGGCCCTGCGGACTATATGGGGACTGTACCAAAATTTTTACCTATGTTGATATTTTTCTGTAAGATGGTTCTCTACTCACAAAGCAGCCTAAATACAGCAAAATCGATTGGAAAATGTGGTCAAGACCACGGTCATAACTGAAATAGGGGATACATTCATATGAGGGTTATACCAAAACGTAGCCCAACCAATATTCTCTTGGGGGTTACAAATTCAATAGAATACAACATTTTCTTTTCTGACCACACATTAGATGTGAAAGTGCAGTTGGGGATACTCCAATGTGGGCGCAATTATCCGTATGATGGTTCCCTACCCCAGGGTAGCATAAATGCAATGTTTAGCCAAATTAATTGATGAATGTGGTCAAGACCAAAATGGGCCCTACTCTGAAAATTTAAAAGTTTATGCGAAGAGGTTCTCTACCCCGGCTGAGCTGATTATCGAAAATCGTTCCAATTCCAAATGGTCACGTGGCAGAAAAGAATAATATATATATATGTATATATATATATATATATATATATATATATATATATATATATATATATATATATATATATATATATGTGTAGACTATATATATATATATATATATATATATAGTAGTATTTAGTATATATATATATATATATATATATATATATATATATATATATATATATATATATACTAGCTGGCCCGGTCCGCGTTGCCGGCCCGTAGTTTTTGTCTATTATGCATATTTGTCAAAGCATAATTATTCAAAGATATGAATGATATAAGTGTTCGCGTACTGGTCGATTAAAAGGCTTTTTAAATACCTGTACCCATATTTAAGCCGTGGGCTTCAATATTTAAACCGTGGACTTCAAAGGTGTGGATGTGCTATACAAATCTATTAAAATGTATATATCAATCTTATCCCCATGTAAGGGATCAAATTAATTTTTAGTATGGTAAAAATCGTAGCATAATTTTCCATTCAAATGAGCAGTAATTTGGAATTTACTGTATTTTGTACACCTCATAATTGAGGGTTGAATGAATTAAGAATAGCCAAAGTAAATTACTTTTTTAAAGCCATTAGCACCTCAGATTGTCCATTAGAGTTCTTATAAGTCCCTCTAACCATGTCGGTCTGTTTGTCCGCCAAAAAGTGGACTTGAGGGGGTACTATTATATGGAAAAAAAAAAATCCTAAAATTTGTAGATATGTTCAAATTTTTGTGTAAGATTTTCACCCCCAAATACACATTTTTAGCCAAATCCTTTGAAATATGGTAAAATCAGGAGGTACTTTTATATGGGCACTACTCCGAGACATCGACCTATATTGAAAACATTCTTCTAGCCCTTATAATCCAATATGAAAAATAGAGACCAAATCAAAAATATATATCAGAACAACAACAACTGAAAAAAATTTCGCGTGATTTAAATGAGTAAAAATAGTTTTATCCACCATATTTTTCATCATAGTATAATTCAATGACGATTCAACAAATATTCGGTCCCGTGCTAATTTCATATATTTGTAATTTGTTCATGTTTCCACAATTTATTTCATATAGATGTATATCCCAAATATACGTTTCCAACCAATATTGTCTTGGGGGTTACAAATCCAATAGAATACAAAATTTTATTTTCTGACCACACATTATATGTGAAAGTGGACTTGGGTATACTCCAATGTGGGGACTTTACTTAAATAAATTCCTATGTGGCAATTATCTGTATGATGGTTCCCTAACCCCTTAGAGACAATGATGCCAAATATGGGCCAAGCAATGAAAAAAGTGGCCAAGACCCCAAAAATAGCTTAAATCATATGATGGTTATATAAATATGAAATCGGGATGTACCCTTATCGTGAGTTATGATCGATATCATGACCTGCAAAAGTGGTTTAAGGTATCTTGAATGTTTGTGAAGAATTTCTGGAAGGATAGAAATCCTTTTCTTACTAAGAGTCTCATTCGCTCTACTATTTTCCACCCTTTATATTTGGTATTTTACTGATTGTACTCCCAAAGAATTTTGCATTGGACGGATTATTGTCACATGAAAGAAGTAGGTCCACGCTTTGAAATGAGCCTCATAAGGCCTTTTCGGTCACTTTTGTTTGTTTAAATGTGTTCGCATCTTCCATCTGAACCACGATGTCGGCCCTGTAATCGAAAATTAGATGTCAGTTAACATCGTATTTCGCACTTATTTCATTTTTTTTTTTTTTTTGGTGAAAAATTGTATATAGTGAAAAATTATTCTTTATTTTGTTCATAAAAAATCCATTGAATTCAATATGATAATACAAATTGAAAAAAAATGACAAAAGAAGAATAACAAATTGAAAAAATCTTCAACCTGTTCGCTGATTTATTACAGCAAATGTTTAAAGACCCTTACTATCATTTTAAAATTCGATTCCACTGAAATTTTTTTCGATTTTTTCCCGATTTGAGAATTTTTGCAATGAGATCTCTTTTCCGTGATTTTTTTTTAGCGATTTTGACAAAGTAATTATTTTTTAATTAATAATTATCTTTCTTTTGGTGTGACCGCGTTAAATTATTTCGATATCATCTATTCCGTTTCGCCACCATATAATTCGGTACTACGCTTCCATGTAACCCGCCATCAAATAAAATATAAAAAACACTACAAATGTACATTAGAAAAAAGTAAGTCAAAATGGAAAAAAATCATACAAAATAAAACATTACTATTGTACATTTGAAAAGTCAAAATGAAAATGTTAATATATCACATTTTTACGCGATTTTTCTGGATATTATCCTTTTCGGAGAGGAGACAACTCCGAATTTGTGTGAATCGTTAAAATTAGTCCAGCTGTTCTTAAGTTATAAGCGTAGTAACTAACACAACTTACATTTATATATATAGATTATTTTTTTTACTTACTTTTTTCTAGTGTACATTTGTAGTGTTTTTTATATTTTACTAGCTGGCCCAGTCCGCGTTGCCGGCCGTAGTTTTAGTTTTTAATGCAAATTTTGTATTTTTGTAGGTATAATATTTCACAAATCTGGCTCATAAAGGTGAACAAATTTTAACATAAATATTTATCCGACAAAATAGAAATAAATACCTATGGAAGAAGGGCTAAATAATTTCTGAATAGTTTATATAGAATATTATAGTTTAATAGAATATTACGCTTTTACACCCATTACCATAGCACCTCAGATTGCGCTTTAGAGTCCCCAAGAAGTCTATGTTTTTGTTCATAGTAAAATTCAATGACGAATCAACAATGCCCATGTTGTTGTCTGTCAATCGGTAAAAATCACTATAGATCGGCGGCCCTGCGGACTATATGGGGACTGTACCAAAATTTTTACCTATGTTGATATTTTTCTGTAAGATGGTTCTCTACTCACAAAGCAGCCTAAATACAGCAAAATCGATTGGAAAATGTGGTCAAGACCACGGTCATAACTGAAATCGGGGATACATTCATATGAGGGTTATACCAAAACGTAGCCCAACCAATATTCTCTTGGGGGTTACAAATTCAATAGAATACAACATTTTCTTTTCTGACCACACATTAGATGTGAAAGTGCAGTTGGGGATACTCCAATGTGGGCGCAATTATCCGTATGATGGTTCCCTACCCCAGGGTAGCATAAATGCAATGTTTAGCCAAATTAATTGATGAATGTGGTCAAGACCAAAATGGGCCCTACTCTGAAAATTTAAAAGTTTATGCGAAGAGGTTCTCTACCCCGGCTGAGCTGATTATCGAAAATCGTTCCAATTCCAAATGGTCACGTGGCAGAAAAGAATAATATATATATATATGTGTATATATATATATATATATATATATATATATATATATATATATATATATATATGTGTAGACTATATATATATATATATATATATATATATATATATAGTAGTATTTAGTATATATATATATATATATATATATATATATATATATATATATATATATATATACTAGCTGGCCCGGTCCGCGTTGCCGGCCCGTAGTTTTTGTCTATTATGCATATTTGTCAAAGCATAATTATTCAAAGATATGAATGATATAAGTGTTCGCGTACTGGTCGATTAAAAGGCTTTTTAAATACCTGTACCCATATTTAAGCCGTGGGCTTCAATATTTAAACCGTGGACTTCAAAGGTGTGGATGTGCTATACAAATCTATTAAAATGTATATATCAATCTTATCCCCATGTAAGGGATCAAATTAATTTTTAGTATGGTAAAAATCGTAGCATAATTTTCCATTCAAATGAGCAGTAATTTGGAATTTACTGTATTTTGTACACCTCATAATTGAGGGTTGAATGAATTAAGAATAGCCAAAGTAAATTACTTTTTTAAAGCCATTAGCACCTCAGATTGTCCATTAGAGTTCTTATAAGTCCCTCTAACCATGTCGGTCTGTTTGTCCGCCAAAAAGTGGACTTGAGGGGGTACTATTATATGGAAAAAAAAAAATCCTAAAATTTGTAGATATGTTCAAATTTTTGTGTAAGATTTTCACCCCCAAATACACATTTTTAGCCAAATCCTTTGAAATATGGTAAAATCAGGAGGTACTTTTATATGGGCACTACTCCGAGACATCGACCTATATTGAAAACATTCTTCTAGCCCTTATAATCCAATATGAAAAATAGAGACCAAATCAAAAATATAGCAGAACAACAACAACTGAAAAAAATTTCGCGTGATTTAAATGAGTAAAAATAGTTTTATCCACCATATTTTTCATCATAGTATAATTCAATGACGATTCAACAAATATTCGGTCCCGTGCTAATTTCATATATTTGTAATTTGTTCATGTTTCCACAATTTATTTCATATAGATGTATATCCCAAATATACGTTTCCAACCAATATTGTCTTGGGGGTTACAAATCCAATAGAATACAAAATTTTATTTTCTGACCACACATTATATGTGAAAGTGGACTTGGGTATACTCCAATGTGGGGACTTTACTTAAATAAATTCCTATGTGGCAATTATCTGTATGATGGTTCCCTAACCCCTTAGAGACAATGATGCCAAATATGGGCCAAGCAATGAAAAAAGTGGCCAAGACCCCAAAAATAGCTTAAATCATATGATGGTTATATAAATATGAAATCGGGATGTACCCTTATCGTGAGTTATGATCGATATCATGACCTGCAAAAGTGGTTTAAGGTATCTTGAATGTTTGTGAAGAATTTCTGGAAGGATAGAAATCCTTTTCTTACTAAGAGTCTCATTCGCTCTACTATTCTCCACCCTTTATATTTGGTATTTTACTGATTGTACTCCCAAAGAATTTTGCATTGGACGGATTATTGTCACATGAAAGAAGTAGGTCCACGCTTTGAAATGAGCCTCATAAGGCCTTTTCGGTCACTTTTGTTTGTTTAAATGTGTTCGCATCTTCCATCTGAACCACGATGTCGGCCCTGTAATCGAAAATTAGATGTCAGTTAACATCGTATTTCGCACTTATTTCATTTTTTTTTTTTTTTTGGTGAAAAATTGTGTATAGTGAAAAATTATTCTTTATTTTGTTCATAAAAAATCCATTGAATTCAATATGATAATACAAATTGAAAAAAAATGACAAAAGAAGAATAACAAATTGAAAAAATCTTCAACCTGTTCGCTGATTTATTACAGCAAATGTTTAAAGACCCTTACTATCATTTTAAAATTCGATTCCACTGAAAATTTTTTCGATTTTTTCCCGATTTGAGAATTTTTGCAATGAGATCTCTTTTCCGTGATTTTTTTAGCGATTTTGACAAAGTAATTATTTTTTAATTAATAATTATCTTTCTTTTGGTGTGACCGCGTTAAATTATTTCGATATCATCTATTCCGTTTCGCCACCATATAATTCGGTACTACGCTTCCATGTAACCCGCCATCAAATAAAATATAAAAAACACTACAAATGTACATTAGAAAAAAGTAAGTCAAAATGGAAAAAAATCATACAAAATAAAACATTACTATTGTACATTTGAAAAGTCAAAATGAAAATGTTAATATATCACATTTTTACGCGATTTTTCTGGATATTATCCTTTTCGGAGAGGAGACAACTCCGAATTTGTGTGAATCGTTAAAATCAGTCCAGCTGTTCTTAAGTTATAAGCGTAGTAACTAACACAACTTACATTTATATATATAGATTATAGTTTAATAGAATATTACGCTTTTACACCCATTACCATAGCACCTCAGATTGCGCTTTAGAGTCCCCAAGAAGTCTATGTTTTTGTTCATAGTAAAATTCAATGACGAATCAACAATGCCCATGTTGTTGTCTGTCAATCGGTAAAAATCACTATAGATCGGCGGCCCTGGGGACTATATGGGGACTGTACCAAAATTTTTACCTATGTTGATATTTTTCTGTAAGATGGTTCTCTACTCACAAAGCAGCCTAAATACAGCAAAATCGATTGGAAAATGTGGTCAAGACCACGGTCATAACTGAAATCGGGGATACATTCATATGAGGGTTATACCAAAACGTAGCCCAACCAATATTCTCTTGGGGGTTACAAATTCAATAGAATACAACATTTTCTTTTCTGACCAGACATTAGATGTGAAAGTGCAGTTGGGGATACTCCAATGTGGGCGCAATTATCCGTATGATGGTTCCCTACCCCAGGGTAGCATAAATGCAATTTTTAGCCAAATTAATTGATGAATGTGGTCAAGACCAAAATGGGCCCTACTCTGAAAATTTAAAAGTTTATGCGAAGAGGTTCTCTACCCCGGCTGAGCTGACAACGCGGATATATATATATATATATATATATATATATATATATATATATATATATATATACTAGCTGGCCCGGTCCGCGTTGCCGGCCCGTAGTTTTTGTCTATTATGCATATTTGTCAAAGCATAATTATTCAAAGATATGAATGATATAAGTGTTCGCGTACTGGTCGATTAAAAGGCTTTTTAAATACCTGTACCCATATTTAAGCCGTGGGCTTCAATATTTAAACCGTGGACTTCAAAGGTGTGGATGTGCTATACAAATCTATTAAAATGTATATATCAATCTTATCCCCATGTAAGGGATCAAATTAATTTTTAGTATGGTAAAAATCGTAGCATAATTTTCCATTCAAATGAGCAGTAATTTGGAATTTACTGTATTTTGTACACCTCATAATTGAGGGTTGAATGAATTAAGAATAGCCAAAGTAAATTACTTTTTTAAAGCCATTAGCACCTCAGATTGTCCATTAGAGTTCTTATAAGTCCCTCTAACCATGTCGGTCTGTTTGTCCGCCAAAAAGTGGACTTGAGGGGGTACTATTATATGGAAAAAAAATCCTAAAATTTGTAGATATGTTCAAATTTTTGTGTAAGATTTTCACCCCCAAATACACATTTTTAGCCAAATCCTTTGAAATATGGTAAAATCAGGAGGTACTTTTATATGGGCACTACTCCGAGACATCGACCTATATTGAAAACATTCTTCTAGCCCTTATAATCCAATATGAAAAATAGAGACCAAATCAAAAATATAGCAGAACAACAACAACTGAAAAAAATTTCGCGTGATTTAAATGAGTAAAAATAGTTTTATCCACCATATTTTTCATCATAGTATAATTCAATGACGATTCAACAAATATTCGGTCCCGTGCTAATTTCATATATTTGTAATTTGTTCATGTTTCCACAATTTATTTCATATAGATGTATATCCCAAATATACGTTTCCAACCAATATTGTCTTGGGGGTTACAAATCCAATAGAATACAAAATTTTATTTTCTGACCACTCATTATATGTGAAAGTGGACTTGGGTATACTCCAATGTGGGGACTTTACTTAAATAAATTCCTATGTGGCAATTATCTGTATGATGGTTCCCTAACCCCTTAGAGACAATGATGCCAAATATGGGCCAAGCAATGAAAAAAGTGGCCAAGACCCCAAAAATAGCTTAAATCATATGATGGTTATATAAATATGAAATCGGGATGTACCCTTATCGTGAGTTATGATCGATATCATGACCTGCAAAAGTGGTTTAAGGTATCTTGAATGTTTGTGAAGAATTTCTGGAAGGATAGAAATCCTTTTCTTACTAAGAGTCTCATTCGCTCTACTATTTTCCACCCTTTATATTTGGTATTTTACTGATTGTACTCCCAAAGAATTTTGCATTGGACGGATTATTGTCACATGAAAGAAGTAGGTCCACGCTTTGAAATGAGCCTCATAAGGCCTTTTCGGTCACTTTTGTTTGTTTAAATGTGTTCGCATCTTCCATCTGAACCACGATGTCGGCCCTGTAATCGAAAATTAGATGTCAGTTAACATCGTATTTCGCACTTATTTCATTTTTTTTTTTTTTTGGTGAAAAATTGTATATAGTGAAAAATTATTCTTTATTTTGTTCATAAAAAATCCATTGAATTCAATATGATAATACAAATTGAAAAAAAATGACAAAAGAAGAATAACAAATTGAAAAAATCTTCAACCTGTTCGCTGATTTATTACAGCAAATGTTTAAAGACCCTTACTATCATTTTAAAATTCGATTCCACTGAAAATTTTTTCGATTTTTTCCCGATTTGAGAATTTTTGCAATGAGATCTCTTTTCCGTGATTTTTTTTTAGCGATTTTGACAAAGTAATTATTTTTTAATTAATAATTATCTTTCTTTTGGTGTGACCGCGTTAAATTATTTCGATATCATCTATTCCGTTTCGCCACCATATAATTCGGTACTACGCTTCCATGTAACCCGCCATCAAATAAAATATAAAAAACACTACAAATGTACATTAGAAAAAAGTAAGTCAAAATGGAAAAAAATCATACAAAATAAAACATTACTATTGTACATTTGAAAAGTCAAAATGAAAATGTTAATATATCACATTTTTACGCGATTTTTCTGGATATTATCCTTTTCGGAGAGGAGACAACTCCGAATTTGTGTGAATCGTTAAAATTAGTCCAGCTGTTCTTAAGTTATAAGCGTAGTAACTAACACAACTTACATTTATATATATAGATATATATATATATATATATAGATTAATATATATATTATTTTCTGCCACGTGACCATTTGGAATTGGAACGATTTTCGATAATCAGCTCAGCCGTTCTCTAGTTGGGGTGTTTGGAGTATCTTGGGAAACTTGAAACAATGTACATATATTATTTCAGCCAGAGAATATAGCAAATCATTTCATTGAATATTTTTAAACTGTTTTACCGGAGTAAATAACATTTCATTTTTTAATGAAAATTTTTAAGCTGTTTTCCATTATACTAAATGGTAAGTACAATTGCAATTGGCGCATACAAACCTTTAATCCAGATATTAAAATAACATTGTATCCAGATTTAAAATAACACATATATATATATATCTAAATATATGTGTACATATATATATATATATATATATATATATATATATATATATATATATATATATATATTGTACTTACAAGTAAGTATAATGGAAAACAGTTTAAAAATTGTCATTAAAAAATGAAATTTTATATATATATATATATAAATATAAATATATATATATATATATATATATATATATATATATATATATATATATATATATATCTATATATATAAAAGAAAGTTGTGTTAGTTACTACGCTTATAACTTAAGAACCGCTGGACTAATTTTAACGATTCATACAAATTCGGAATTGTCTCCTCTCCGAAAAGGATAATATCCAAAAAAATCGCGTAAAAATGTGTTATATTAACATTTTCATTTTGACTTTTGAAATGTACAATAGTAATGTTTTATTTTGCATAATGTTTTTCCATTTTGACTTACTTTTTTCTAATGTACATTTGTAGTGTTTTTTTTATTTTTTTATTTTTTTTTTTTTTGATTTCAAATATTAATACCAATTTATTTAATTGACTTGATTTCTTGAGAAATGAAATTGATGTCGAGTTACATGGAAGTGTAGTACCGAATTATGTGGTGGCGAAACGGAATAGATGATGTCGAAATAATTTAATGGAATCGAATTTTAAAATAGAAGTACATTCTATTGACAAACTATATAAGGATCTTTAAACATTTTCTGTAAAAAATCAGCGAACAAGTTGAAGATTTTTTGAATGTGTTATTCTTCTTTTGTCAATTTTTTTTTTCAATTTGTATTATCTAATTGAATTCAGTAAATTTTTTGTGAACAAAATAAAAAATAATTTTTCACTATATACAAATTTTCACCAAAAAATTAAATAAGTGGGAAATACGATGTTAACTGACATCTACCTTTCAACTCCAGGGCCGACATCGTGGTTCAGCTGGAAGATGCGAACACATTTGAACAAACGAAAATTACCGAAAAACCCTAATGGGGCTCATTTCAAAGCGTGGAACTACTTCTTTCCTGTCTCAATAATCCGTCCAATGTACAATCAGAAAAATACCAAATATAAAGGGTGGAAAATAGTAGAGTGTCTCTTAGTAAGAAAAGAATTTCTATCCTTCCAGAAATTCTTCCCAAACATTCGAGATACCTTTAATCGCTTTTGCAGGTCATGACATCGATCATAACTCACGGATAAGGGTACAACCCGATTTCATATTTATATAACCATCGTATGATTTAAGTTTTTTTGGTGTCTTGGTCACTTTTTTAATATTTTGGACATTATTTGGCATATTTGTTTCTAAGGAGGTAGAAAACCTCTTCGCATAAAGTTTGAAATTTTCAGAGTAGGGCCCATTTTGGTTTTGACCATATTCATTAATTGATTTGGCTAAAAATTGTATTTATGCTACCCTGGGGTAGGGAACCATCATACAGATAATTGCCACACAGGAATTTATTTAAGTAAAGTCCCTACATTGGAGTATCTCCAAGTCCACTTTCACATCTAATTGGTGGTCAGAAAAGAAAATTTTGTTTTTTATTGAATTTGTAACCCCCAAGAGAATATTGGTTGGGCCACGTTTTGTTATAACCCTTATATAAATGTATCCCTGATTTCAGCTGTGACCGTGGTCTTGGCCACGTTTTTCAACTGATTTGGCCATTATTTGCTGTATTTAGGCTACTTTGTGAGTAGAGAACCGTCTTACAGAAAAATGTCAACATACGTAAATATTTTGGTACAGTCCCCATATAGTCCCCAGGCCCGCCGATCTATAGTGATGTTTACCGATTGGCGGACAACAACGCGGGTATTGTTTAATCGTCATTGAATTTTACTATGAACAAGAACATAGACTTTTTGAGGACTCTAATGCGCAATTTGAGGTGCTATGGTAATGGGTGTAAAAGCGTAATTAACTTTGACTATTCAGAAATTATTTTGATTAGTCGAATCAATATTTATATTAAAATTTGTTCACCTTTATGAGCTAGATTTGTGAAATATTATGCTATGCTAAATTTGCATTAAAGACTAAAACTACGGGCCGGCAACGCGGACAAATCCGAGGAGAAATGTGACAAAAATCGTCAAAATAACGAATTTCGAGAGGTACCGTTATATGGGGACTATACCAAAACGTGGACCATTTTCAATACCAACCATCCTATACACAGTACAAATTGTTCTGCTAAATTTTGAAGCTCTACGTCAAACAATGTGGACTGTATCGTAATTTAAATAAACAGACATACAGACGGAGTCTATGACGAACATTTAGGGATGTTACAAACGGAATGAAAAAGTTAATATACCCTCCTTTCCAAGGTGGGGGATATAATAAGCATTAAAGACTAAAATTACGGGCCGGCAACGCGGACCGGGCCAGCTAGTATATATATATATATAAAATTTCATTTTTTAATGACAATTTTTAAACTGTTTTCCATTATACTTATTTGTAAGTACAATTGCAATTGGCGCATACAAACCTTTAATCCATATATTAAAATAACATTGTATCCGGACTTAGATTTATATGCTGACCATGAATACATATATTTCATGCGTCTCCGAGAAATATTTAAACGATGGAAATGTTTGAAAATTAAAAGAAAAAGTAACGCTAATTTAGGCCCGCCCGAACTATTGATACCCTCCACCATGAGGTAAAGAAAACTATTATAAATAAATGCATTGTTCTTCTATGTTCGAACAAGATCCATCCTCAACTGCAAATGGCAGTGACATCTCTTGAAGAATGAAATTAGGGTTTTCGTGAAGTGGCCGGTACCGTTATATTGGAGCTATAAAAACGCTAGCCTACATAGAGAACTTTCTACTTCGAGTTACAAAATACCAAGTGTGCCGAAAATCATCAAAAGACCAAATATTGGGAGGTACCGAGATATAAGTACTAAAGGCCGCAGAACGTAGAACCTACTACACACACTCTAAGTAGCAGCACAATACCGAAAGTCGGGAGATACCACAAATTTATTTGGGTTATATGAAACAAGGACATACAAAGACTGCTTTACATGCTGCTATATATTTAAAAGTTGACCTATGTGGTCCATTTGCGACTCTGACCTGCCTACTGACAAACCATATTGTATTTGATTTTTACACTGTATTGTTAAAATTATTTTTATACCGTCAATACTACGTATCGTTATATTATATTGTCTTTTCAGTAGATTATCATTTTTATCATTGTATTATGACTCCGTTTCTAACTCATCGAAAGAATCAATTAAGACCCAACAAAGAACATATATTTTTGATCAGCATAACCCTGTTCGCCTCTCTGTTGCCCTCATATATCTCCCCATATGAATGTACCTCCCCATATTTGGTATCTTGAAGATTTTAGCTGCATTTTCAAAAGAAATAAATTAAAACTCGGTATGAAGTTTCATAATGGGTTCTACTCCGATGGCAGAGCATTGTTATATAGGTGCAAGTCTTCATATAGATTCCATATGACGATACTTAACCATATTCGGTGTTTTGATGGTTTTAGCTTCAGTTTAAAACGTAATGGTTTACAATTCGGTATTTACATTTCGTAATGGGTAGTACTGTAGCGGAATATTGTCTGTATAGTTACACGTATTCTTGAAGCCCTCAAACGGTTCTTATGACTTTAAATTTTCTTTCAAATGGATGTGTTTCAATTAATGTGTTTGTTATTCGGAAAGCGTACCATCCCCTGTAGTAGAAAATTGTCTGTGTAGGCCCATGTTATATATATATATATATATATATATATATATATATATATTTTAAATCTGGATACAATGTTATTTTAATATATGGATTAAAGGTTTGTATGCGCCAATTGCAATTGTACTTACCATTTAGTATAATGGAAAACAGCTTAAAAATTTTCATTAAAAAATGAAATGTATATATATATATATATATATATATATATATATATATATATCTATATATATATATATATATACACATATATATAGATATATATATATATGTGTTATTTTAAATCTGGATACAATGTTATTTTAATATCTGGATTAAAGGTTTGTATGCGCCAATTGCAATTGTACTTACCATTTAGTATAATGGAAAACAGCTTAAAAATTTTCATTAAAAAATGAAATGTTATTTACTCCGGTAAAACAGTTTAAAAATATTCAATGAAATGATTTGCTATATTCTCTGGCTGAAATAATATATGTATATATATATATATATATATATATATATATATATATATATATATATATATGTATATATATATATATATATATATATATATATATATATATATATATATATATATATATATATATATATATATATAAATATATATATATATATATATATATATATATATATATATATATATATATATATATATATATATATATATTTATATATATATTAATATATATATTATTTTCTGCCACGTGACCATTTGGAATTGGAACGATTTTCGATAATCAGCTCAGCCGTTCTCTAAGCCAGAGAATATAGCAAATCATTTCATTGAATATTTTTAAACTGTTTTACCGGAGTAAATAACATTTCATTTTTTAATGAAAATTTTTAAGCTCTTTTCCATTATACTAAATGGTAAGTACAATTGCAATTGGCGCATACAAACCTTTAATCCAGATATTAAAATAACATTGTATCCAGATTTAAAATAACACATATATATATATATATATATATATATATATATATATATATATATATATATATATATATATATATATATATATATAAATATATATATATATATATAAATATATATAAATTTTCATTTTTTAATGACAATTTTTAAACTGTTTTCCATTATACTTATTTGTAAGTACAATTGCAATTGGCGCATACAAACCTTTAATCCATATATTAAAATAACATTGTATCCAGATTTAAAATAACATATATATATATATATATATATATATATCTATATATATATATATATGTATATATATATATATATATATATATATATATATATATATATATATATATATATATATATATATATATATATATATATATATATATATATATATATATATATATGGGGACGTTGCAAATTCTATGTGATCTAAATCTTCAAAATACCGAATATCGGGATGTACCGTTTTATGGGGGTTATGCTTCAACATGGGCCTACACAGACAATTTTCTACTACAGGGGATGGTACGCTTTCCGAATAACAAACACATTAATTGAAACACATCCATTTGAAAGAAAATTTAAAGTCATAAGAACCGTTTGAGGGCTTCAAGAATACGTGTAACTATACAGACAATATTCCGCTACAGTACTACCCATTACGAAATGTAAATACCGAATTGTAAACCATTACGTTTTAAACTGAAGCTAAAACCATCAAAACACCGAATATGGTTAAGTATCGTCATATGGAATCTATAGGAAGACTTGCACCTATATAACAATGCTCTGCCATCGGAGTAGATCCCATTATGAAACTTAATACCGAGTTTTAATTTATTTCTTTTGAAAATGCAGCTAAAATCTTCAAGATACCAAATATGGGGAGGTACATTCATATGGGGAGATATATGAGGGCAACAGAGAGGCGAACAGGGTTATGCTGATCTAAAATATATGTTCTTTGTTGGGTCTTAATTGATTCTTTCGATGAGTTAGAAACGGAGTCATAATACAATGATAAAAATGATAATCTACTGAAAAGACAATATAATATAACGATACGTAGTATTGACGGTATAAAAATAATTTTAACAATACAGTGTAAAAATCAAATACAATATGGTTTGTCAGTAGGCAGGTCAGAGTCGCAAATGGACCACATAGGTCAACTTTTAAATATATAGCAGCATGTAAAGCAGTCTTTGTATGTCCTTGTTTCATATAACCCAATTAAATTTGTGGTATCTCCCGACTTTCGGTATTGTGCTGCTACTTAGAGTGTGTGTAGTAGGTTCTACGTTCTGCGGCCTTTAGTACTTATATCTCGGTACCTCCCAATATTTGGTCTTTTGATGATTTTCGGCACACTTGGTATTTTGTAACTCGAAGTAGAAAGTTCTCTATGTAGGCTAGCGTTTTTTATAGCTCCAATATAACGGTACCGGCCACTTCACGAAAACCCTAATTTCATTCTTCAAGAGATGTCACTGCCATTTGCAGTTGAGGATGGATCTTGTTCGAACATAGAAGAACAATGCATTTATTTATAATAGTTTTCTTTACCTCATGGTGGAGGGTATCAATAGTTCGGGCGGGCCTAAATTAGCGTTACTTTTTCTTTTAATTTTCAAACATTTCCATCGTTTAAATATTTCTCGGAGACGCATGAAATATATGTATTCATGGTCAGCATATAAATCTAAGTCGATTTAACGATGTTCGTCTGTCTGCCTGCCTGTCTATTGAAATCAAGATGCAGCTCACATTATTTTAGGTATTTTTTTTTTTTTTACTTTTTTCTTATTTTTGTTTGTCCATCCATTACAATGACATAAGTAACCTGACTGTATCTCCTCTGTAACAAGAGAAAAGACCAAAACGTGTAGAGATTGGTGACAGCTTTGATTTTATCGGAATTCATATATTGGTTGTCACATATTCTAATATAATCTGTGTTTCTTTGTGAATTCCGACATCGCAAGAATATACGCCTAATGGAAAATACATTGCCTTTTTAGTCCTCGCAAATCTTAACAAACGTAATCAAAATAAGATTTTTTGTAAATTATAATTATTTAATATAACCTATCAAAGTTTTGATTGCTCGGAAAAATAATCTAAAATATATAATTAATAAATGTAATAATACAAATTCAAATAATTAATTTCAAAATTTATCAGTAATTTAAATATTTATATAAAATATAGCACAATATTAAATGTCCACATAATATGACATTTCAGAGACAAGGAATCAGCGGAACATCTTTTCAAAGAAAACGGATTCGAAGTTATTGACACTGAGCAAGATCTAACTGAAGGAACTCTTAAGTGGGACAATGTATGCCCCCTATTTTTATCCTGCATACCACTAGACAGAAACATTTTTGCGAAATCTCAACTTGTCCTTAAGAATTTCTTCATAATACAGGTAAGTTCGAATTTATTATCCAATTTATATGTATTTTTGGAATTGTATTATGCGAATTATTGCAAAGTAGTTTGATATAACCAACCATCTTTGTTGTTTAGGCCTGTTTTTTCGTTCAAATTGTTTGGCTTCTAGATGATTTTGCAAGCAACTTTTAGTTAGTTCATAAATGCATTATTCTACAACTAACTACAAATTGATTGAAAAGTCATCTGGAGATCAACCACTACTGGTTGATATTCAAATGACCTTTCAACCAATTTGTAGTTAGTTGTAGAATAATGGATTTATAACTAACGATTTTCCCAATTGGTTGAAAAAAGTGCCGCTGGGATATTAGTGCTGTATGCTTGTGGTTGAGTGACTTTGTAATAGGTAGGCAGTAACCACCCACACTGTGTTTAAAAAAAAATAGTTTTTTAAGCCTCTTCTGGCCAAAATTATAAAATACTTTTCTTCAAAAAATTTTAAGTTTTCTTAAAAGTTTTAACGATACTGTTGGAAATTAACTGTTTCTGTATTAAATAATAATTTTCGTTATTATTATATATTATTAATAAATATATTTAATATTTTATTTTTGTTTTTAAATATTTCTTTAAATTTTGTTGTTCTTTTTGGAAAAATATTTATTATTTTGAACCGTAGCGTGCATCTTACAGTCCGTGCACCCTACAGTCGGTAATAAATATTGATTTTCCGATCTTTCAAATTCATTTTTTCTATTTGGCTGAATTCCACTTGATTTCTTTATCAGAGCAACTGATGCTCTGGTAAAATTTGAAGCCAACTTTACTTCTCTTCGAGAGGAAGAGATGGACATATATTTCCTTGATGTTAAGGCCTCTGAGGCAAGGGAATTGAGGAGAAAAGTGAAGGAAATGTTTGAACAACGTCTTACATATCTCCAAATTTCTGAAGATACTGAAAGAGAAGACATCACACCTGCAGAAAGTAAATATGACGTTGCGTATAAGGCATATGTAAACGTCATTGCTTAAATAAATCGAAAATTGGACCAACTACGTGCCTTACAGAAAAATTCTAATCCTTCGTTGGTTCAAAGTTTGAATAGTACTCACCGTTCGAATTCACATGTTTCCGTATAGATGTTCATGGGTTAATGTGACTAGCACTCCTCGAGTTGATTCTCCCCCTCATGCAGAACTTTTATCTCTGTCTGGCGTATCGCGCCATACAGGACCGTCAGTTGAAGTTTTCGCTTCAAATTACATTGTAATGCATAGTCTGAATCTACCACCATGTGATATAGATGAATATGACTTAGTAATATTAAAAAAATTTGCTATTTAATAAAGAAAACTACTGGGAAAGCAAAAGACATTATTTCAAAGTTTCCGCTGACACACACAAGTTTCACTTTAGCGTGGCAGGACTTAAAACGTCTGAATCTTGGTTAACAACCAAACTGCTCTTTGAAAAATTTGAAAAATTTACAACGAGCATTTAATGAATGTATTTCGGCTATGGCGATCTATGACGTTTTTACGAATGACTGGGATCCCATATTAGTCTTCATATGCATCCAAAGATTGCCTAAGCATGCGGTCTAGCTTTGGGACGGAAAGGATCCAGAACCTTACTTGTCTCCGAGACATTCGTGGTATTGACTCATCAAAAAGGGTTGAGAAAAAAATGCAGACTCACTTAACAAAGTCCACATCGTCTGTGTTTTCTAGCGCTTCTTCATTTAAATCTTGGGTTCTCTGTCCTAAATTGGTCCATCCATTGCGTTTTTGTCCAGAGTTCAAAAAATTATCCATTTAATGTCGTTTTTCAGTGTTCAAACGCATCAATTGTCAAATCACACAAATTCTAGACCAGCAGCGACTCTGTCGCCATCAACTTCTAACTAATCCAACAATGCGAATCCAAATATTCCCTCGACTTCGCCAGGTATATCCCACTCTATCAATAGGCAAGTGTATCATATTTCGCTAAACAAAAATGTTGTTTTAGCTACTGCAATGGTGAATCTAATTCACAAAGTCATCACATACCCTGCTCGTGCCCTAAACGAACCAGCTTCTGAAGCGTCTTTCATCACTGAAAATTTGCAACGTCGTCTTGGTATTTCTACTGCGTCGACCCAAGCTACGATTTCTGGCGTTAACCAACGTGTTTTCACTACTTCCAGAAAATTGTGCTCATTATGCATAGGTTCTCCTATCAACTCATCAATTTTCTTTAAAATTCCAGCTCTAGTGGTTCCCAATATTTCCGGTAATTTACCCTCTATTTCAATAGGTGGTGACATAATTTCCCGTTTGTCAAATATTCGTTTGGCAGATAAAACTTCTGCGATTCTACACCAGTTGACCTTCTACTAGGCGCTGATTTATATCTCAGAATCATTTTACAGAGAGGTTCTTTAATGGCGCAAAGAACAGTTTTCGGCTGGATCATTACTGATCCCATTCCCAATTCTACCATTACGGTTTTAACAACCACAATAAACTTTCCGGAAGAAGATCTTAACAAGACATTTCTTCAATTTTGTCCTTCGGACAAATTTTGTGAGGAAATCAAAAAAACGACTCGACTGGACTCAGCAGGCAGATATATTGTCACACTAACCATCATTCCTGAATTCGCAGGCCAACTTCGTAATTCTAGGACCAATTGCTTACGACAATTCTTTCGAAATGATGCTTCACTCCTAAGAAAACCGCAAATAAAAACCATTTACCATGGGGTGGTCAGGAAATATTTAGAATTAGACCACATGCGACAGGTTTCGACTTCATCAGTAAGCTCTACAGTTTGCTACCATTCTCGCCATTCGGTTATTAATCCGGATAAACAAACAACAAAATTGGGAGTGGTTTTCAATGCCTCAAACAAGACTTCCAATGGGAGTAGTCTTTACGATATTCTCTATGTCGGACCTCTTAACTCTCTTCTCCAACGAACTTTATTTCGGGATTCTCCCAACAAACCGGTTCAAGACTTTGAACTTCAAACGGTAACCTTCGAAATAAACTGTGCTCATTATCTGCCGATTCGGACTTTTCTTCAATTGGCCGATGACAAAGAAAAAAATTTCCGCTAGCTGCACATACCCTTCGGATGTGCATCTACGTAGATGACGTCTTGTCCGGGTATCACGATTTGGAGACGGCGCAAAAATCAAGAGACCAACTTATTGGTGCTCTTTCTTCCGCGAAGTTTAAACTTCATAAATGGACAGCCAATAACCGCGATATTTTAGATTCTCTTCCCTTCGATCACCTATACGATGCTAACCTTCTCACTTTCGTGGAAGCTAGTAGTTCAAAACCGCTGGGCATTCGCTGGAGAGCACAGTTGTAAATTGTAAAATTACAAAGGGGTATGTCTGTGTCTTCATGTGCTTTTCTGAGAAAGTACATTTAGAGCTAGTCTCGGACTTATCTACCACCACCTTCCTAGCTGCATTTCATAGATTTATATCTTGTCTTAGATGTCAAAAGACTATCTTCTCGGACAATGGCACTAACTTCGTTGGTGCATCTCGGGAGGTAGAATGTGAATTTAAGCAGACGTTAGATGAAATTTGTAATAAGCTACGATCAAAGTTTTCATATGAAGAGCTTACATGGAGATTCAACCCAGCTGGAGCTCCACATGTGGGTGGACTTTGGGAAACTGAGTTAAAAACTTCAAAAATCATTTTAGAACATGTCAGCGAATCTTTACAACTTGCTGTATCTAAAAATGTTCCTCAAACAGAGACATGAGATGATCATGGAATTTATCGGAATTTATGATTTGGATATAAATGTTTGATTTTGCCCATAACAAACTTTTTATCTGTATTAGACATATGTAGGCGTTGATGGAATAATTGTGTGTCCATTGTGTAATGCTTTTACTAATATCCTCCTCCATAAACTTCAAAATGAATGACTTTGAAGACTTTCTCTAGAAAAATATAATTATTTTCCTATTTTTCTTTCCAAAAAATGAAAAACTTGAATAAAAGGTACAACCTTTTAAATCTGCAAACAAACTGTCAAGCTGAAAAATTGTGCATTTTGAGTAATAAAAACACATTAAGTTCGGCCGGGCCAAACTTTTAATATCCTCCACCTAAGGGTAAAGGAAACATTAGAGCCCATTATGACCCACATATACCAATTTTAGACATATTCATGGGAAAATGTGCCAAAATATGGGGCTATACAAAAACGTGGACCTATACATACAGTGTTTCGCCAAAACAGCTAGAACCCATTAAGAACAACAAATACCAATTTCTAGACAAATCCGCGGAGAAATGTTGCACAAACCATTAAAATGCCGAATATCGGGAGGTACCGTTATATAGGGGCTATACCAAATCGTGGACCTATACATGCAATGTTCCGCCAAAGGAGCTAGAGCCCATTATGACCTACAACTACCAATTTTCAGATAAATCCGTGAAAAAATGTGGGAATAATTATCAAATTACCGAAAATCGGTAGGTACGTAATATGGGTACTATACCAAAACGTGGACCCTTACATACAATGTTTCGTCACCGTAGATGGAACCCATTATGACCAACAAATACCAAGTTTTAGACAAAAATGTGGAAAAAATAATCAAAATACCGAATATCGAATGCACCTTTATATGGGGGCTATACCAAAGCGTAGACCTATACACGCAATGTTTTGCCACACGAACTGGGACACGTTATGACCTACAAATACCATTCAGACAAATCCGTAAAAAGAGGGATAAATCATCAAAATACCGAATATCGGGAGGTACCATTATGTGGGGAATATACCATTTTCAATACCAACCATCCTAGACACAATACAAATTGCTCTGCTAAATTTTGGCACTCTACGTCAAATAATGTGGGCTGCATCGTGATTTCAACAGACAGACAGATGGACATCCTTAAATCGACTTTGAATTTTATGCTGATTATGAATATATATACTTTATGGGGTCTACGACGAATATTTAATGATGTTACAAACGGAATGACAATGTTAATATACGCTCCTTTCCAAGGTGGAGGGTATAAAAATGGCTAAATATTTTATATATACGTTTGAAGAATTTGCTACATTGCTTACAAAAATTAAGGCGTGCTTAAATTCTCGTTCGCTCTGTCCCATGACTGATAGTCTTGACACTACGGTAGCCCTTACACCTGAGCATTTCCTTATCTGATCTAGGATCCTCGCTCCTCCGGAGTCCATAATAAATGAATCTCCATTGGATATCGTTAACCGGTACAGAAAATTAAAAGCGCTCTCACAACAATTCTGCATTCGGTGGAAAGAAGAATATTTAAATAGCCCCCAACATCGTTACAAGTAGAAATTTCCGCAACGCGATATTCAGTCCTTCGACAGGAACATTTACTTCCTACAGCGTGGAAATTAGGTCGCGTTGTCCAAGTTTATCCGGGAATTGATGGTCACGTTGGCGTCGCTGATATTTAAACGGAAAACGGTATCGTAAGACGACCTGTAGTTAAGCTGGTCATTTTGACCGACGAAGATTAAAATGTTCACCTCTCTACCATGCCATCTCCAATTTTTTCACAGATGGAAAATTAGAGTCAGATAGCCGCTTCCCTTTCTTATTATGATGAGGACATCCCTATATCGGATGAAGAGAGAGGTGTAGAAGATGCCATTATTCATTTGGGAATCTGCACCGTCACTACAACCTTATGATTCTCCTCTACGGGAGAATTGCACGGCAAAGCTTCAACTCAACCCGGGATCTTCGTCGCAACAGGCAGGTGATACCCTTCAGGTGCCCCTAGCCTCAACATGTGGCCATTCCACCGCAGATGCCGGCATCGCCGCCCCTCTACGGGAGATTGCACCAGAGATGTCTGCATCTCCCTAAGGCTCTGCCTGGACCGCTGGCATGGCGTCTCCTCTACGGGAGCTTAAAACGTCGTCCACGAAAGAATACGATTTGTCGTACAGGAGCATTTCAGCTCCAATTGTTTAGGCATGTCACATACCCTCCGAAAAAGCTCCTAGGCCTCTCCAAGGAATAGGCCTGTCACGTTGGGCTTATTCTTGGGCCCGATGATTACCCGAAGTTAATAAAGTCTCAGATTTATTGGAGTCCTGGGTTTCCCTGGGCTCAATTAACCATATTTGACTCTATTGTCACTCTGATTTTCAGATATATATATATATATATATATATATATATATATATATATATATATATATGTATATATATATATATATATATATATATATATATTAAAAAAAACAATTGATGGTCGTAGAACCATCGAGATTGCACTGGATTTGTTTATATATAATGCATCTGTTTTTGTAACATCGGTTGATGTTTCAAGGACGGCGCAAAAGTTACGTTATATGGGGGCTATACGAAGACTTGGACTTGCATACAAAAATGTTTGTCATAGGCTGTAATTTTAGCGTTTTATCTCAATTCGTTCGAAAGATATCGTGATTACGCTGATCCAGAATATATATACTTTGTAGGGTCTATTATGCATATTTCGATGAGTTACAAACGGAATAACAAAGATAATATACCCTCTATAGAATGTTGGAGGGTATAAAAACGTTCTGAAAAAAAGGTATATAAGTATATTTATATATATTTTATTAATATTATTGGAATGAAATTTATCGTCGCTGATGTTTTATGTTGGAATGAAATTTATTATTATTGGAATGAAATTTATCGTCGCTGATGTTAAGTACTCGGTGAATTAAGTTAGCGGCTGTATTTATCTTGATTCTACGTGGGTTTTTGGAATGGTAATTTATTAACCTTCCTGAGGACGTCAGTTTTTGATACCACTAGAAATAGAAAATTGCCTTTTCTTAGTACAATAGCGTCAAGGTATGGTAGTCGGAGATCTGATTCACATTTTGCATGTTCAACAAGAACATAAAATTCACATTGGAATGTGAATCAGACCTCGGACTACCATATAAAATAAAATGCAATGGTGATGAGTCCAACGTAGGCAATGAAGGATTTGTTGGGATAACTCCTAACTTTAACAAGTTAAACAGCAGTATGTTCTGCCAGGCCGAACATTGAATACCCTCCACCATTTAGAATTTTTCAAAAAATTGAATCCATTAAAAATAGCCGTTATATTGGGGTCTGTACGACGTGTTTGTTATAATCAAATTCGAAACTTGAACTAAACGGTGAATAATGTACCTAAAATCATCAAAATACCGTATATAGGTAGGTACCGTTGCATAGACAATTTTCTGTCACAGGCCCTCCACCATACTATGGAGGGTATATTAACTTTGTCATTCCGTTTGTAACTCTCGAAATACTCATGTCAGACCCAACAAAGTATATATATTCTTGATCAGCGTAAAATTCTAAGTCGATATAGAGATGTCTGTCTGTCTGTCTGTCTGTGGTAATCACGCTATCTTTCGAATGAATTGAGATAGATGGCTAAAATTTTGCACACATATTTTCTTTTCCAGTAGGCAGGTTAAGTAAATGTTCCATGTAGGTCCACATTTTCATATAGCCCCCATATAACGGTACCTCACGATATTCGGTATTAGATAGAACTAAAAATTTGGTATGGGAATCAAGGTTGGAAGGTAAGTTTGATAGAAGAAAAATAGAAAAGAATAATTTGTCCGTATTGGCCTATAGGCAAATTTCTGTCTACAAAATGGCTTCGAATGGGAAATTTTCTTCCAAAGTGTTATGGAGAGGGAAAGTAGTAGCTTCAAAAGTGTGTCAAGTTGATATTACAAAATGCCGGTCAATGCAATTATTGTCGTCTCTTGTTATGCAGCACCGTGTATTTTATCTTTCTGTAGCACTGTGTAATGAGACTTATTTAAAGTACTGTGAAAAGTACATTTTTGTAGATTATTGTTTTCTTTCTTTTTAACTTTTATTAATTTTTATACCCTCCACTATACTATGGCATGATCCGTTGCAATTACGCTACAGTCAAAGCAGCGTGTGAGAGAAAGCTAGAATCTTGCAAGATGAGCTATATCAATTAACGTTTTAATATAGTCCCCGATATTGTAGAAACAATTCTTCTGCCTGCTTTGGTCTATATATAAATATCTATTTACAAAATGGTTGCAAATGGGAAATTTTCTTACAGCTTCGAAATATGGAAGTATGCGTGTTAATAATGCAAATATTGATGATTTTCCTGCTCCCAAAATGTCTCTTGTGTAAAACCAATGGTACTTTCACGAGTACTTAATTTAATTGGTTTTTGGATCCAGGATGTTGTACATTATTTGTTGTGGTGCTGTTTGTGTCCGTGCTTATCTCCTTGCTACTATTACAATTCATCGTGTTGTAGTAGTTTGTAGGTCTGTGTTATGTCACCTCTTCCATTGTATTACCACGACTATTTTTTTAGAATACTGCTTTCAAGGTCTTTTTTAAGTTTGTATTTCCATTTAAAACTCATCGAAATAATCATTTAAGACCTAACAAAGTGTTTATATTCTTGATCAGTGTAAAATTCTATGTCAATTTAGCCATTTCCGTTCGTCCATCTCTCCATCTATTGTAATCTCGCTAGAGTCCAAACGGCATGTGATGGGAAGCTATATCAGTGTACGTATTCCCCATGTTCAGTATTTTGTGATTTTACTGCATCTTCAGAAAGAATAAATTATAAGTCGTTATTTGGGGTTCATAATGGGTTCTACCTCCTGTGCCAGAAAATTATTTATATAGGTCCAACTTTTCCTAAAGACTCCATACGACGGTACCTCATCAGATTTGGTATTTTGATGATTTTAGCATCAGTTTGAAACGTAATGGTGTAAAAATCGGTATTCACAATTCGTATAGAGTTCTACCTACGACTTTTTAACGAAATTGTTTTAAATTCGGTACGTAGAGTTTGTAAAGAGTTCCACCTCCTGTGACAGACAATTGTCTATATGGGTTTACATTTTCCTATTGCACCTATGTAGCAAACCGGTATTCTGACGATTTGAGACTCATGTTCTAACGGAGTTGTTTAAATTCGGTACTTAGGGTTTGTAATAGGCTTTACCTTCTGTGGCAGATCATTGGCTACATAAATTCATGTTTAGCTATAGCGCCCCATGTTCCGGTACTTCCCGATATTCAGTATTCTAATTTTCAGGGGAGTCATTTAAAATGCGCTATGTAGAGTTTGCAATGGGTTTCATCTTTTGTGGCAGAAGACTGCTGAAGAAGGTTAAATTTGTCATCACTCAAATGCAGTATCTCTGAATATTTGGTATGTTGAGGATTTTAGCCACATTTGTAAGCATTTTCCCCTTTTTTACCCTCCACCATACTATGGAGGGTATATTAACTTTGTCATTCCATTTGTAACTCCTCGAAATACTCATGTCATGACGGCATTTGAAGTTCGTAATGGATACTACAGCTTATGGCAGAAAATTGTCTGTGCAGGTCCACGTCTTCGTATAGCCCCCCTTATAACGGTACCTTCCAATATTCGCTATTTTGATGATTTTAGCGTCATTTTTCACCGGAGTAGTTTCAAAAACGTTACATTATTCACCGTTTATTTCAAGTTTCGAATTTGAATATGGTAATGACTTATAACAAACAATGCCTATGTAGGTCCACGCCCTACAAACCCCAATATAACGGCTATATTCGGTATTTTTAAGATTTTAACAGAATTTTTAACGAATTTAATTTTTTGAAAATTTCAAAATTCGTTCGATATGGTGGAGGGTATTCAAAATTCGGCTCGGTCGAACTTTGAATTGAATTTGTTTAATTTAGTATATGACAACTACAATAGCAGAAAACCGCTATCATAACATTTATATTATATTAGTTTTTTGTGCAATACCTAGGTTTCGGAAAGAGCCCCCATTCCTTATCAGTTCTCTTGTCTGGGACATTCTCCCCAGGAGTAATTTAAAAAAATAATAAAAATTAACTCCTGTAACAAAAAAACTTTTTTACCCAAGTGACGAGGTCGTACGCTCAATAGAAGAGGAACCAAAGAATTATATTGAACAAAAATAATTTTGGAAAAACTTCTAAATCTTACAACCTCACTTAAAGCATAACCATGCATGTTGGTTTTGTCTGTGTCAGTGTTGGCATGTTTGTTTGGGATACCGTAGTACTTTGTTGTTGCAATCTCATTAATGTTGTTTTCATAAAAAGACAAGATAAGGAAACTGATGAGGATTGGTGGATTTTTCCGAAACTTAGGTATTCCTTGTCTTACCCCCTGGTAAACATTACCATCGTTCTCCACTAATAAACAAACGTTGATTTTATAAAAGCAACAATAATGGGATTAAGTCTAACTATTTTGCAACAAAAAACTGTTCTATTGTATAAAATATCAAAAAAATCATCAAAATACCGAATATCGGGAGGTACCGTTATATATGGAATATACCATTTTCAATGCCAACCATCCTATACACAATACAAATTGCTCTGCTAAATTTTGGCACTCTACGTCAAATAATGTGGGCTGCATCGTGATTTCAACAGACAGACAGATGGACATCCTTAAATCGACTTCGAATTTTATGCTGATTATGAATATATATACTTTATGGGGTCTGCGACGAATATTTAATGATGTTACAAACGGAATGACAATGTTAATATACGCTCCTTTCCAAGGTGGGGGGTATAAAAATGGCTAAATATTTTATATATACGTTTGAAGAATTTGCTACATTGCTTACAAAAATTAAGGCGTGCTATATATACTTTATGGGGTCTGCGACGAATATTTAATGATGTTACAAACGGAATGACAATGTTAATATACGCTCCTTTCCAAGGTGGGGGGTATAAAAATGGCTAAATATTTTATATATTCGTTTGAAGAATTTGCTACATTGCTTACAAAAATTAAGGCGTGCTTAAATTCTCGTTCGCTCTGTCCCAGGACTGATAGTCTTGACACTACGGTAGCCCTTACACCTGAGCATTTCCTTATCTGATCTACGATCCTCGCTCCTCCGGAGTCCATAATAAATGAATCTCCATTGGATATCGTTAACCGGTACAGAAAATTAAAAGCGCTCTCACAACAATTCTGCATTCGGTGGAAAGAAGAATATTTAAATAGCCCCCAACATCGTTACAAGTAGAAATTTCCGCAACGCGATATTCAGTCCTTCGACAGGAACATTTACTTCCTACAGCGTGGAAATTAGGTCGCGTTGTCCAAGTTTATCCGGGAATTGATGGTCACGTTGGCGTCGCTGATATTTAAACGGAAAACGGTATCGTAAGACGACCTGTAGTTAAGCGGGTCATTTTGACCGACGAAGATTAAAATGTTCACCTCTCTACCATGCCATCTCCAATTTTTTCACAGATGGAAAATTAGAGTCAGATAGCCGCTTCCCTTTCTTATTATGATGAGGACATCCCTATATCGGATGAAGAGAGAGGTGTAGAAGATGCCATTATTCATTTGGGAATCTGCACCGTCACTACAACCTTATGATTCTCCTCTACGGGAGAATTGCACGGCAAAGCTTCAACTCAACCCGGGATCTTCGTCGCAACAGGCAGGTGATACCCTTCAGGTGCCCCTAGCCTCAACATGTGGCCATTCCACCGCAGATGCCGGCATCGCCGCCCCTCTACGGGAGATTGCACCAGAGAGGTCTGCATCTCCCTAAGGCTCTGCCTGGACCGCTGGCATGGCGTCTCCTCTACGGGAGCTTAAAACGTCGTGCACGAACTTCCATCGACAGATGTGTGTTTTATGCACACAGAGGCACGTTCTTCGGGAATGTCCCGAGTTTCTCAAATTGACCTGTGAAAAAAGAATACGATTTGTCGTACAAGAGCATTTCAGCTCCAATTGTTTAGGCATGTCAAATACCCTCCGAAAAAGCTCCTAGGCCCAAGGAATAGGCCTGTCACGGGCCCGATGATTACCCGAAGTTAATAAAGTCTCAGATTTATTGGAGTTCTGGGTTTCCCTGGGCTCAATTTACCATATTTGACTCTATTGTCACTCTGATTTTCAGATATATCTATATATATAAATGAAAGTTGTGTTAGTTACTACGCTTATAACTTAAGAACCGCTGAACTGATTTTAATGATTCATACAAATTCGGAATTGTCTCCTATCCGAAAAGGATAATATACAAAAAAAATCACGAAAAATGTGTTATATTAACATTTTCATTTTGACTTTTGAAATGTACAATAGTAATGTTTTATTTTGCATGATTTTTTCCATTTTGACTTACTTTTTTCTAATGTACATTTGTAGTGTTTTTTATATTTTATTTTTGAATTCGAATATTAATATCAATTTCTTTAATTGACTTGATTTCTTGAGAACTGAAATTGATGACGGGTTACATGGAAGTGTAGTACCGAATTATGTGGTGGCGAAACGGAATAGATGATATCGAAATAATTTAACGCGGTCACACCAAAGTTAAAAGATAATAACCTTTTCAAAATCGCTAAAAAAATTACGAAAAAAGAGATCTCATTACAAAAATTCTCAAAAAATGAAATAAGTGCGAAATACGATTGTACGTCCTGGAGTTGAAAGGTAGATGTCAGTACCTTTCAACTCCAGGGCCTACATCGTGGTTCAGCTGGAAGATGCGAAGACATTTAAACAAACAAAAATGACCGAAAAAGACTAATGGGGCTCATTTTAAAGCGTGGACCTACTTCTTTCATGTGACAATAATCCGTCCAATGAGAGCTCAAAATGCAAAAATTTTTGGGACTACAATCAGTAAAGTACCAAATATAAAGGGTGCAAAATAGTAGAGCGAATGGGATTTTTAGTAAGAAAAGGATTTCTCTCCTTCCAAAAATTCCTCCCGAACATTTAAGATACCTTAAATCGCTTTTGCATGACCTGCAATATGATATATGATATCGATCATAAATAACCATTGTATGATTTAAGCTATTTTTGGAGTCTTCGTCATTTTCTTCTATTTTTGGCCCTTAGTTGGGATCTTTGTTTCTAAGGGAGTAGAAAATTCTCGGAGTAGGGCCCATATTGGTCTTGACCACTAAAAAATTGTATTTATGCTACCCTGGGATAAGGAACCATCGTACAGATAATTGCCACATAGAAATTTATTCATGTAAAGTCCCCACATTGGAGTATCCCCAAGTCCACTTTCACATCTAATGTGTGGTCAGAAAAGAAAATTTTGTATTCTATTGAATTTGTAACCCCCAAGAGAATATTGGTTGAGAACGTAGATTTGGGATGTACATCTATATCAAATAAATTGTGAAAACATGAACAAATTACAAATATAAGAAAGTAGCACGGGACCGAATATTTGTTGAATCGTCATTGAATTATATTATGATGAAAAATATGGACTTTATGGGGTCTCCAATTTACAATTTAAATGACAAATAAAATTAGTTCCCATCTTACGGTAATGGGAGTAAAATAGTAATTATATTTGACTATCCTGAAATCAGTCTGCCCTCAATTATGAGATGGATAAAATTATTTTTACTTATTGAAATCACGTGAATTTTTTTCAGTTTGACATGCTGTGTTGTTCTGCTATTTTTTGGATTTGGCCTCTATTTGTCATCTTGGATTATAAGGGGTGAAGAAAGTTTTCAATGTAGTTCGATGTTTCGCAGTAGTGCCCATATGAAGGTACTTCCTGATTTTACCTTATTTCAAAGGATTTGGCTAAAAATGTGAATTTGAGGGGGGGGGGGGGTTAAAATCTTACACAAAAATTTTAACATATCTACAAATTTTAGAATCTTCTCCATGTAATAGTACCCCTTCAAGTCCACCTTTTGGCGGACTTATGAGGACTCTAATGCACAATCGGAGGTGTTAATGGGTTTAAAAAAGTAATTAACTTTGGATATTCTTAAATCATTCAGCCCTCAATTATGAGGTGTACAAAATACAGTAAATTCCAAATTACTGCTCATTTGACTAAAAATTAAAAATTAATCGACCAGTACATGAACATTTATAACAGTCATATCTTTGAATAATTATGCTTTGACAAATATGCATAATAGACTAAAACTACGGGCCGGCAACGCGGACAGGGTCAGCTAGTATATATATATATATATATATATATATATATATATATATATATATATATATCAGAGTGACAATAGAGTCAAATATGGTTAATATATATATATATATATATATATATATATATATATATATATATATATTAAAAAAAAACAATTGATGGTCGTAGAACCATCGAGATTGCACTGAATTTGTTTATATATAATGCATCTGTTTTTGTAACATCGGTAGATGTTTCAAGGACGGCGCAAAAGTTACGTTATATGGGGGCTATACGAAGACTTGGACTTGAATACAAAAATGTTTGTCATAGGCTGTAATTTTAGCGTTTTATCTCAATTCGTTCGAAAGATATCGTGATTACGCTGATCCAGAATATATATACTTTGTAGGGTCTATTATGCATATTTCGATGAGTTACAAACGGAATAACAAAGTTAATATACCCTCTATAGAATGTTGGAGGGTATAAAAACGTTCTGAAAAACAGGTATATAAGTAGAGAGGTTTTTCCATATTCTCCAGTCTTTTGTATCCCACGTGTCTTATAAGTTCGTTGATTGTATTGTCAGGGAAATCGTTCATCTTTAAGATATTTTAAGATATCATTTATATTACTTGATATATTTTATTAATATTATTGGAATGAAATTTATCGTCGCTGATGTTAAGTACTCGGTGAATTAAGTTAGCGGCTGTATTTATCTTGATTCTACGTGGGTTTTTGGAATGGTAATTTATTAACCTTCCTGAGGACGTCAGTTTTTGATACCACTAGAAATAGAAAATTGCCTTGTCTTAGTACAATAGCGTCAAGGTATGGTAGTCGGAGATCTGATTCACATTTTGCATGTTCAACAAGAACATAAAATTCACATTGGAATGTGAATCAGACCTCGGACTACCATATAAAATAAAATGCAAAGGTGATGAGTCCAACGTAGGCAATGAAGGATTTGTTGGGATAACTCCTAACTTTAACAAGTTAAACAGCAGTATGTTCTGCCAGGCCGAACATTGAATACCCTCCACCATTTAGAATTTTTCAAAAAATTGAATCCATTAAAAATAGCCGTTATATTGGGGTCTGTACGACGTGTTTGTTATAATCAAATTCGAAACTTGAACTAAACGGTGAATAATGTACCTAAAATCATCAAAATACCGTATATAGGTAGGTACCGTTGCATAGACAATTTTCTGTCACAGGCCCTCCACCATACTATGGAGGGTATATTAACTTTGTCATTCCGTTTGTAACTCTCGAAATACTCATGTCAGACCCAACAAAGTATATATATTCTTGATCAGCGTAAAATTCTAAGTCGATATAGAGATGTCTGTCTGTCTGTCTGTCTGTGGTAATCACGCTATCTTTCGAATGAATTGAGATAGATGGCTAAAATTTTGCACACATATTTTCTTTTCCAGTAGGCAGGTTAAGTAAATGTTCCATGTAGGTCCACATTTTCATATAGCCCCCATATAACGGTACCTCACGATATTCGGTATTAGATAGAACTAAAAATTTGGTATGGGAATCAAGGTTGGAAGGTAAGTTTGATAGAAGAAAAATAGAAAAGAATAATTTGTCCGTATTGGCCTATAGGCAAATTTCTGTCTACAAAATGGCTTCGAATGGGAAATTTTCTTCCAAAGTGTTATGGAGAGGGAAAGTAGTAGCTTCAAAAGTGTGTCAAGTTGATATTACAAAATGCCGGTCAATGCAATTATTGTCTTCTCTTGTTATGCAGCACCGTGTATTTTATCTTTCTGTAGCACTGTGTAATGAGACTTATTTAAAGTACTGTGAAAAGTACATTTTTGTAGATTATTGTTTTCTTTCTTTTTAACTTTTATTAATTGTTATACCCTCCACTATACTATGGCATGATCCGTTGCAATTACGCTACAGTCAAAGCAGCGTGTGAGAGAAAGCTAGAATCTTGCAAGATGAGCTATATCAATTAACGTTTTAATATAGTCCCCGATATTGTAGAAACAATTCTTCTGCCTGCTTTGGTCTATATATAAATATCTATTTACAAAATGGTTGCAAATGGGAAATTTTCTTACAGCTTCGAAATATGGAAGTATGCGTGTTAATAATGCAAATATTGATGATTTTCCTGCTCCCAAAATGTCTCTTGTGTAAAACCAATGGTACTTTCACGAGTACTTAATTTAATTGGTTTTTGGATCTAGGATGTTGTACATTGTTTGCTGTGGTGCTGTTTGTGTCCGTGCTTATCTCCTTGCTACTATTACAATTCATCGTGTTGTAGTAGTTTGTAGGTCTGTGTTATGTCACCTCTTCCATTGTATTACCACGACTATTTTTTTAGAATACTGCTTTCAAGGTCTTTTTTAAGTTTGTATTTCCATTTAAAACTCATCGAAATAATCATTTAAGACCTAACAAAGTGTTTATATTCTTGATCAGTGTAAAATTCTATGTCAATTTAGCCATTTCCGTTCGTCCATCTCTCCATCTATTGTAATCACGCTAGAGTCCAAACGGCATGTGATGGGAAGCTATATCAGTGTACGTATTCTCCATGTTCAGTATTTTGATGATTTTACTGCATCTTCAGAAAGAATAAATTATAAGTCGTTATTTGGGGTTCATAATGGGTTCTACCTCCTGTGCCAGAAAATTATTTATATAGGTCCAACTTTTCCTAAAGACTCCATACGGCGGTACCTCATCAGATTTGGTATTTTGATGATTTTAGCATCAGTTTGAAACGTAATGGTGTAAAAATCGGTATTCACAATTCGTATAGAGTTCTACCTACCACTTTTTAACGAAATTGTTTTAAATTCGTTACGTAGAGTTTGTAAAGAGTTCCACCTCCTGTGACAGACAATTGTCTATATGGGTTTACATTTTCCTATTGCACCTATGTAGCAAACCGGTATTCTGACGATTTGAGACTCATGTTCTAACGGAGTTGTTTAAATTCGGTACTTAGGGTTTGTAATAGGCTTTACCTTCTGTGGCAGATCATTGGCTACATAAATTCATGTTTAGCTATAGCGCCCCATGTTCCGGTACTTCCCGATATTCAGTATTCTAATTTTCAGGGGAGTCATTTAAAATGCGCTATGTAGAGTTTGCAATGGGTTTCATCTTTTGTGGCAGAAGACTGCTGAAGAAGGTTAAATTTGTCATCACTCAAATGCAGTATCTCTGAATATTTGGTATGTTGAGGATTTTAGCCACATTTGTAAGCATTTTCCCCTTTTTTACCCTCCACCATACTATGGGGGTATATTAACTTTGTCATTCCATTTGTAACTCCTCGAAATACTCATGTCATGACGGCATTTGAAGTTCGTAATGGATACTACAGCTTATGGCAGAAAATTGTCTGTGCAGGTCCACGTCTTCGTATAGCCCCCCTTATAACGGTACCTTCCAATATTCGCTATTTTGATGATTTTAGCGTCATTTTTCACCGGAGTAGTTTCAAAAACGTTACATTATTCACCGTTTATTTCAAGTTTCGAATTTGAATATGGTAATGACTTATAACAAACAATGCCTATGTAGGTCCACGCCCTACAAACCCCAATATAACGGCTATATTCGGTATTTTTAAGATTTTAACAGAATTTTTAACGAATTTAATTTTTTGAAAATTTCAAAATTCGTTCGATATGGTGGAGGGTATTCAAAATTCGGCTCGGTCGAACTTTGAATTGAATTTGTTTAATTTAGTATATGACAACTACAATAGCAGAAAACCGCTATCATAACATTTATATTATATTAGTTTTTTGTGCAATACCTAGGTTTCGGAAAGAGCCCCCATTCCTTATCAGTTCTCTTGTCTTTTGTCTGGGACATTCTCCCCAGGAGTAATTTAAAAAAATAATAAAAATTAACTCCGGTAACAAAAAAAACTTTTTTACCCAAGTGACGAGGTCGTACGCACAATAGAAGAGGAACCAAAGAATTATATTGAACAAAAATTATTTTGGAAAAACTTCTAAATCTTACAACCTCACTTAAAGCATAACCATGCATGTTGGTTTTGTCTGTGTCAGTGTTGGCATGTTTGTTTGGGATACCGTAGTACTTTGTTGTTGCAATCTCATTAATGTTGTTTTCATAAAAAGACAAGATAAGGAAACTGATGAGGATTGGTGGATTTTTCCGAAACTTAGGTATTCCCTGTCTTACCCCCTGGTAAACATTACCACCGTTCTCCACTAATAAACAAACGTTGATTTTATAAAAGCAACAATAATGGGATTAAGTCTAACTATTTTGCAACAAAAAACTGTTCTATTGTATAAAATATCAAAAAATCCCTCACAAACCGTAAACAAAATATTTGTTGTACGCTACCCGTACGTCATTCTTATTCAGTTGAACGATTTTCATTGTGCTCCGGTACGGTACTGAATCTTACAGTTTCAGTGTCCTGTTTATTTTTGGAACACTGATGAAGTCCCACTTCTATTCCTTTGGAAATTATGTAGACATTCTTGTGAGTTTCATCTTAAATGCGTCTTTAGGATAAAAAATTCGTATTAAGTATTGCTGTAAGACTCCAATGCCAGAGATTTTAAAAGTTGAATTTTGACTACACTTGTCTTTTACTCTCGGTACATCACGCATCAAGGCATCTGTCGCCACCACCACCAATTACTCAAGGTAATTTAATTTGTGTTCTCTTTCCCCACAACGCCTCATCCATACATTTGGGTCGAATCGAGCCGGATTGGTGAAAAAGCGAAGATTGCCTGGTTCCTAATCGTGCTTTTTTTCTCCCAAAGGAAAGGGTTCTAACAACCTATCCCCTTCACAACTCGCACAACCTCATCATCTCACATCACCTATTTTCTCAAATAGTCATAAATGTGTTTTATATCCTCCACCATTGTATGGATTTTTGCATACATGCATAGTTTACCAGTAAGCAGGTTAAGTTCGTAAATGGACAATGTCGGTCCACGTTTTCGTATAGTTTTCATATAACCGTACCTCCCGGTATTTTTATGATTTTATCATACTCGGTATTTTTATTATTTGTGCAACATTATTCACCGAAATTGTAACAAATTTCGTATTTAAGGTTCGTAATGTGTACTACAGTCTATATCTCCATATAACAGTTTTCATTTAATGGGTAGTTTCCGGTAGTTTTTTGAATTTTTTCAAGTTTCTTCCAAATGGTGGAGGGTATTAAAAGTTCGGCCCGGCCGAACTTTTTAATTGTTATTTTTTGACACGCGCTCTAAAAAAAAACGAAAACAATTGATTCTTTTGTTGCGCTTGAGTATTTTTAGAATTCACCACGCATTTTTTGTTTTGTTGAGAGATCGTTTGTTCTTATCGGTTTTGTATTGATCTCAACAATAACCACAACCATTATTCATCGCACATTTTTCCAAGCGTTGCTTTAACTGACTCAGTGTGGCCACCTCATGTGTAATTTCACATATCGTGTGTAATTTTTCGTTCCATGTGTAGCTCATGTGCAGTTAGTAGCATATGTTATTTTCAGCTAGATGGTTTAGCTGAACAACACTTTCATTTAATTCTTCGCTGCTCAGATGTTCCTGCGGAAAAAGTGTTAAACTGATGTTTTAGGGAAAGGCAAGATCCTCAAATACATGAGAATGCTCGACATTTAAAAAGCTTGTTTTCCGTTGTTGCAAAATGGTCAGGCTTTATCCCTTTATTGTTGTTTTTATAAAAACAACGTTTGTTTATTAGTGGAGAACGATGGTTTTCCACTAAAGTCATCATATCAAAAAATCGAAAAAGTAAGTGGCTATTTCCATTGCTGGGATAAAAACATGATATTGGTAACGATCAGCAAATATTGCAATATTGTCAATTTCATTTTGAACAAGTTAAAAAGCAGTAAGTTCAGCCAGGCCGAACTTTGAATACCCTCCACCATTTGGAACGAATTTGGAAATAAAATCCTTAAAAAAATCAGTTAAAATTTTAAAAATACCGAATATAGCCGTTATATTGGTGTCTATACGACGTGGGCCTACATAGGCATTGTTTGTCATAAGTCATTACCAAATTCAAATTCGAAAGATGAAATAAACGGTGAATAATGCAGCTAAAATCATCAAAATATCGTATATAGGGAGGTACCGTTATATCGGTGAATGAGAAAAGAAAACCAACCGAATGGTTAGGCTGTTGATTCAATTCTGATTTTATTATGAAAATATTTCCCTTACGTACTACTGAAACTGATCTAACTTAACCTAGTCGCAGCCACACAATTGTTCTTATCTATTCTAATATTGAATGGAGAACATTGCAGGGCTGCCTATCATTTCATTCTAGTGGTCTTGTGCATCTACTGAGCGCATCGACATCTGTGCGTATGGGTCATAACCTTTATTATCTGACACATTATCGTATGCGTCAGCGCACAAGATCACGGAATTGTTCACTGTGGTGTTTTATGGCGGCTGGGAAATATGTAATTTTAGAATATTTATTGTTTATTGCTAGATTTTCCCAGCGCCTCAACCGCACTCAAAAGTATGTGCAAAGTATTTTGTACAATCGGAGCTGTGTGAAGACCTAGACCAGCATAGACAATTTTCTGTCATAGGATTTAGCATCCATTACGAACTTCAAATACGACATCTCAAACAATTTCGGTGAGTATTGTACCTAAAATCGTCAAAATATCGAATATAAGGATGTACTCGTATGTGGGGGCGATACGAAGACGTGGACCAGCACAGAAAATTTTCTGTCTTAGACTGTAGTATCCATTACGAACTACAAATAACAAATTTCAAACAATTTCGGTTAATAATGTCGCTAAAATCATCAAAATACCGAATATCGGGAGGTACCGTTATATGGGGCTATATGAAATCGTGTACATGGCCCATTTACGAACTTAACCTGCCTACTTAAAAAATAAACATGTGTGCAAAATTTTAGCCTTCTATCGAAAGATAGCGTGATTACAACAGACAGACAGACTGACATTGCTAAATCAACTTAGAATTTTACGCTGATCGAGAATATATGTACTTTGTTGGGTCTGACATGAGTATTTCGAGGAGTTACAAACGAAATGACAAAGTTAATATACTCTCCATGGTATGGTGGAGGGTATAAAAACGTTACTCTTTGTAGTAGAGAGTAATATGAAGTTAAGCCAATGGGGGAAATCTTAAGACTTATGCGATCGAATATTTAGCACATTAAATAATTGCGAAACAGATTTAAGAAAAACAATATCTTCAAAATCATAGGATTTGCAAAAAAAGTTATGCGTTGAAATGGAGGAGTACACTTTGGACCGACACTAGAAATGTTCACTGATTTTAGAAGTATTAATTGTTGTTTAAAAAAAACGATGTGTATTTATTGGAATTAAATTTTTAGTTATAAATTTTTATAAAAAGCATTAAATGAGTCAAAGTTTGTGTTTATGCTTTATGCTAATTTTTATTAGAAATGTACATTTTTATTAAAAAAGGCTTAAGTTGAGTTTAGGGGCTATGCCCGTATCGACCTGCAATTTTTACCACGTGTAGGTCTTTTTTACCTGATTACGGTAAAGTAATTTTTTTGTGGAGGAAATACCCGGTTACTCGACATGGAAGTAAGGATTTTATCCGGTTATACAAAACGAAAATGTAGGAAATGTTGGTTGGTTTCAATCGGTTCCGGAGTAATACAAGAAAATTGGTATTTTTACCCAAACTTTTTGAAAAACAAATAAAAAGTCAAAAATGGACCTATTATGGTGCATTAAGAAATGCACCATACTGCAAAAGTTGGTTGTTTTAGCTACATTTCGAAGCATTTTTCCTTTTTATACCTTTTTTTTATTCTATGGAGGATATATTAACTTTGTGATTCCATTTGTAACTCCTCGAAATATTCATAATAGACCCTACAAAGTATATATATTCTTGATCAACGTCAAATTCTAAGACGATCTAGCGACGTCCGTCTGTATTAATCACGCTAACTTTCAAACTAATTGAGATAGAAGGCTTAAATTTTGCATACATGCATAGTTTACCAGTAGGCAGGTTAAGTTCGTAAATGGGCCATATCGGTCCACGTTTTCGTATAGCCCCCATATAACGATAACTCCCGATATTCCGCATTTTCATGATTTTAGCGACATTTTTTACCGGAATTATTTAAAATTTCATATTTGGATCCTACAGCCTATGACAAATATTTTTTTACTCAGGTCCAGGTCTTCGTTAACGTTAACTCCCGATATTTCGTATTTTCATGATTTTAGCGACATTACTCACCGGAATCGTTTCAAATGTCATACTGAAAGATCATAATGGGTACTAAACCTGTGGCGAAAAATTTTGTATGCAGGTTAAGATCTTCGTAAAGCCTATATATAACGGTACCTCCCGATATTCGGTATTTTCATGACTTTACCCACATTATTTACAGGAATTATTTCGTATTTGAAGTTCGTAATGGGTACTACAGCCTAAGACAAAAAACATTATTCACCGGAATCGTTTCAAATTCCATATTGAAATACTCTAATGGGTACTACAACTTATGGCAAAAAATAATCGTATGCAGGTCCACGTCTTTGTATAGCCTCGCTATGACGGTACCTCCCGATACTCCGTATTTTCATGATTTGTGCGATATTATTCACCGTAGTTTTAACAAATTTCGTATTTGAAGTTCGTAATGGGCACACAGTTTTGTTTACCTTGTTGATCGGTGATGACGATTTGAGAAAATAGGTGATGTGAGATGATGCGAGATAGACACATAGTTCCTTTTATTGATCTGCATAGAATCACATTCTGAGTCGATTTATGCATGTCCGTCCGTCTGTCCATGTATTTTTGTAAACAAAGTATGTGGTGGACGTTTTGTCTAAAAATTGATTCGAGGTGAACCCCTAGATGTTCCACACAAAGAGATACACCATTGGTTTAAACATATCATTCAATAGTTTTGCACTTTGGTGATTGATTTACATTAGACCTCCGTAAATATGAAATCTGAACACGTAAATCATTTTTATCCCACATCAGGTAATTCCACTTAACATCAGTACCTTGAGATAGTGAAGTCTGCGATCTCCAGAGTTATTTTAGGTGTAAAAACTTCTGAAATAACAACTTTAAAAACATACAGAAAAATCAAAATAAAACTTTCTGCTTATCATCCCAGCTGTGTGTACTATTCTGATTTTTTTGCCCTTCTTTCTATTATCCAATTGTTTTGCTTTTTAAATCTTTCTCGTGTTCCCTATAATTAATCATTTTACCTGTTCCCTTTTATGTCTATATGACACAGAGAATTGTATTTGTACAGTACCATAACTTGCATCTAAATGTTGAACACAATCAAGCTTGTTGCAGGCATCATTTCTGCAAAAAAATTCTAAGTGACTGAAAAATCACCAGTTCTTTAAATTACAGAATGCTTTGTAAAATTCTTTTTCTTTTAAATGCATGAGGGGTTGGTCAGAAATAGGACAGTTTACCAACACTAGAAGTTTCAGCGATTTCGACTACAATTATAGCAATTTGACATTTGCTTCTGACAACTCGCTCATAATGAGGTAATATTCTTTTGCGTTGAACTAAGCTACTTCCTTTCGATTTTAACCTCTGAACAGATCAGTTCAGGCAATCCGGGAAAAATTGCAATAAAATTCTACGCAATCAAACTATATACCCTGTAAAATTATATACGGTTGGTATCCTTAAGGAATTTTCTTTTGATTTGTGGACATATTTTTATATAATAATACTTTAGATAACACGTCCAATCAAAACTGTCATCTAAGAAACATCCAATTATTTTCACCTGGTGTGCCACAAAAGTAAATAACCACGGGATCAACATTTTACTACTTCGCATGGGATAACACCATTTTAACAGAAGTTGCATTCCCAGGCCAAATATTGTAATTGGACTTACATTGGACACCATCCTGGAAAATTTGCCCGACCATCCATTTCTTTCGCTAACCAGTGGTGCACGTAACTAGCAGTCTGTGTTCTGTATCAGTCCCAGTTATAAGGACAAAATATAATAGCAGAACAATATCAGCGCTAGACTCATCAGCAAGGCTGCACGAATCAACCTTAGACGTGGTGATTTTTCAGAAGCAAAAGTTACGGGGAGAGCCAAAAAACTAAAGAATTCCCGATCATAACCCAACATTCCACAATAGTTATGTTTAAATATCTGAAACACGCCGCCTGGGTCTAATTGTTGCTGTCTCAAAATTACCCAAAGAACCCAGCCAGTGATTGACTAAAAGTATTCCCAAGTGTCTCTAGTCCGCCGATAAATTAAGTGGAAATCACACGTGTGATCTTTAAATCGTGTTTTTTTAAATTATTAACAAAATTTAAAAATTTTAAAACAAGAATGGTCGACCCACAGTTCAAGTTTTAAGTACAAGTTCACCGCCTACCATAGACATCGAAAAATTCTACAAAAAAATAACTGTGTTAAATGATTCAAAAATACAAAAAAATATCGCTTTAATTAAATGATATATGGTGGCTTGTTTATTGAAAATAATGTTGTTATAAAGCACTCAATATCTATGATAATATCATACATAACATAATTCTTCGAAATTTTCAATTTATTTCATATTGCGATAATTTAATTTTAATTGTAAAATTTCACAATTTTGCTTCAATATTTATAATCCATTATTGTGATTAGGGGGTACTTCCCTACAATACACTAATATGAATGTAGTATCTCAAACCTTTTACTACAATTAGAAAGCAGAATACGAAAGTAAAAATACTATTTGCAAAAAGTTCATTGATAAAAATAATTCATCGATCAAAACAGAAATCAAAACAATCAATTAATATTCTCATTTAGCCAAGCATCTCTTGGGTAAAAGAGAACCACCTGAATCCAGTTCATGAATGGAGGCCTTCAACGTGACCGGAGAAAAGGGTAATCCAAACATGTAAACACCTCTACTCGTTATTTTACATATTGTTTATTGATTGTTTTTGATCTTTGTTGTTCACAAGAGATATGATGCGAGAGCAATCAAAACAGAGTCCACAATAATTTTCAGTGGCAGTAAATTATGTTTCTCTTGCAATAGAGAAGAGTACATAAATATTTGTTGTATGATATTCTCTGTTTTGATTTCTCACAGTTATCATAATCTAACCTATTTGTAAATGGAATATTTTGTTATTGCCTTTCATTCATATTTATAATCAGCAGATATAACTCTTTAGGGACCACATATGTTTACCGAGTCTATTGTAGTCTTTATTACTTTATTTACATATTTAGAATTTAATAATATGTGAATCTGTTAAAATAACTATTACCAATTATTATATTAATTCTATTAATATTAAAAATATGTTTTTCTGAATATTATTATATAAACAAATCACACTAGAAATATTATTGAATTAGTTATCAATTATTACCAATTTTCTCGAAATATTTCAAATAATGGGCTAAATAAAATATATTGTATTTCATCATGAATTCCTAAATAATAAACGTTTTCTTGCTTGAAATGGATTAGAGGTTCGGAGTGACTGAGTTTTAGGGATTCTACATTAATATCAATTGCCCGTAGAATATAGGTTAGTGAGGGTTATGAGGCATATACACTCAACATCATCTGAGAGTAAAACCATATATTAGACATCGACTACTGTCAGATACTACATTGTAAATTCTAATTTTTTATGATTGTGGGGATATTTAAATATACCTTGATATTAGATTTCATCCTTTGGTCCATTTTTTTTTTTTATATATTTTCTTGTATTTATTTCCAACTAATTTAGGGAGTCTAAAAATAATGAAGTAACGTAAACATGGTTTGGAATTGAGAAGGTCACGAACTCCCCCACCCGACTGAAGCTAGGGAATAAAAGGCTTCCACCGACTTATCTCATCCCAAGTCCTTGAATGCCTCGAACACTATTCAAAATATGCATTTTCACGAAATTTACTCGTGTTCGTTACAGAATTTGGCGCCCAACGTGGGACCTAGGAGATTTTACCCAGTCTTCATGGCTCTAATTTTTTTTTCACTGATTTAAAGTTCATTTTTTATGGGGATGTTGGAAATGTCCATTATATCAGAACATTAGTTAATGAATAGCTTCTACAACCTTACAGGAAATTCAGGAAAGTGAGGTTTACTTCCTTTCAGCTGACCGTTTGTTTTGTGGTTACCTTTTCATTATCTTCTATAATTATACAATGGTCAGTTCAGTCCTCATAAGTTTGGAATACATATTTCGTTCTATAGGAATCTGTGGACTTTGTTATCGACATCTGTGATTTTTTCGGATATCATCTTATTGGCGTTTGCTAATATATGACCACTGATCTACAGAATAGGTCCTAGTCTTAGAGAATCCTTCAGTTGGTTTGTCCCTGTTTCTACAGATTTAAATAGTATTGCAAACTCCATAGCTTTGTTTTTTTTTTTTTTTCACATTTATTAGTCGAATTTGTCTCTCACTCCAACTCAATATTATCCACATTTCAGCAAGAAACATAAAATATTTTAATTAACTTTTAACATTGTATAATTCAATCGCTTTTTATTGAGCTATATCTAGGACTTAGTTCCACATTGCATATACATAAGGTGCATACAAGGTATTGATATCTTTAGGATATATCACATTGTAAAAGGTTATAATCTAGGTCATTAGATTGGATTGGATAAAAACCAACTTACACTGATTTAGGAAATTTTTATCCTTAGCCGTACTAAAAGCTATTCTATTTTTGCCTTCTGTTCCCTTACTAACATGGCTGAACCTTCGCAGACCCCTCCACTGGAAGAACAACCTGTAGCTGCTTCACATGCTGCTATTATTTCACAGTGCACTGTTTGTAAAGAACCTAAAGATGATGGACAAGACTGCTTAGTCATCAGCGAATGTTCTCATTCATTTCATAGACTTTGCATTGAGTCCTTTTTATCATCATCTTCCACTTGTCCCACGTGTAATCGTCCATGTGAGCTGAGCGAGCTTCGCTGTACAGGATTATTCTCTAAACCTCCTCAAGCTAGTCGAAACACACATAAAAAGTATAGAGGGCGAGGAGCTATATATAAATCTTCATATAATACTAGAAGTACTACACGCAGTTTATTCCAGGAATCTCAAAATCCCTCACTAAATAACAGCATTGGTCCAAACGGAGATTTATTACAAACCCCTAGTCGAAATAATAGCATTTCGAATAGGATACATTTGGATGCGTCGCCATTACCGCATACTACAAATATTCCTCCTGCATCCAACAATATTGTTGATTATAATCATATCAATCAAATGATTGAAGTCACCCTGACTAGACTTCTTCAAAACACTGGAATTTCCCAACGTATACCGAGTAATACCCTTAATCAAAACGCGCACTCGAATTCACAAAATATAAAAACTCATCCAATTTTACCACAAAATTGCCAAAACGGCGATATTAATCATTCAAACCAGATACCAAGTACTGGGCAAAATTCTTCACAACACATTCCAAATGGTATTGCAGATTCGATACCAAGTAACCAAGGTTATTCAAGTTTCCCGACAGTAAATTTGTCTCCACAACAAAATTTTTCTTCTAGTAATATGCATGCGGATAAAATAACATCTATCATTAACAATTGGAACCTTAAATTTGATGGTTCCCCTAACGGTTAACAATAGAAGAGTTCCTCTATCGTGTCCAAACCCTTACAAGAGATACGTTTAATAACGATTTTACGGTAATTTGCAGTAATTTAAATACTCTTCTGACAGGGAAGGCCCGTGATTGGTATTGGCGATATCACAAACAGGCCAAGACCATAACCTGGGGATCGTTTCATAATGCTATACTTAACCAATATAAACAAATGAAATCGTCATTTGATTTACGAGAAGAAATGAGGAGTAGAAAACAGAATCCAGGGGAGTCATATGATTCCTTCTTTGATGCTATCTCCCTTGTAGCGGATAGATTGGCTACCCCCATGTGCGAATAAGAGCTCATAGAAATAATCGCGAGGAACCTACGTCCGGAGGTTCGTCAGGACCTTTTGTATGTACCAATAAGATCCTTGTCTCATCTTAGGAAGTTGGTTCAAATGAGGGAAAATTTCCTGAACGACGAATACGTTCGTAAAAATCTCACAACACGCCCAATAAACAGCACCAGTGCAGCTCGAAGGTATGTTGCCACTCTGGAGGCTGACGAAACACAACATTTTCACTCTACAGATAATTCTTTAGTAGAGGCTATTCGAAAGGTAGATGTCACTACAAAATGTTGGAACTGTGACCAAGTCGGTCACCATTGGCACGATTGCCTCGAAGATAGAGCAATATTTTGCTACGGGTGCGGGGCAAAAAGTGTTTATAAACCACAGTGCTCTCACTGTTTGTCCAAACCTACATCAAAAAACTTTAAAAAAACGTGTATTGGAAAATGAAACAAGTTTTCCTGACATCAAAGTAATCGATAGATTTGTATATTATCGTACTGAGCATTATTTGGGGGATGAAGTACAAGAAAGTGAATGCTGGAAACTTTGGATTCCTTTACAACTTCGGGCTGCAACTATTTCGAAACATCACGATGTTCCTGTGGCATCTCACGGTGGCATAGCCAAAACCTTAGAGTTGTCCGACGAACCTTTTACTGGCCTGGTATGGTGCGAGATGTCCGCGAATATATTCGTAATTGCGATGTTTGCAAAACCACAAAATCACCAAATGTAGTGCTGAAGCCACCAATGGGTAATTTTGTTGACGCATCTCGTCCCTTCCAGCGCCTTTATATTGATATTTTAGGGCCATACCCCCGGAGTAAATCGGGAAATATTGGACTATTAATTGTATTGGATCACTTATCCAAATACCATTGGACGTGTCCTCTACGTAAATTTACAGCAAAAGCCATACAAGAGTTTTTACAGAAACACATTTTCCATGCATACGGTGTCCCCGAATTCGTAGTTAGCGACAATGGAAGTCAGTTTCGCTCTAACGAGCTGAACGCTTTTTTTACATCCCTAGGAATCAAGCACACATATACTGCATTATATTCGCCGCAATCTAATGCATCCGAGCGTGTCAATCGTTCATTAATTGCTGGCATTCGGGCCTATCTCAAAAGTGACCATAAACAATGGGACCAGAATCTAACCGCTATTAGCTGTGCTTCGAAACACATTTCACCAGTCAATAAAATTCTCCCCATATCATGCTCTCTATGGGTTCGACATGATGACACATGCTTCAGGTTACGAACTTATGCGAAAATTGAATCTCTTAAATGAACCAACCGTGAGGATCCAACGTGATGATCAACTCCAATTTTTACGTCAAGATTTACGTAAGCACATAAAAGCTGCTTACAACAAAAATCAGTTTACCTATAATCTTCGTACTAGATCAAGAGCTATTAACATTGGTCAGACCGTATTTCGCCGAAACTTTGCCCAAAGTAACAGTGAGAAAAGTTTCAACGCGAAATTATCACCGACATTCATAAAAGCCAAAGTAAAAGAAAAATTGGGCAACAATTATTATATTCTGGTAGACGAAGACGGTAAACATACCGGGACCTACCACGCCAAAGATATACAAACTTAGTCAAACGTCCTTTTTCAAGCTAATTCAGTTCCTAAGCGTCCTGAATTATCTAGTTTGTGGTGGACGGTTTGTCTAAAAATTGATTCGAGGTGAACCCCTAGATGTTCCACACAAAGAGATACACCATTGGTTTAAACATACATCTTCTGTTTTATCATTCAATAGTTTTGCACTTTGGTGATTGATTTACATTAGACCTCCTGTTTAGTTTTGTAGAAACTGTACTTGTTGTATAAATAGTTTTGTATGTTTAATATACTTCTTTAGATTCTTATTTGTCTTTTCCGAAGAATGTAAATTAGTTAAATAAAGAAAACACTTAAAGATGCATGTGCTTTCTATATGCTATGTTTATCGTCGGTAATAAATAATGTAATTAATGGCACGGCCACAAATAGAGGATAAGAAAGGGTCGATCACACAGTAGGTATGTTTCGTTTCTCCCGCAACGTTTTGTGTGCGTGGAGTGCATTATGTATTTTGGAACAGCGTGCATTAGTAAATAAGCTCATGTGTATTTTTATGTTAGATGTTAAGGCTAGATTTAGTTTTTCTATTGAATAAAGAATCAGTTCTCGTCAAACACTCAACAACATCGTTTCATTCCCTCTCCCCCTAAACATTGGTGACCCCTAGTATTTTGAACGCGTGCCTGTGTGAAAGTGAAAAAAAAAATTGGTGAAATTTTGGAACTTAATGGAAAATATAATATAATAATAACAAAAAAAAAAAAAGTTGTGAAAATTCCAAAATTAATATTTGTAAAAAAAAGTAATAAAAAAAAATATATATTTTTTAATATATATACCTTTAAAAAAAAAATAAATAGATAGATTATAACAAACCGAACTCGCGTCGTGTAAATCAAAAAAAAAAAAAAAATAAATAAATAAATAAATATAAATAAAAGTTAAAGATTCAAAAATCGGTAAGTCTTTATTTATATTTTTATTTTAAACTCATTCATTATTTTTATATAAAAAAAAAATATTTTCATTAACATCGTTCACTTGTAAACAAAAAAATGGATTTTTCTAAAACAATTGAAAAACAATTTGAGTTAGGACAGGCTATGTGTAATATATACAATGATTTACACAAAATTGTAAAAAAGGCCTTATGGGGGGAATTAGTTATAGAACAAGTGAACGCAATGTGTGAGTCCTTCACGGACTATCAAGCCAAGTTTGAGGAAAACGACGGGAAACTCCAATCACCATCCCATGTGTTAAGCAAAAACAGATACTACACGAGTAAATTCGTATCTGACGTAAGGGATGTGATTGAAAAGTTTGCCATTTTGAAAAAGGAAATTGATGGCAAACTAGAAGAGTCAAAAAGAGTTTTTACTCTGACTCTAAACGAATTTCCTGGAGCAAATGCTCCTCCTGCGTATTCGGGATATCAAATTCCCTCAACATCAAAAAAATTAGTTGAGAACAAAAATATGATAGGTGAAGAAAATAGGTCGTCGTCAGAGAGACAAACAGGGAAGGATTCGTCTTATTTGATAGGACATTTCCAGTACGCTCTCGACGATCTAGAATACAATATCAACGAGGCAAACGAAAAGAAAATTTCTCGTGAAGAGATACGAGATCGGTTTAACACAGCCGAAAGATTCTATTTCGAATATTCTAAGGAATTCGGGGAAGATGAGCTAACCGGTCTCTTCTTCAATTTAAAAGATAGGTACGTAATGATTCCTAGGACAGAGGCAAAGGCGACGTCTTTTCCATTTAAACTTCCATCCATTGAAATCCCAGTGTTCAATGGAAAGATGGAAGAATGTGAATCATTTCGGGAACTATTCGAGCAGCTTGTACTCGATCAGCCAATAACAAAAACACAAAAAATGTGTATGTTAAAGGCAAAGGTAAGTGGCGAGGCGCGTAGGAAAATTTCTAAATTGCCAGCCACTGAGGAATATTTAGAAACGGCTTGGAGTATATTGAAAGAGCACTACTCAAATAAGAGGGCTACGACGTCAATATACTTCAGGTCGATTTTAGATGCCCCAAATGTATACTACAATTCACAAAGTGTGAAAAAATTTGTAGATACTGTAGGGGAAAGCTTACAAGCCTTAGAAGCAACACGAATTGATACAGAAGAAATGTATCAAGGATTCGTGTGCTATTTACTGCAAAGAAAACTGGATGAACAGTTAAGAATCCAGTTTGAGCAGTCTGTAGGAGCGCAGAAAAAGCTTCCGAAAGTTGACGACCTCATGAAATTCGTAAAGCAAATGCAATTTTCATTAGAGGCGAGTCAACAATTATAAGGGTATAACGGTAAGCAAAACTCCGTTGGCCCATTCTCACGGGGGGGTCTGTCAAGATCACAATCACAAGATGTGAAAGAATGGCGATCTGATAGAAATACAAAAGGGCAAAATATACAAAATGAAAAATGTCCCCTTGGTTGCTCTATTGGTCATCATTTAAATAGATGTACCAAATTTCGTATCCTTCCCGTGGATAAGAAATGGAACATAGTAGTAGAAAATAACATATGTTCTAAGTGTCTAGCTAGTGGGCACTATAAAAAAATGTGCACTAGTGCGGTAAGTTGTAGAACTTGTCAAGGCGAGCACAACTCTTTGTTACACAAAGAAAGAGGTTGCTCAAAAATTACAGTTATAAACAATAGGCAGAGTGAGAAAGCATGCGTATTGTTATCAACAGCCACTGTTTTAGTTAAGAACAGGGAGAATAAATGGACTAGTTGCAGAGCCTTGCTAGATAGCGGCTCTCAGGTTTGTCTAATGACGAAAATGTTCATGGACAAATTGAAATTGACTGGGACGAAATCTGAAGTAGAAATTGAGGGTTTGTCCAGAAATAAGTCCCTTTGCCAAGAAAAGGTAGAGGTAAAGATGAAGTCAACAACTTCAAAATATAATACGAATATGGAAGTGTTAGTAATACCAACCATATTATCAAATGTGCCAGAGACAAAAGTCATAGCGGAAAAAGTTCCACAAGAAATGGCACTAGCGGACCCCAGGTACAATATTCCAAGTGGAATAGATATGCTGTTGGGGGCTGAAATTTTTTATGACATATTGGTAGATGGGAAAATCAAATCAGGGACTACGATTATACAGAATACAAAGCTGGGATGGATAGTCAGCGGTCCTGCGATTATTGATACATCTACCAATGACAGAAAAGTTGTAGCAGCAGTGCAAACTCCGTGCGATGAGTTGTTGCAAAAGTTTTGGGAGATTGAAGAGATCCCTAAAAAAGTAAAGCTCACATTAGATGAAAAAAGATGTGAGGAGTTGTTTGAAGAAGGTATAAAAAGGACACCTGATGGTAAATTCGAAGTTCAATTGCCATTCAAACAAAATGTGGAAACATTAGACGACTCTAAAATAGTAGCAAGGAGAAGGTTCATGGCATTGGAGAGGAAGCTTAATAAAAATAGTGACCTAAAAATGCAATACGATGAGTTTCTTAGTCAGTATTTAAAGTTGGGACACATGAGTCTGGTGAGGAATCTACAAGATGGAGAAGGTGGGTATTATTTACCTCATCATTGCGTCCTCAGACCAGACAGCTCAACAACAAAATTGAGGGTAGTATTTGACGCATCGTGTAAGACGTCCACAGGTTCGTCATTAAACGACATACTACATACTGGGCCTAGGATCCAAGATGAGCTGTTTAGCATTTTGCTCAGATTTAGGAAGCACAGGTATGTGTTTTCTGCCCATATTGAAAAAATGTATCGGCAAATATGGGTGGCAGATGCTGACAGGAAGTTCCAGTTGATTTACTGGAGGTTTAATACAAATAGTGAAATTAAAACGTATGCATTAAACACAGTTACATACGGAACTGCATCTGCTCCATATTTAGCAGTAAAATGTCTGCAAAGAATAGCAGATATACATGAAATGTCGTATCCATTGGAGTCACTGGCGATAAGAAGTGACTTCTACATGGATGATCTAATGACGGGTGGAGATACTCTGCAGCATGTCATACAAATGAGGAGAAATATTGAAAGAATATTGGACGAGTTTGGCATGCCACTAAGAAAGTGGTGTGCAAATAATAGTACAATTTTAGAAGGTGTGGAGAAGGAAAATATAGAAGAGAGCCTTGATATTGAAAATGAAGAAGTTTCGGTGAAAACACTGGGGGTTGTATGGTATCCACGGAAGGATGTGTTTTATCTTAGGTACAAAGCAACAGAGGATACAAGAATTTCGAAACGATCAATATTGAGCGAGATCGCGAAGTTATTTGATCCTTTAGGGTTCGTTGGTCCAGTCACAGTGACGGCAAAAATGTTGCTTCAGGATCTATGGAAACAGAAAATAGACTGGGATGACGAAGTTCCCCAGGATATATGTTCCACCTGGACAAGAATACGGCAAGAGCTAGGTAAGCTCAACGACGTAAAAGTAGATCGTTATATCATCTGTAACGATCCAACGCGAGTGGAACTAGTAGGTTTCGCTGACGCCTCAATGAGAGCATATGGAGCGGTGGTATATTTGCGATCGAAGAATGTAACAGGGGAAATTACATTACGGTTAGTGTGTTCCAAGTCAAGGGTAGCACCAACCAAGATAGTCACACTTCCAAGATTAGAGTTGTGTGCAGCAGTGCTGTTAGTTGACCTAATGGAAAAAGTTAGGGAAGGTTTAAAGATGGAAGTTGACGTAGTGCATTATTATACCGATTCTGCAATTGTGCTGAGTTGGATAAAAATGGAACCGGGTAGACTGCAGATATTTGTCTCGAATCGAGTAAATGAAATACAAACCAAGAGTATAATAGAGAACTGGAGACATGTGCCCTCAAGCCAGAATCCGGCAGACTTGTTGTCTAGAGGTGTACTTCCCGAAGAAATAATAAAAAATAAGCATTGGTTTGAAGGATCAGACTTCTTAAGAGAGAATTCACCAATGGTGAGGGAAGCGGAACCTTTGGTTTTTATACCAGAAATTAAAAAGTTAGTAAAAGTGAGCGTCGGGGTAAAACTAACATCTGTATGGGAAAAAATAAATCACCGAAATAAATTTAGATTTTTACAAAATGTTATGGCTTGGATGTTGAAGTTTGTCAATATAACAAGGAAAGGTCTTTCTAAGTCATTAATGACTTACAGAAAAGAAGCTCTGATAGTATTAGTGCAAGACATCCAAAGAGATAATTTTGCAGAGGAGATCTCAGTTCTGAAAAAAGGTGGGAATGTAACAAAATCTTCACAAATCAGAACGTTGTGCCCATTTGTGGACGAAAAGGGAACTTTAAGAGTAGGTGGAAGACTGAAAAATAGTCATTTATCATTTGAGGCCAAACATCCTATTTTACTACCATACAAAAATATAATAGTCGAGTTAATGATGGAACAAATACATCAAGAGAAACTACATATCGGAGCTCAAGGATTGCTAGCGATATTCAGGCAGCAATTCTGGCCTCTTCGCGGTAGGCAACTCGCCAAGAAAGTAATTAGCAAGTGTTATAGATGTTTCAGAGCGGAGCCCAGGAATTTGTATCAACAAATGGGTGATCTTCCACAGGATAGGGTAATAAGGACTCGCCCTTTCTTAAATACAGGTGTTGATTTTCTGGGACCGCTTATGATTCATCACAAAATCAGGGGAAAACGAACGGACAAAGCCTACGTCTGCGTTTTTGTATGCTTTGCGACAAAAGCTGTTCATTTGGAAGTTGTAGCAGACTTAACAGCAGCAGCATTTATTGGGGCTTTGAAAAGATTTGTGGCCAGAAGGGGTTGTCCACTGAAAATTTATTCTGATAACGGCACAAAAATAAATAGATAGATTATAACAAACCGAACTCGCGTCGTGTAAATCAAAAAAAAAAAAAATAAATAAATAAATAAATATAAATAAAAGTTAAAGATTCAAAAATCGGTAAGTCTTTATTTATATTTTTATTTTAAACTCATTCATTATTTTTATATAAAAAAAAAATATTTTCATTAACATCGTTCACTTGTAAACAAAAAAATGGATTTTTCTAAAACAATTGAAAAACAATTTGAGTTAGGACAGGCTATGTGTAATATATACAATGATTTACACAAAATTGTAAAAAAGGCCTTATGGGGGGAATTAGTTATAGAACAAGTGAACGCAATGTGTGAGTCCTTCACGGACTATCAAGCCAAGTTTGAGGAAAACGACGGGAAACTCCAATCACCATCCCATGTGTTAAGCAAAAACAGATACTACACGAGTAAATTCGTATCTGACGTAAGGGATGTGATTGAAAAGTTTGCCATTTTGAAAAAGGAAATTGATGGCAAACTAGAAGAGTCAAAAAGAGTTTCTACTCTGACTCTAAACGAATTTCCTGGAGCAAATGCTCCTCCTGCGTATTCGGGATATCAAATTCCCTCAACATCAAAAAAATTAGTTGAGAACAAAAATATGATAGGTGAAGAAAATAGGTCGTCGTCAGAGAGACAAACAGGGAAGGATTCGTCTTATTTGATAGGACATTTCCAGTACGCTCTCGACGATCTAGAATACAATATCAACGAGGCAAACGAAAAGAAAATTTCTCGTGAAGAGATACGAGATCGGTTTAACACAGCCGAAAGATTCTATTTCGAATATTCTAAGGAATTCGGGGAAGATGAGCTAACTGGTCTCTTCTTCAATTTAAAAGATAGGTACGTAATGATTCCTAGGACAGAGGCAAAGGCGACGTCTTTTCCATTTAAACTTCCATCCATTGAAATCCCAGTGTTCAATGGAAAGATGGAAGAATGGGAATCATTTCGGGAACTATTCGAGCAGCTTGTACTCGATCAGCCAATAACAAAAACACAAAAAATGTGTATGTTAAAGGCAAAGGTAAGTGGCGAGGCGCGTAGGAAAATTTCTAAATTGCCAGCCACTGAGGAATATTTAGAAACGGCTTGGAGTATATTGAAAGAGCACTACTCAAATAAGAGGGCTACGACGTCAATATACTTCAGGTCGATTTTAGATGCCCCAAATGTATACTACAATTCACAAAGTGTGAAAAAATTTGTAGATACTGTAGGGGAAAGCTTACAAGCCTTAGAAGCAACACGAATTGATACAGAAGAAATGTATCAAGGATTCGTGTGCTATTTACTGCAAAGAAAACTGGATGAACAGTTAAGAATCCAGTTTGAGCAGTCTGTAGGAGCGCAGAAAAAGCTTCCGAAAGTTGACGACCTCATGAAATTCGTAAAGCAAATGCAATTTTCATTAGAGGCGAGTCAACAATTATAAGGGTATAACGGTAAGCAAAACTCCGTTGGCCCATTCTCACGGGGGGGTCTGTCAAGATCACAATCACAAGATGTGAAAGAATGGCGATCTGATAGAAATACAAAAGGGCAAAATATACAAAATGAAAAATGTCCCCTTGGTTGCTCTATTGGTCATCATTTAAATAGATGTACCAAATTTCGTATCCTTCCCGTGGATAAGAAATGGAACATAGTAGTAGAAAATAACATATGTTCTAAGTGTCTAGCTAGTGGGCACTATAAAAAAATGTGCACTAGTGCGGTAAGTTGTAGAACTTGTCAAGGCGAGCACAACTCTTTGTTACACAAAGAAAGAGGTTGCTCAAAAATTACAGTTATAAACAATAGGCAGAGTGAGAAAGCATGCGTATTGTTATCAACAGCCACTGTTTTAGTTAAGAACAGGGAGAATAAATGGACTAGTTGCAGAGCCTTGCTAGATAGCGGCTCTCAGGTTTGTCTAATGACGAAAATGTTCATGGACAAATTGAAATTGACTGGGACGAAATCTGAAGTAGAAATTGAGGGTTTGTCCAGAAATAAGTCCCTTTGCCAAGAAAAGGTAGAGGTAAAGATGAAGTCAACAACTTCAAAATATAATACGAATATGGAAGTGTTAGTAATACCAACCATATTATCAAATGTGCCAGAGACAAAAGTCATAGCGGAAAAAGTTCCACAAGAAATGGCACTAGCGGACCCCAGGTACAATATTCCAAGTGGAATAGATATGCTGTTGGGGGCTGAAATTTTTTATGACATATTGGTAGATGGGAAAATCAAATCAGGGACTACGATTATACAGAATACAAAGCTGGGATGGATAGTCAGCGGTCCTGCGATTATTGATACATCTACCAATGACAGAAAAGTTGTAGCAGCAGTGCAAACTCCGTGCGATGAGTTGTTGCAAAAGTTTTGGGAGATTGAAGAGATCCCTAAAAAAGTAAAGCTCACATTAGATGAAAAAAGATGTGAGGAGTTGTTTGAAGAAGGTATAAAAAGGACACCTGATGGTAAATTCGAAGTTCAATTGCCATTCAAACAAAATGTGGAAACATTAGACGACTCTAAAATAGTAGCAAGGAGAAGGTTCATGGCATTGGAGAGGAAGCTTAATAAAAATAGTGACCTAAAAATGCAATACGATGAGTTTCTTAGTCAGTATTTAAAGTTGGGACACATGAGTCTGGTGAGGAATCTACAAGATGGAGAAGGTGGGTATTATTTACCTCATCATTGCGTCCTCAGACCAGACAGCTCAACAACAAAATTGAGGGTAGTATTTGACGCATCGTGTAAGACGTCCACAGGTTCGTCATTAAACGACATACTACATACTGGGCCTAGGATCCAAGATGAGCTGTTTAGCATTTTGCTCAGATTTAGGAAGCACAGGTATGTGTTTTCTGCCCATATTGAAAAAATGTATCGGCAAATATGGGTGGCAGATGCTGACAGGAAGTTCCAGTTGATTTACTGGAGGTTTAATACAAATAGTGAAATTAAAACGTATGCATTAAACACAGTTACATACGGAACTGCATCTGCTCCATATTTAGCAGTAAAATGTCTGCAAAGAATAGCAGATATACATGAAATGTCGTATCCATTGGAGTCACTGGCGATAAGAAGTGACTTCTACATGGATGATCTAATGACGGGTGGAGATACTCTGCAGCATGTCATACAAATGAGGAGAAATATTGAAAGAATATTGGACGAGTTTGGCATGCCACTAAGAAAGTGGTGTGCAAATAATAGTACAATTTTAGAAGGTGTGGAGAAGGAAAATATAGAAGAGAGCCTTGATATTGAAAATGAAGAAGTTTCGGTGAAAACACTGGGGGTTGTATGGTATCCACGGAAGGATGTGTTTTATCTTAGGTACAAAGCAACAGAGGATACAAGAATTTCGAAACGATCAATATTGAGCGAGATCGCGAAGTTATTTGATCCTTTAGGGTTCGTTGGTCCAGTCACAGTGACGGCAAAAATGTTGCTTCAGGATCTATGGAAACAGAAAATAGACTGGGATGACGAAGTTCCCCAGGATATATGTTCCACCTGGACAAGAATACGGCAAGAGCTAGGTAAGCTCAACGACGTAAAAGTAGATCGTTATATCATCTGTAACGATCCAACGCGAGTGGAACTAGTAGGTTTCGCTGACGCCTCAATGAGAGCATATGGAGCGGTGGTATATTTGCGATCGAAGAATGTAACAGGGGAAATTACATTACGGTTAGTGTGTTCCAAGTCAAGGGTAGCACCAACCAAGATAGTCACACTTCCAAGATTAGAGTTGTGTGCAGCAGTGCTGTTAGTTGACCTAATGGAAAAAGTTAGGGAAGGTTTAAAGATGGAAGTTGACGTAGTGCATTATTATACCGATTCTGCAATTGTGCTGAGTTGGATAAAAATGGAACCGGGTAGACTGCAGATATTTGTCTCGAATCGAGTAAATGAAATACAAACCAAGAGTATAATAGAGAACTGGAGACATGTGCCCTCAAGCCAGAATCCGGCAGACTTGTTGTCTAGAGGTGTACTTCCCGAAGAAATAATAAAAAATAAGCATTGGTTTGAAGGATCAGACTTCTTAAGAGAGAATTCACCAATGGTGAGGGAAGCGGAACCTTTGGTTTTTATACCAGAAATTAAAAAGTTAGTAAAAGTGAGCGTCGGGATAAAACTAACATCTGTATGGGAAAAAATAAATCACCGAAATAAATTTAGATTTTTACAAAATGTTATGGCTTGGATGTTGAAGTTTGTCAATATAACAAGGAAAGGTCTTTCTAAGTCATTAATGACTTACAGAAAAGAAGCTCTGATAGTATTAGTGCAAGACATCCAAAGAGATAATTTTGCAGAGGAGATCTCAGTTCTGAAAAAAGGTGGGAATGTAACAAAATCTTCACAAATCAGAACGTTGTGCCCATTTGTGGACGAAAAGGGAACTTTAAGAGTAGGTGGAAGACTGAAAAATAGTCATTTATCATTTGAGGCCAAACATCCTATTTTACTACCATACAAAAATATAATAGTCGAGTTAATGATGGAACAAATACATCAAGAGAAACTACATATCGGAGCTCAAGGATTGCTAGCGATATTCAGGCAGCAATTCTGGCCTCTTCGCGGTAGGCAACTCGCCAAGAAAGTAATTAGCAAGTGTTATAGATGTTTCAGAGCGGAGCCCAGGAATTTGTATCAACAAATGGGTGATCTTTCACAGGATAGGGTAATAAGGACTCGCCCTTTCTTAAATACAGGTGTTGATTTTCTGGGACCGCTTATGATTCATCACAAAATCAGGGGAAAACGAACGGACAAAGCCTACGTCTGCGTTTTTGTATGCTTTGCGACAAAAGCTGTTCATTTGGAAGTTGTAGCAGACTTAACAGCAGCAGCATTTATTGGGGCTTTGAAAAGATTTGTGGCCAGAAGGGGTTGTCCACTGAAAATTTATTCTGATAACGGCACAAGTTTTGTCGGAGCTGCCAATAGTTTGCATGAGGTATATGAGTTGTTTCGTAGCAGAGATCTAACAAAAGAACTAGACAGCTATTGCACACAACGAGACATTGAGTGGATTAATATTCCAGCTAGGTCTCCTCATGTAGGAGGATTATGGGAAAGCTGTGTGAAATCTGTAAAACGGCATATGAATAGGGTCGCAAGTGGGATCATGACGTTTGAGGAAATGTGCACACTCATGGCGCAAATAGAGTCCGTTTTGAATTCACGTCCGTTAACGCCATTGTCAGACGATCCAAATGATTTCAGTGTTCTGACGCCAGCTCCTTTTCTGATAGGGGAATACTTTTCTACATTTACTGACATCGAGAAAAATAAAAGTTATGTAGGGCTGCGGGGACATTGGAAAGATGTGCAGGCAATAACGAAAGAATTTTGGGAAAGATGGTCTAACGAATATTTGTCCGAACTTCAAAAGAGGTATAAGTGGGCTAAAAAATGTGCTAATATTAAACCAGGCACTCTGGTTTTATTAAAAGAAGACAACCTTCCTCCGCTTTGCTGAGGCGGGGGAGGGTCATCCGAACTATAATGGGTTCGGATGGATTATGTCGGATGATAGACGTAAGGACAAGCAATGGGGAAACCAAAAGATCGGTCCATAATGTTTGTCCCTTTCCTATCGACGATAATGAGGATGATGAAAATCACGAGGAGGGGTCGGTCCAATCGACTCCAATAGTAACAAGTAAAAAAGCTGTAAGTTCGGCCGGGCCGAACTTTTAATACCCTCCACCATTTGGTACAAATTTGGCATTTTCTAATAAATAAAATCCGTTAAAAATTCTGTTAAAATCTTAAGAATACCGAATGCTTATACGACGACGTGGGCCAGCATAGGCAACTTTTGTCATAAGTTATTACACTATTTAAATGCGAAACTTGAAGAAAAATCTGTTTATAATCTAGCTAATATCATTAAAATACGCAATATGGGGGGTACCGTTATATGGGTGCTATACGAAGACATGGACCTGCACAGACAATTTTCTGGCATGGGCTGAAGTATCCATTCCGAAATTCACATGCGAAATTTGAAACAATCCCGGTAAATAATGTCGCTAAAATCATCAAAATACCGAATATCGGGGGGTACGGTATATGGGGGCTATATGAAGACGTGAACCTATATGGCCCATTTTCTGTTTTATGCTGCAGTATCTATTACGAACTTCAAACACCAAATTTGGAACGATTTCGCTGAATAATTTCGCTAAAATCATCAAAATACCGAATATCGGGGGGTACCGTTATATGGGGGCTATATGAAGAAGTGGACCTACATGGCTCATTTTTTGACTTAGGATGTAGTATCCATTACGAAGTTCAAATACCAAATTTGAAACGATTCAGGTAAACAATGTCGCAAAAATCATAAAAATACCGAATATCGGGGGGTACCGTTATATGGGGGCTACACGAAGACATGGACCTGCACAGATAATTTTCTGTTTTAGGCTGTAGTATTCATTACGAACTTCAAATGCCAAATTTGAAACAATTCCGGCGAATAATGTCGCTAAAATCATAAAAATACTGAATATCGGGAGGTACAGTTATATGGGGGCTATATGATAACTTGGACCTACATGGCCCATTTACGAACTTAACCTGCCTACAGGCAAAATATACATGTGTGCAAAATTTTAGCCTTCTATCTCAATTTGTTCGAAAGATAGCGTGATTACAACAGACAGACAGACGGACAGACAGACAGACAGACAGACAGACACACAGACAGACAGACGGACATGGCTAAATCGTCTTAGAATTTTACGCTGATCAAGAATATATATACTTTGTTGGGTCTGACATGAGTATTTCGAGGAGTTACAAACGGAATGACAACAAGTAAAACAGCTGTAAGTTCGGCCGGGCCGAACTTTTAATACCCTCCACCATTTGGTACAAATTTGGCAATTCCCAAAAAATAAAACCCGTTAAAAATTCTGTTAAAATCTTAAAAATACCGAATGCTTATACGACGACGTGGGCCTGCATAGGCAACTTTTGTCATAAATTATTACAATATTTAAATGCGAAACTTGAAGAAAAATCTGTTTATAATGTAGCTAAAATCGTCAAAATACCGAATATGGGGGGTACCGTTATATGGGGGCTATACGAAGACGTGGACCTACATGGCTCATTCTTTGACTTTGGATGAAATATCCATTACGAACTTCAAATACCAAATTTGAAACGATTCCGGTAAACAATGTCGCTAAAATCATCAAAATACCGAATATCGGGGGGTACCGTTATATGGGGGCTATATGAAGACGTGGACCTACATGGCTCATTTTTTGATTTAGGATGTAGTATCCATTACGAACTTCAAATACCAAATTTGAAACGATTCCGTTAAACAATGTCGCTAAAATCATCAAAAAACCGAATATCGGGGGTACCGTTATATGGGGGCTACAGGAAGACGTGGACCTGCACAGATAATTTTCTGTCTTAGGCTGTAGCATCCATTACAAACTTCAAATGCCAAATTTGAAATAATTCCGGTGAATAATGTCGCTAAAATCATCAAAATACCGAATATCGGGAGGTACCGTTATATGGGGGCTATATGATAACTTGGACCTACATGGCCCATTTACGAACTTAACCTGCCTACTGGGAAAAAATACATGTGTGCAAAATTTTAGCCTTCTATCTCAATTCGTTCGAATGATAGCGTGATTACAACAGACAGACAGACAGACAGACAGACAGACGGACAGACAGACAGACAGACACACAGACAGACAGACGGACATGGCTAAATCGTCTTAGAATTTTACGCTGATCAAGAATATATATACTTTGTTGGGTCTGACATGAATTTTTCGAGGAGTTACAAACGGAATGACAAAATTAATATACCCTCCATAGTATGGTGGAGGGTATAAAAAGCTGTAAGTTCGGCCGGGCCGAACTTTTAATACCCTCCACCATTTGGTATAAATTTGGAAATTTCCAAAAAATAAAATCCATTAAAAATTCTGTTAAAATCTTAAAAATACCCAATGCTTATACGACGGCTTGGGTCTGCATAGGCAACTTTTGTCATAAGTTATTACAATATTTAAATGCGAAACTTGAAAAAAAATCTGTTTATAATGTAGCTAAAGTCATCCAAATACCGAATATGGGGGGTACCGTTATACGGGGGCTACACGAAGACGTGGACATGCACAGACAATTTTCTAGCATGGGCTGAAGTATCCATTACGAACTTCACATGCGAAATTTGAAACAATCCCGGTAAAAAATGCCGCTAAAATCAACAAAATACCGAATATCGGGGGTACGGTATATGGGGGCTATATGAAGACGTGGGCCTATATGGCCCATTTTCTGTTTTAAGCTGCAGTATCTATTACGAACTTCAAATACTAAATTTGGAACGATTCCGCCAAACAATGTCGCTAAAATCATCAAAATACCGAATATCGGGGGATACCGTTACATGGGGGCTACACGAAGACGTGGACCTGCACAGACAATTTTCTGTCTTAGGCTGTAGTATCCATTACGAACTTCAAATGCCAACTTTGAAACAATTCCGGTGAATAATGTCGCTAAAATCATCAAAATACCGAATATCGGGAGTTACCGTTATATGGGGGCTATATGATAACATAGACCTACATGTCCCATTTACGAACTTAACCTGCCTACTGGCAAAATAAGCATGTGTACAAAATTTTAGCCTTCTATCTCAATTTGTTCGAAAGATAGCGTGATTACAACAGACAGACAGACAGACGGACAGACAGACACACAGACAGACAGACGGACATGGCTAAATCGTCTTAGAATTTTACGCTGATCAAGAATATATATACTTTGTTGGGTCTGACATGAGTATTTCGAGGAGTTACAAACGGAATGACATAATTAATGTACCCTCCATAGTATGGTGGAGGGTATAAAAATTAATATACCCTCCATAGTATGGTGGAGGGTATAAAAAATGATATAATGATTAAGGATAATGTGAAAAGTAGATTTAAGTCAAAAAATGTATTTTTCCATATATTATTTATGCTTATAATAAGCAGACCTGGGAAAGCCCAGGTAAATGTAATAAAATTTGAAGATAGGGCTGGCGTGTTTTTCGAAGAAGTGGCTGCTGTTGGGCTGACTAAGACATCATGGAATATTGTGGCGCACGTAAAGATGGCGGAATATGTGTCGGGGATGAAGGCGCTTGATGAAGCCGTGGAGAAATTCAACATGGATGTAGCAACGGTGCCCGAGATGAAAGAATTGAGGTTAATTCAGCGGTTGCAAGAAGCCCATGACCGCATGAGGAATCAACATGAACTGATAATGGCATCAGCTCCAGCTGCAAGGGTGAGAAGGTCTGCATTGCCGTTCGTCGGTGGTCTGTTTCGTTCTCTATTTGGTTTAATGGACGAGGAGCACGCTGAAGAGTTAGTGAAGAGGATCACTAAGGTTGAAGAAAACCAGGATTCCTTGGTAGAGTTGCTAAATAACCAGACATCTCTCCAGGACATTACCGCGCAAGTAATCAAGGAACAAAACAAAGCGGTATTTAAAAGCATTTCCAATCTAAGTGATTCCTTAGGCGTGGTGCAGTCTGAGATTAACGCATTGAAAGATCGAGGCGCGATGACGTTAAAGGGTAGCTTCCTTCACGAAATTCTTCCCGTGAAGGTCTTCAAGAAGCAGATCCAGATGATAAATGCTGCAGTGGCAAAAAGATTGCATCTACCAGCAGAATCTCCAATAGAACTCGCCAAGATTGCTGAGGTAACGACCCGAACAACGGAAGAATATATGTTATTTAACATTCGCATACCTCTGATTAATACTGACCTGTTTGCTGCTTATGCAATCCAGTCTTATCCAATCAAACAGGATGGATTGTCAATACAGTTCAAAGCAAAAAGCGAGTATCTTCTGATAGATGAGGGAAAGACGTCATTCTACACCCTCAAGGAAGATGAATTTGCTAGATGTCAGAAAATGGAGAAACTATTGATATGCCAGCAGACGCACCCCATTTACAACACTAGAGAACCGGCTGACTGTGAAGTAAGGCTATACTTGAAACCTAATACGATACCAGATAGTTGCGAATTCGCCATTTCAAAATTCCGCAACGTCTGGAAGCAACTTCACACACCGAATACATGGGTATTTTCGGTTGAAAAAGGTACTGTCACTGAAGTCAAATGTGATGGTAAACGTCAAAACGTCAGAATCCGAGATCAAGGAATATTACGCATGCAGCCGGGTTGTACGCTAGAAACTGAAGAGATGAAGTTATGGGCGCACGAGAACTACAACAGCGAGATAAGCTATAAATTCCCGCAATTCAACATTTCCGCATCCCTGCCACCTCTCACCCATCTAAGTCTAAAGAACGAAGTCGAAGTCTACAAGTTGCCAGATATCCCGCAAGCTAAACGATTTCTGGGTTTCCCTATTCACCTAGACACGCATCACCTTACGCATTACAGCCTGAGCCTTACGACTTGTGTTTTCATCGTTGGTATAATCACAGTGTTATACTTGGTTCTCCGAAGACTCTACCATCTGTCCAGCCGCTACCTGCCGATAGCCATCGCACCTCCTCGACTTTAGTTAGGGTATTTTTAAGGTATGTAGGTAAATCCGTAACAATAGAATACGTTAATTATATTTCAATATGAATTAGTGTAATTTGAGAAATGATTTCAGAATTAATTTAGATTTGCACCATTTACTTTAAATAAATAATAATGAAATTTATGAAGCACGCAATTGAAATGTTAAAAGGTGATCGATCTCAGTTTGTTAAAAGATTAGGATCTTTTAAGGCCGGGAGTATGTTTAGTTTTGTAGAAACTGTACTTGTTGTATAAATAGTTTTGTATGTTTAATATACTTCTTTAGATTCTTATCTCATTCACCCAAAGAACCCAGCCAGTGATTGACTAAAAGTATTCCCAAGTGTCTCTAGTCCGCTGATAAATTAAGTGGAAATCACACGTGTGATCTTTAAATCGTGTTTTTTTAAATTATTAACAAAATTTAAAATTTTTAAAACAAGAATGGTCGACCCACAGTTCAAGTTTTAAGTACAAGTTCACCGCCTACCATAGACATCGAAAAATTCTACAAAAAAATAACTGTGTTAAATGATTCAAAAATACAAAAAAATATCGCTTTAATTAAATGATATATGGTGGCTTGTTTACTGAAAATAATGTTGTTATAAATCACTCAATATCTATGATAATATCATACATAACATAATTCTTTGAAATTTTCAATTTATTTCATATTGCGATAATTTAATTTTAATTGTAAAATTTCACAATTTTGCTTCAATATTTATAATCCATTATTGTGATTAGGGGTACTTCCCTACAATACACTAAATTGAATGTAGTATCTCAAACCTTTTACTACAATTAGAAAGCAGAATACGAAAGTAAAAATACTATTTGCAAAAAGTTCATTGATAAAAATAATTCATCGATCAAAATAGAAATCAAAACAATCAATTAATATTCTCATTTAGCCAAGCATCTCTTGGGTAAAAGAGAACCACCTGAATCCAGTTCATGAATGGAGGCCTTCAACGTGACCGGAGAAAAGGGTACGCCAAACATGTAAACACCTCTACTCGTTATTTTACATATTGTTTATTGATTGTTTTTGATCTTTGTTGTTCACAAGATATATGATGCGAGAGCAATCAAAACAGAGTCCCCAATAATTTTCAGTGGCAGTAAATTATGTTTCTCTTGCAATAGAGAAGAGTACATAAATATTTGTTGTATGATATTCTCTGTTTTGATTTCTCACAGTTATCATAATCTCACCTATTTGTAAATGGAATATTTTGTTATTGCCTTTCATTCATATTTATAATCAGCAGATATAACTCTTTAGGGACCACATATGTTTACCGAGTCTATTGTAGTCTTTATTACTTTATTTACATATTTAGAATTTAATAATATGTGAATCTGTTAAAATAACTATTACCAATTATTATATTAATTCTATTAATATTAAAAATATGTTTTTCTGAATATTATTATATAAACAAATCACACTAGAAATATTATTGAATTAGTTATCAATTATTACCAATTTTCTCGAAATATTTCAAATAATGGGCTAAATAAAATATATTGTATTTCATCATGAATTGCTAAATAATAAAGGTTTTCCTGCTTGAAATGGATGAGAGGTTCGGAGTGACTGAGTTTTAGGGATTCTACATTAATATCAATTGCCCGTAGAATATAGGTTAGTGAGGGTTATGAGGCATATACACTCAACATCATCTGAGAGTAAAACCATATATTAGACATCGACTACTGTCAGATACTACATTGTAAATTCTAATTTTTTATGATTGTGGGGATATTTAAATATACCTTGATATTAGATTTCATCCTTTGGTCCATTTTTTTTTTTATATATTTTCTTGTATTTATTTCCAACTAATTTAGGGAGTCTAAAAATAATGAAGTAACGTAAACATGGTTTGGAATTGAGAAGGTCACGAACTCCCCCACCCGACTGAAGCTAGGGAATAAAAGGCTCCCACCGACTTATCTCATCCCAAGTCCTTGAATGCCTCGAACACTATTCAAAATATGCATTTTCACGAAATTTACTCGTGTTCGTTACAAGTACAGTTCGCATTTATTGTCCTATCCAGATGAAATTTTTCACAAATCATTGGTTTGGCCCAAGGACTAATACTATTGAAATTGGAGATAATCGGTAAAAATTTAGATATTTCTCCCATATATATCTTCGTCCGATTTGCTTTTTATTGTGCACCAAACGTGTAATATCAGCCCGAATAGTATGGAATTTTGCACATACAACCAAATTAGGCCTGAAAATAAGTATGCCAAATTTGATCGAAATCGGTTCAGATATGGCTATAGCTCCCATATATATTGCTCATCCAATTCGTTATTTTTGTCCTCCGCAGCCGTAATATGCACTCCGTAACAAAAATTTTTAGGGAAATATATCAAATACAGCTCAGTAATACATTTGCTAAATTTTATCGAGATCGGTTCAGATTTGAATATAGCTCCCATATATAATTTCATCCGATTTACCTTTGATCGTCTAATAGTTGCCCAAATTTTATGGCACTTGTGACCGAATTGAGTCTAGAAGCTAGTACGTCAAATTTGGTGAAGATCAGTTCAGATATAGCTATAGCTCCCATATATACTGTTCATCCGATTTGTCATATTTGTTACCCACAGCCGTAATATGCACTCCGTAACAACGATATTCAGGGAAATATATCAAATACCGATCGGTTCCGATTTGGATATAGCTCCCATATATATATTTTATCCGATTTCAAATTAATTGTGCACCAAATGGGCAATACATGTCCGAATTTAAAAGATACAAATGCTTCGGCATATTTTACTTAAATAAATAGTTATAATCATAGCGTGTATGATTGAATGCTGCCAACAAAAAACTTTTAATTGTTATACGCAGCTTTACTAAATTAGCAAAGTGGTGTAGGGAACCATAAAGTCGGCACCGCCCGAGTTTAAAACTATCTTTACTGCTTTTTTTTTAATTTTAAAATTTGTTTTTTTTTATCCAACATATATTCGTAAATAAAATTTTTGAATGCATATAAAATCAAAAGGGGTAGCGAAGCGCACCGGGTTCAGCTATATAATATAAAAGTTATGATAGCGGTTTTCTGCTATTGTGGTTGTTATCTCTTGCGTGTCAAATACCAAATTAAAATAAGTAAATAGGCAGCTAAGTTCAGACGGGCCGAACTTTCCACCATTTCGTAGGACACTGAAAAGTTAAAAAAAAAAAAACAAAAACTACCACTTTAATGAAAACCGTTATACGGGGGCTATGTAAAATCGACGGATAATATATATGGGAGCTACATCCCAGTCTGAATCGACTTCAATAAAATGTGACAAAGTTACTTTCGTACGTGTTTGGTGTATCAAATATATGAAATCGTTATATATGGGAGCTATATTCAAATCCGAACGTATTACAATATAACTCCGACATATATATATATATATATATATATATATATATATATATATATATATATATATATATATATATATATATATATATATATATATATATATATATATATATATATATATATATGTGTGGTCTTGACCACATTCATCAATTGATTTGGCTAAAAATTGTATTTATGTAAGTAAAGTCCCCACATTGGAGTATCCCCAAGTCCACTTTCACATTTAATATGTGGTCAGAAATGAAAATTTTGTATTCTATTGAATTTGTAACCCCCAAGAGAATATTGGTTGGGCTACGTTTTGGTTTAACCCTCATATGAATGTATCCCTGATTTGCTCTATGACCGTGGTCTTGGCTACGTTTTTCAACTGATTTGGCCTTTATTTGGCATCTTGGCTTATCTATTTTGAGGGTCTTGACCACATTTCCCAATCGATTTTGATGTATTTAGGGTACTATGTGAGTAGAGAACCATCTTACAGAAAAATGTCGACATAGGTAAAAATTTTGGTACAGTCCCCATATAGTCCCCAGTGCTGCCGATCTATAGTGATTTTTACCGATTGGAGGACAACAACATGGGCATTGTTGATTCGTCATTGAGTTTTACTATGAACAAGTACATAGACTTCTTAGGGACTCTAAAGCGCAATCTGAGGTGCTATGGTAATGGGTGTAAAAACGTAATTAACTTTGACTATTAGAAGAAATTATTTTGCACTCCTATATATATATACATATATATATATATATATATATATATATATATATATATATATATATATATATATATATATATATATATATATATATATATATATATATATATATATATATATATATATATATATATATATATATATATACTAGCTGGCCCGGTCCGCGTTGCCGGCCCGTAGTTTTTGTCTATTATGCATATTTGTCAAAGCATAATTATTCAAAGATATGAATGATATAAGTGTTCGCGTACTGGTCGATTAAAAGGCTTTTTAAATACCTGTACCCATATTTAAGCCGTGGGCTTCAATATTTAAACCGTGCACTTCAAAGGTGTGGATGTGCTATACAAATCTATTAAAATGTATATATCAATCTTATCCCCATGTAAGGGATCAAATTAATTTTTAGTATGGTAAAAATCGTAGCATAATTTTCCATTCAAATGAGCAGTAATTTGGAATTTACTGTATTTTGTACACCTCATAATTGAGGGTTGAATGAATTAAGAATAGCCAAAGTAAATTACTTTTTTAAAGCCATTAGCACCTCAGATTGTCCATTAGAGTTCTTATAAGTCCCTCTAACCATGTCGGTCTGTTTGTCCGCCAAAAAGTGGACTTGAGGGGGTACTATTATATGGAAAAAAAAATCCTAAAATTTGTAGATATGTTCAAATTTTTGTGTAAGATTTTCACCCCCAAATACACATTTTTAGCCAAATCCTTTGAAATATGGTAAAATCAGGAGGTACTTTTATATGGGCACTACTCCGAGACATCGACCTATATTGAAAACATTCTTCTAGCCCTTATAATCCAATATGACAAATAGAGACCAAATCAAAAATATAGCAGAACAACAACAACTGAAAAAAATTTCGCGTGATTTAAATGAGTAAAAATAGTTTTATCCACCATATTTTTCATCATAGTATAATTCAATGACGATTCAACAAATATTCGGTCCCGTGCTAATTTCATATATTTGTAATTTGTTCATGTTTCCACAATTTATTTCATATAGATGTATATCCCAAATATACGTTTCCAACCAATATTGTCTTGGGGGTTACAAATCCAATAGAATACAAAATTTTATTTTCTGACCACACATTATATGTGAAAGTGGACTTGGGTATACTCCAATGTGGGGACTTTACTTAAATAAATTCCTATGTGGCAATTATCTGTATCATGGTTCCCTAACCCCTTAGAGACAATGATGCCAAATATGGGCCAAGCAATGAAAAAAGTGGCCAAGACCCCAAAAATAGCTTAAATCATATGATGGTTATATAAATATGAAATCTGGATGTACCCTTATCGTGAGTTATGATCGATATCATGACCTGCAAAAGTGGTTTAAGGTATCTTGAATGTTTGTGAAGAATTTCTGGAAGGATAGAAATCCTTTTCTTACTAAGAGTCTCATTCGCTCTACTATTTTCCACCCTTTATATTTGGTATTTTACTGATTGTACTCCCAAAGAATTTTGCATTGGACGGATTATTGTCACATGAAAGAAGTAGGTCCACGCTTTGAAATGAGCTCCATTTGGCTTTTTCTGTCATTTTTGGTTGTTTAAATGTGTTCGCATCTTCCATCTGAACCACGATGTCGGCCCTGTAATCGAAAATTAGATGTCAGTTAACATCGTATTTCGCACTTATTTCATTTTTTTTTTTTTTTGGTGAAAAATTGTATATAGTGAAAAATTATTCTTTATTTTGTTCACAAAAAATCCATTGAATTCAATATGATAATACAAATTGAAAAAAATGACAAAAGAAGAATAACAAATTGAAAAAATCTTCAACCTGTTCGCTGATTTATTACAGCAAATGTTTAAAGACCCTTACTATCATTTTAAAATTCGATTCCACTGAAAATTTTTTCGATTTTTTCCCGATTTGAGAATTTTTGCAATGAGATCTCTTTTCCGTGATTTTTTTTAGCGATTTTGACAAAGTAATTATTTTTTAATTAATAATTATCTTTCTTTTGGTGTGACCGCGTTAAATTATTTCGATATCATCTATTCCGTTTCGCCACCATATAATTCGGTACTACGCTTCCATGTAACCCGCCATCAAATAAAATATAAAAAACACTACAAATGTACATTAGAAAAAAGTAAGTCAAAATGGAAAAAAATCATACAAAATAAAACATTACTATTGTACATTTGAAAAGTCAAAATGAAAATGTTAATATATCACATTTTTACGCGATTTTTCTGGATATTATCCTTTTCGGAGAGGAGACAACTCCGAATTTGTGTGAATCGTTAAAATCAGTCCAGCTGTTCTTAAGTTATAAGCGTAGTAACTAACACAACTTACATTTATATATATATATATATATATATATATATATATATACTAGGTGAACACGATGCGCCTCTCTATTTCAAAGAAATTTGGAATGTGTGATGGAATTTGTCTAGAACATTATTATATTGGAATCGGTTCACGATGATATAACGAATATGCATATATTCATGGGAATATAAAATAAATCATAAAGTGTACTTTTGTTGTAATTTTTTGACAAATGATTTATAACCTCTAAAATGCTTTTGAGCCCTTCAAAATACCTCAAATCGGCCAAATTAAAGCACATTTGGTCGGCCAATATTAGAAGATAATATTATATGAGAATAAAAATATACCGTTTGTAACATCAATCATTCTACGAATAATATATAATTCTGTGCAAAGTTTGAAAGACGCATATTAAATTTGGTGACCTCTATCGAACATAATTTAATCAAAAAAGATTTCTACTCTTTAACATAGTTTACGGGATCCCTAACTTTTAACTAACTTAAATTGCTATAAATTCTGAGGTCAAAAACTACAACAAATTGACAAGATATGGAAATAATCTATCCAACAATACACAAAGGCCCTCAAATACGTTGCTCTATACTCCGCAAAAGTTACGATAGACTTTTAATTTGATACAGTCCTAGGGGTTACATGAAGAATTATTTGTACAAAATATGTATCACGTCGGTCTACATTGTGATATAGCCCCCCTCAATTGATAAAGACCCTTTCAAATTCCTCAAATGTTGTTATTTCGAGATTTAAGAAAGAACAACACATTCTTTCAAATAATTATAAGTATAGGACCATGCTTATTTCAGATATTTCCAGGGTCTCGGTCACATTTTTCAATTGATGTTTCCTTATTTGTGTGTTATACAACAAGTTGTGTGATATACAACATCGATAATAGCCCCATGTGAAAACTCAGCTCATTAGCAACATTTTCCATTGAAATGAGCTGTAATCTGGAATTTGTATTTCCAACGTTTAGAATACCGTACTGCGTGGTATTTAGTTTTGTCCACCTCATAATTGAGATCAAAATTATTTTAGAATAGTCAAAGATAATAACTCTTTTAACCCATTAGCATAAGATGGGAATTAATTTTTTGGTCATTTAAATGCGCGTTGGAGACCCCATGAAGTCCATATTTCTCGTGACAGTATAATTCTATTACGATTAAGCAAAAGTTCGGTCCCGGGCTACATTTTTATGTCTCTGCAACACTTTCCGACTGAAGGAGTCGCATTTTGACATTTCGGAGTTTATTTCATATAGACGTATCCCAAATCTACGTTCCCAACCAATATTCTCTTTGGGACTACAAATTCAATAGAATTCAAAATTGTCTTTTCTGGCCACACATTAGTTGGGAAAGCGGACTTGCGGGTACACTTATGTGGGGACTATACTTAAATAAATGCCTATGTGGACAATTATCTGTAAGATGATTATCTACCCAGGGTAGCCTAAATACAATTTTTTAGTCAAATCAATTGATGAATGTCCCATTCCGAAAATTTAAAATTTTATGCGAAGAGGTTTTTAACCCCTTAGAAACCATGATACCAAATAAGGCAAAAAAATTAAAAAAAGTGTTCAAGACCCCGAAAATAGATTAAATCATATGATGGTTGTACCAAGGATAGTTTCTTCTCAAATTACCAACATTAGCCAAAATTAGTATTAAAAATATGGTTAAAATGTAAAATATACTTAAAATGGAGTTGTGCCCTTATCCAGGGGCTATGACCCATAACATGCAAGAGCGATTTAAGGTATCTTGAAAGTATAGGAAGAATTTTTAAAAGGATAGAAATCATTTTCTTACAAATGTCCAATTCGCTCTACTATTTTGCGGCATTTAAATTCTGTATTTCACTGATTGCAGTCCCAATGAACTTTGCGTTTTTAGTTCTCATTGGACGAATTATTGTCATATGAAACGAGTAGGTCCACGTTTTGAAATGAGCCCCGTAACGCTTTGTGGGTCATTTTCGTTTGTTTAAAGGTGTTCGCATCTTCCAGCTGAAGCGCGATGTTTGTCCTGAAGTTGAAAGCTAGATGCCAATTTTATACATGAAATATCGCCATATAACATGGTATTGTGCACTCATTTCATTTTCAATATTATTCATTCAGAATTCAAAACAATCATAAATGTTCACTGACTTATAGTACGTTTATATATATGAGGGTTAACCCACTGGATTTGGATTTAAATTGTCATATCCATTACTTTTACTTCAAATAAATCCTCTCAAAGAAGGTTAACCATACAAAAAGTTCTAACGTAAACATTGAAAAAATTTCGTGACAAATTTTTTTCATTCACATTTTTATTGGCATTTTTTCACGCGTTTTTTACCAAGATACCATTCCAATATTGCATGAATTGTTAAAATCCGTCAAGCCGTTCGTGGGTAATAAGCGTAGTAACTAACATAACTTTCTATTATATGGTGTAAATAATTATTTATTTTGTTCACAAAAACAAATTGAATTCAGTATGATAAGCCAAATTGCAACAAGTAAAAAAGCTGTAAGTTCGGCCGGGCCGAACTTTTAATACCCTCCACCATTTGGTACAAATTTGGCAATTTCCAAAAAATAAAATCCATTAAAAATTCTGTTAAAATCTTAAAAATACCCAATGCTTATACGACGGCTTGGGTCTGCATAGGCAACTTTTGTCATAAGTTATTACAATATTTAAATGCGAAACTTGAAAAAAAAATCTGTTTATAATGTAGCTAAAGTCATCCAAATACCGAATATGGGGGGTACCGTTATACGGGGGCTACACGAAGACGTGGACATGCACAGACAATTTTCTAGCATGGGCTGAAGTATCCATTACGAACTTCACATGCGAAATTTGAAACAATCCCGGTAAAAAATGCCGCTAAAATCATCAAAATACCGAATATCGGGGGTACGGTATATGGGGGCTATATGAAGACGTGGACCTACATGGCTCATTTTTAGACTTAGTATTTAGTATCCATTACGAACTTCAAATACTAAATTTGAAACGATTCCGGTAAACAATGTCGCTAAAATCATCAAAATACCGAATATCGGGGGATACCGTTACATGGGGGCTACACGAAGACGTGGACCTGCACAGACAATTTTCTGTCTTAGGCTGTAGTATCCATTACGAACTTCAAATGCCAACTTTGAAACAATTCCGGTGAATAATGTCGCTAAAATCATCAAAATACCGAATATCGGGAGGTACCGTTATATGGGGGCTATATGATAACATAGACCTACATGTCCCATTTACGAACTTAACCTGCCTACTGGCAAAATAAGCATGTGTACAAAATTTTAGCCTTCTATCTCAATTTGTTCGAAAGATAGCGTGATTACAACAGACAGACAGACTGACAGACAGACAGACGGACAGACAGACAGACAGACAGACGGACATGGCTAAATCGTCTTAGAATTTTACGCTGATCAAGAATATATATACTTTGTTGGGTCTGACATGAGTATTTCGAGGAGTTACAAACGGAATGACAAAATTAATATACCCTCCATAGTATGGTGGAGGGTATAAAAAAGCCGTACATTATATAAAATTGACAAAAATAGAAAAACAAATTGAAAAATCTTCAATTTGTTCGCGGAATTTTTACCGTAAATGTTCCACTCATTCTCCACTCATAAACAAAAGTTGTTTTTATAAAAATAACAATAAAGGGATAAGCCTGACCATTTTGCAACAACAAAATACTACGGTATCCCGAACAAACAAGCCACACTGTTCTATTTATAGACAAGGCACGGTCGACGGAGGGGTTTTTGTTGTAACAGACAAAACCAACTTACATGGTTATGCTACTTCGTTCAGGTTGAACGAAAGCATAACAAGTGGAGAAAGATGAAAATGTTTATAAGTGCGGTTGTAAGATTTAGAAGACTTTCCAAAAGAATTTTATTTTTATACCCTCCACCATACTATGGAGGGTATATTAATTTTGTCATTCCGTTTGTAACTCCTCGAAATACTCATGTCAGACCCAACAAAGTATATATATTCTTGATCAGCGTAAAATTCTAAGACGATTTAGCCATGTCCGTCTGTCTGTCTGTGTGTCTGTCTGTCTGTCTGTCTGTCTGTCCGTCCGTCTGTCTGTCTGTCTGTCTGTCTGTTGTAATCACGCTATCTTTCGAACAAATTGAGATAGAAGGCTAAAATTTTGTACACATGCTTATTTTGCCAGTAGGCAGGTTAAGTTCGTAAATGGGACATGTAGGTCTATGTTATCATATAGCCCCCATATAACGGTACCTCCCGATATTCGGTATTTTGATGATTTTAGCGACATTATTCACCGGAATTGTTTCAAAGTTGGCATTTGAAGTTCGTAATGGATACTACAGCCTAAGACAGAAAATTGTCTGTGCAGGTCCACGTCTTCGTGTAGCCCCCATGTAACGGTATCCCCCGATATTCGGTATCTTGATGATTTTAGCGACATTGTTTACCGGAATCGTTTCAAATTTAGTATTTGAAGTTCGTAATGGATACTAAATACTAAGTCTAAAAATGAGCCATGTAGGTCCACGTCTTCATATAACCCCCATATAACGGTACCCCCCGATATTCGGTATTTTGATGATTTTAGGGACATTATTTGGCGGAATCGTTCCAAATTTAGTATTTGAAGTTCGTAATAGATACTGCAGCTTAAAACAGAAAATGGGCCATATAGGCCCACGTCTTCATATAGCCCCCATATACCGTACCCCCGATATTCGGTATTTTGTTGATTTTAGCGGCATTTTTTACCGGGATTGTTTCAAATTTCGCATGTGAAGTTCGTAATGGATACTTCAGCCCATGCTAGAAAATTGTCTGTGCATGTCCACGTCTTCGTGTAGCCCCCGTATAACGGTACCCCCCATATTCGGTATTTGGATGACTTTAGCTACATTATAAACAGATTTTTTTTCAAGTTTCGCATTTAAATATTGTAATAACTTATGACAAAAGTTGCCTATGCAGACCCAAGCCGTCGTATAAGCATTGGGTATTTTTAAGATTTTAACAGAATTTTTAATGGATTTTATTTTTTGGAAATTTCCAAATCTGTACCAAATGGTGGAGGGTATTAAAAGTTCGGCCCGGCCGAACTTACATCTTTTTTACTTGTTATTTAATTTTTTGGTTCCTCTTCTATTGAGCTTACGATCTCGTCACTTGGGTAAATAAATGTTTTTTGTCATAGAAGTTATTTTTAAAATAACTTCTGGGGAGAATATCCCAGACAAAAAACAAGGGAACTGATGAGGATTGGTGGCTCTTTCCGAAACCTAGGTATTCCCTGCCTTTACCCCCTGGTAAACATTACCATCGTTCTCCACTCATAAACAAAAGTTGTTTTTATAAAAATAACAATAAAGGGATAAGCCTGACCATTTTGCAACAACAAAATACTACGGTATCCCGAACAAACAAGCCACACTGTTCTGTAAATGTTTAAAGATCCTTACGAAGTTTGTCAATAGAATTATTGACTATTTTGAAATTCGATTCCATTGAAAATTTGACAAATTTATTTGTGTACCAAATTTAGACACTCATGCCGTATTTCATCGCACTCGGGCATATTGGAACGATTCCGTTAAATAATGTCGCTAAAATCATCCAAAATCCAAATGAAGACGTGAACCTACATGGTTAATTTTTTGACTTAGGATGTAGTATCCATTACGAACTTCAAAAACCAAATTTGAAACGATTCCGGTAAATAATATCGCTAAAATCATCAAAATACCGAATATCGGGAAGTACTGTTATATGGGGGGCTATACGAAGACGTGAACCTGTACAGATAATTTTCTGTCTTAGGCTGTAGTATCTATTACGAACTTCAAATGCCAAATTGGAAACTATTCCGGTGAATAATGTCGCTAAAATCATCAAAATACCGAATATCGGGAAGTACCGTCATATGGGGGCTATATGAAAACGTGGACCCACATGGCCCATTTACGAACTTAACCTGCCTACTGGCAAAATATACATGTGTGCAAAATTTTAGCCTTCTACCTCAATTTGTTCGAAAGATAGCGTGATTACAACAGACAGACAGACGGTCATGACTAAATCGTCTTAGAATTTTACGCTGATCAAGAATATATATACTTTGTTGGGTCTGACATGAATATTTCGAGGAGTTACAAACGGAATGACAAAATTAATATTCCCTCCATAGTATGGTGGAGGGTATAAAAATTGACAAAAAAGAATAACAAATTAAACAAGTTAAAAAGCAGTAAGTTCGGCCGGGCCGAACTTTTAATACCCTCCACCATTTACAACGAATTTGGAAATTTTCAAAAAATAAAATCCTTAAAAAATTCTGTTAAAATTTTAAAAATACCGAATATAGCCGTTATATTGGGGTCAATACGACGTGGACATACATATGCATTGTTTGTCATAAGCCATTACCATATTCAAATTCGAAACTGGACCCGCACCGACAATTTTCTGTCACAGACTGTAGTTCCCATAACGAACTTCAAATATCAAATTTTAAACAATTCCGGTTAATAATGTCGCTAAAATCATCAAAATACCGAACATAGCGAGGTGCCGTTATATGGGGGCTATACGAAGACGTGGACCTACACAGACAATTTTCAGTCTTAGGGTGTAGTATCCATTTGGAACTTAAAATACCAAATTTGAAACAATTCCAGTGAATAATGTCGCAAAAATCATCAAAATACCGAATATAGGGAGGTACCGTTATATTGGGGCTATACGAAGACGTGGACCTGCAAAGACAATTTTCTGTCTTAGGGTGTAGTATCCATTTGGAACTTCAAATACCAGATTTGAAACAATTCCCGTGAATAATGTCGCTAAAATCATCAAAATACCGAATATCGGGAGGTACCGTTATATGGGGGCTATACGAAGACATAGACTTGCACAGACAATTTTCTATCTTAGGGTGTAGTATCCATTTGGAACTTCAAATACCAAATTTGAAACAATTCCGGTGAATAACGTCGCTAAAATCATCAAAATACCGAACATAGCGAGGTGCCGTTATATGGGGGCTATACGAAGACGTGGACCTACACAGACAATTTTCAGTCTTAGGGTGTAGTATCCATTTGGAACTTCAAATACCAGATTTGAAACAATTCCCGTGAATAATGTCGCAAAAATCATCAACATACCGAATATCGGGAGGTACCGTTATATGGGGGCTATACGAAGACATAGACTTGCACAGATAATTTTCTATCTTAGGGTGTAGTATCAATTTGGAACTTCAAATACCAAATTTGAAACAATTCCGGTGAATAACGTCTCTAAAATCATCAAAATACCGAATATCCGGAGGTACCGTTATATGGGAGCTATATGAAAACGTGGACCTACATGGCCCATTTACGAACTTAACCTGCCTACTGGAAAAATAAACATGTGTGCAAAATTTTAGCCATCTATCTGAATTTATTCGAAAGATAGCGTGATTACAACAGACAGACAGACAGACGGACAGACAGACAGACGGACATCGCTAAATCGACTTAGAATTTTACGCTGATCAAGAATATATATACTTTGTTGGGTCTGACATGAGTATTTCGAGGAGTTACAAACGGAATGACAAAGTTAATATACCCTCCATAGTATGGTGGAGGGTATAAAAAATATTCAACTTTTCTCTGATTTTTTGCAGCAAATTTCGATATCATCTATTCCGTTTCACCACCGAAATCAAGTCAAAATGGAAAAAAAAAAAAAAAAAAAAAAAATATATATATATATATATATATATATATATATATATATATATATATACATATACATATACATATACATATATATATATATATATATATATATATATATACTAGCTGGCCCGGTCCGCGTTGCCGGCCCGTAGTTTTTGTCTATTATGCATATATTCCCAAGCATAATTATTCACAGATATGACTGATATAAGTGTTCACGTACAGGTCGATTTAAAGTGTTTTAAAATACCTGTACCCATTTTTAACCAGTGGGCTTCAATATTTAAACCGTGGGCTTCAACTGTGTGGATGTGCTATACAAATCTATTAAAAAGTATATATCAATCTTATCGCCATATAAGGGATCAAATTAATTTTTAATATGGTAAAAATCGTAGCAAAATCTTCCAGTCAAATGAGCAGTAATTTGGAATTTGCTGTATTTTGTATACTACATAATTGAGGGCTGAATGATTTAAGAATAGCCAAAGTTAATTACTTTTTTAAACCCATTAGCAACTTAGATTGTGCATTAGAGTCCTCATAAGTCCCCCTAACCATGTCAGTCTATTTGTCCGGCAAAAGGTGGACTTGAGAGGGTATTATAACATGGATAAAAATTCTAAAATTTGTAGATATGTTGAAATTTTAGTGTAAGATTTTCACCCCCCTAATACGCATTATTAGCCAAATTCTTTGAAATGTGGTTAAATTAGGAGGTACCTTCTTTATATGGGCACTACTCCGAAACATCGACCTACATTGAAAACTTTCTTCTACCCCTTATAATCCAAGATGACAAATAGAGGCCAAATCAAAAATATAGCAGAACAATATAGCATGTCATAGCATTTCGCGTGATTTAAATAAGTAAAAATAGTTTTATCCACCTCATAATTGAGGGCAGAATGATAAGATGGGAAATAATTTTATTTGTCATTTAAATTGTAAGTTGGAGACCCCTTAAAGTCCATATTTTCATCATAGGATAATTCAATGATGATTAAACAAATATTCGGTCCCGTGCTACTTTCTTATATTTGTAATTTCTTCATGTTTCCACAATTTATTTCATATGGATGCACATCCCAAATCTACGTTCCCAACCAATATTCTCTTGGGGGTTAAAAATTCAATAGAATACAAAATTTTCTTTTCTGACCACACATTAGATGTAAAAGTGGACTTGGGGATACTCCAATGTGGGGACTTTACTTAAATAAATTCCTATGTGGCAATTATCTGTATGATGGTTCCCTACCCCAGGGTGGCATAAATAAAATTTTTTAGCCAAATCAATTGATGAATTTGGTCAATACCAATATGGGCCCTACTCTGAAAATTTCAAATTTTATGCGAAGAGGTTATCTACCCCCTTAGAAACAAAAATGTCAAATAAGGGCCAAAAAATGAAAAAAGTGGCCGGCCAAGACCCCAAAAATAACTTAAATCATAGATGGTTATATAAATATGAAATCGGGTTGTTCCGTTATCCATGAGTTATGATCGATATAAAGACCTGCAAAAGTGATTTTAGGTATTTTGAATGTTTGGGAAGAATTTCTGGAAGGATATAAAACCTTTTCTTACTAAAAGTCCCATTCGCTCTACTATTTTGCACCTTTTATTTCAATATTGGTATATTACTTATTATTCTCCCAAAGAATTTTGCATTTTGAGCTCTCATTTGACGGATCATAGTCACGCTTTGAAATGAGCCCCATTAAGCTTTTTCGGTCATTTTTGTTTGTTTAAATGTGTTCGCATCTTTCAGCTAACCCACGATGTAGGCCCTGGAGTTGAAAGGTAGATGTCAGTTAACATCCTATTTCGCACTTATTTAATTTTTTTAGTGAAAAATTATTCTTTATTTTGTTCACAAAAAATCCACTGAATTCAATATGATAATACAAATTGAAAAAAAAATTGACAAAAAAAAAGAATAACAAATTGAAAAAGTCTTCAACTTTTTCGCTGATTTTTTACAGCAAATGTTTTAAGATCCTTCCTTACAAAGTTTGTCAATAGAATGTACTATTACTTTAAAATTCGATTCCATTGAAAATGTTTTTTTTGATTTTTGCAATGAGATCTCTTTTTCATGATTTTTCAGCGATTTAGAAAAAGTAATTATCTTTTAACTTTGGTGTGACCGCGTTAAATTATTTCGATATCATCTATTCCGTTTCGCCACCAATTTCAGTTCTCAAGAAATCAAGTCAATTAAATAAATTACATAAATTTTTAATATAGCTTATATAACAACACTTATTTTTGGACCATATATATATTTATAAATTGAAGACTAAAAGTAACGCAGACCACATATATCTATATATATAAAAGAAAGTTGTGTTAGTTACTACGCTTATAACTTAAGAACCGCTGGACTAATTTTAACGATTCATACAAATTCGGAATTGTCTCCTCTCCGAAAAGGATAATATCCAAAAAAATCGCGTAAAAATGTGTTATATTAACATTTTCATTTTGACTTTTGAAATGTACAATAGTAATGTTTTATTTTGCATAATGTTTTTCCATTTTGACTTACTTTTTTCTAATGTACATTTGTAGTGTTTTTTTTATTTTTTTATTTTTTTTTTTTTTTTGAATTCAAATATTAATACCAATTTATTTAATTGACTTGATTTCTTGAGAAATGAAATTGATGTCGAGTTACATGGAAGTGTAGTACCGAATTATGTGGTGGCGAAACGGAATAGATGATGTCGAAATAATTTAATGGAATCGAATTTTAAAATAGAAGTACATTCTATTGACAAACTATATAAGGATCTTTAAACATTTTCTGTAAAAAATCAGCGAACAAGTTGAAGATTTTTTGAATGTGTTATTCTTCTTTTGTCAATTTTTTTTTTCAATTTGTATTATCTAATTGAATTCAGTAAATTTTTTGTGAACAAAATAAAAAATAATTTTTCACTATATACAAATTTTCACCAAAAAATTAAATAAGTGGGAAATACGATGTTAACTGACATCTACCTTTCAACTCCAGGGCCGACATCGTGGTTCAGCTGGAAGATGCGAACACATTTGAACAAACGAAAATTACCGAAAAACCCTAATGGGGCTCATTTCAAAGCGTGGAACTACTTCTTTCCTGTCTCAATAATCCGTCCAATGTACAATCAGAAAAATACCAAATATAAAGGGTGGAAAATAGTAGAGCGAATGGGACTCTTAGTAAGAAAAGAATTTCTATCCTTCCAGAAATTCTTCCCAAACATTCGAGATACCTTTAATCGCTTTTGCAGGTCATGATATCGATCATAACTCACGGATAAGGGTACAACCCGATTTCATATTTATATAACCATCGTATGATTTAAGTTTTTTTGGTGTCTTGGTCACTTTTTTAATATTTTGGACATTATTTGGCATATTTGTTTCTAAGGAGGTAGAAAACCTCTTCGCATAAAGTTTGAAATTTTCAGAGTAGGGCCCATTTTGGTTTTGACCATATTCATTAATTGATTTGGCTAAAAATTGTATTTATGCTACCCTGGGGTAGGGAACCATCATACAGATAATTGCCACACAGGAATTTATTTAAGTAAAGTCCCTACATTGGAGTATTTCCAAGTCCACTTTCACATCTAATTGGTGGTCAGAAAAGAAAATTTTGTTTTTTATTGAATTTGTAACCCCCAAGAGAATATTGGTTGGGCCACGTTTTGTTATAACCCTTATATAAATGTATCCCTGATTTCAGCTGTGACCGTGGTCTTGGCCACGTTTTTCAACTGATTTGGCCATTATTTGCTGTATTTAGGCTACTTTGTGAGTAGAGAACCGTCTTACAGAAAAATGTCAACATACGTAAATATTTTGGTACAGTCCCCATATAGTCCCCAGGCCCGCCGATCTATAGTGATGTTTACCGATTGGCGGACAACAACGCGGGTATTGTTTAATCGTCATTGAATTTTACTATGAACAAGAACATAGACTTTTTGAGGACTCTAATGCGCAATTTGAGGTGCTATGGTAATGGGTGTAAAAGCGTAATTAACTTTGACTATTCAGAAATTATTTTGATTAGTCGAATCAATATTTATATTAAAATTTGTTCACCTTTATGAGCTAGATTTGTGAAATATTATGCTATGCTAAATTTGCATTAAAGACTAAAACTACGGGCCGGCAACGCGGACAAATCCGAGGAGAAATGTGACAAAAATCGTCAAAATAACGAATTTCGAGAGGTACCGTTATATGGGGACTATACCAAAACGTGGACCATTTTCAATACCAACCATCCTATACACAGTACAAATTGTTCTGCTAAATTTTGAAGCTCTACGTCAAACAATGTGGACTGTATCGTAATTTAAATAAACAGACATACAGACGGAGTCTATGACGAACATTTAGGGATGTTACAAACGGAATGAAAAAGTTAATATACCCTCCTTTCCAAGGTGGGGGATATAATAAGCATTAAAGACTAAAATTACGGGCCGGCAACGCGGACCGGGCCAGCTAGTATATATATATATATATATATATATATATATATATATATATATATATATATATATATATATATATATATACTAGCTGGCCCGGTCCGCGTTGCCGGCCCGTAATTTTAGTCTTTAATGCTTATTATATCCCCCACCTTGGAAAGGAGGGTATATTAACTTTTTCATTCCGTTTGTAACATCCCTAAATGTTCGTCATAGACTCCGTCTGTATGTCTGTTTATTTAAATTACGATACAGTCCACATTGTTTGACGTAGAGCTTCAAAATTTAGCAGAACAATTTGTACTGTGTATAGGATGGTTGGTATTGAAAATGGTCCACGTTTTGGTATAGTCCCCATATAACGGTACCTCTCGAAATTCGTTATTTTGACGATTTTTGTCACATTTCTCCTCGGATTTGTCCGCGTTGCCGGCCCGTAGTTTTAGTCTTTAATGCAAATTTAGCATAGCATAATATTTCACAAATCTAGCTCATAAAGGTGAACAAATTTTAATATAAATATTGATTCGACTAATCAAAATAATTTCTGAATAGTCAAAGTTAATTACGCTTTTACACCCATTACCATAGCACCTCAAATTGCGCATTAGAGTCCTCAAAAAGTCTATGTTCTTGTTCATAGTAAAATTCAATGACGATTAAACAATACCCGCGTTGTTGTCCGCCAATCGGTAAACATCACTATAGATCGGCGGGCCTGGGGACTATATGGGGACTGTACCAAAATATTTACGTATGTTGACATTTTTCTGTAAGACGGTTCTCTACTCACAAAGTAGCCTAAATACAGCAAATAATGGCCAAATCAGTTGAAAAACGTGGCCAAGACCACGGTCACAGCTGAAATCAGGGATACATTTATATAAGGGTTATAACAAAACGTGGCCCAACCAATATTCTCTTGGGGGTTACAAATTCAATAAAAAACAAAATTTTCTTTTCTGACCACCAATTAGATGTGAAAGTGGACTTGGAAATACTCCAATGTAGGGACTTTACTTAAATAAATTCCTGTGTGGCAATTATCTGTATGATGGTTCCCTACCCCAGGGTAGCATAAATACAATTTTTAGCCAAATCAATTAATGAATATGGTCAAAACCAAAATGGGCCCTACTCTGAAAATTTCAAACTTTATGCGAAGAGGTTTTCTACCTCCTTAGAAACAAATATGCCAAATAATGTCCAAAATATTAAAAAAGTGACCAAGACACCAAAAAAACTTAAATCATACGATGGTTATATAAATATGAAATCGGGTTGTACCCTTATCCGTGAGTTATGATCGATATCATGACCTGCAAAAGCGATTAAAGGTATCTCGAATGTTTGGGAAGAATTTCTGGAAGGATAGAAATTCTTTTCTTACTAAGAGTCCCATTCGCTCTACTATTTTCCACCCTTTATATTTGGTATTTTTCTGATTGTACATTGGACGGATTATTGAGACAGGAAAGAAGTAGTTCCACGCTTTGAAATGAGCCCCATTAGGGTTTTTCGGTAATTTTCGTTTGTTCAAATGTGTTCGCATCTTCCAGCTGAACCACGATGTCGGCCCTGGAGTTGAAAGGTAGATGTCAGTTAACATCGTATTTCCCACTTATTTAATTTTTTGGTGAAAATTTGTATATAGTGAAAAATTATTTTTTATTTTGTTCACAAAAAATTTACTGAATTCAATTAGATAATACAAATTGAAAAAAAAAATTGACAAAAGAAGAATAACACATTCAAAAAATCTTCAACTTGTTCGCTGATTTTTTACAGAAAATGTTTAAAGATCCTTATATAGTTTGTCAATAGAATGTACTTCTATTTTAAAATTCGATTCCATTAAATTATTTCGACATCATCTATTCCGTTTCGCCACCACATAATTCGGTACTACACTTCCATGTAACTCGACATCAATTTCATTTCTCAAGAAATCAAGTCAATTAAATAAATTGGTATTAATATTTGAATTCAAAAAAAAAAAAAAATAAAAAAATAAAAAAAACACTACAAATGTACATTAGAAAAAAGTAAGTCAAAATGGAAAAACATTATGCAAAATAAAACATTACTATTGTACATTTCAAAAGTCAAAATGAAAATGTTAATATAACACATTTTTACGCGATTTTTTTGGATATTATCCTTTTCGGAGAGGAGACAATTCCGAATTTGTATGAATCGTTAAAATTAGTCCAGCGGTTCTTAAGTTATAAGCGTAGTAACTAACACAACTTTCTTTTATATATATAGATATAGATATATATATATATATAGGCTATATACATTTTTGAAATTCCACTTGGAAGTGGAGATATAGCATCAGAATCGGAAGTACCTCCACAAAATTTTGATTTTGTATGCACATACAGATTACAGATACAGTCCAACTTTGGAATGCGTAACGGAATTTGGAACAAAAATAAATTTGCCAAATTATATTGAAATCGGTTCAGATTTGGATATAGCTCCCATATATATTTTCGGCCGATTTCAAGCATTTGATGCACCAAACACGCTATGTATCCCAAATTTCAATGAAATTTGAAACGTGTGATGGATTTTATCTAAAAAATTGATTTCCCAAATTATATTGAAATCGGTTCAGATTTGGATATAGCTTCCATATATATTTGCGACCGATTTCGTTTTTTTTAAGCACCAAACACGATATGAATGTTCGATTCCAATGAAATTTGGAATGTTTAATGGGATTTGATTTGAAAATAAATTTATCAAATAATATTGAAATCGGTTCAGATTTGGATATAGCTCCCATATACATTTTCGGCCGATTTCATGTATTTGGTGCACCAAACACGATATGTATGTCCAATTTTAATGAAATTTAAAATAAGTAACGAAATTGGGAGCAAAAATGAATTTGTCAAATTATATTGAAATCGCTTCAGATTTGGATATAGCTCCCATATATATTTTCCATCGATTTCACATATTTTATGCACAAAACACGATACGTATTTCCGATTCCAATGAAATTCGCCATGAGTGACTAAATTTGATACAAAAATAAATTTGACAAATTATGTTCAAATTCACTCAGATTTGATTATAGCTCCCATTCAATGAAATATGTAAGTTGTGACGGAATTTGGTGTAAAAGTAAATTTTTAAAATTATATTTTGGTTCCTATTCTATTGAGCTTACGATCTCGTCACTTGGCTAACTCTAAAAAACAACACAACAATAAATTTGAAATATGCTTATTACGGGGAAGTATGTTGCTACCTCGAATTCACTAATTGCAATAGAAATGCCACTCAACTTCAAAAAATTGCAGTTTCCTGCACACTTGGTATTTGCTATGAAATAATTAAATCCAAAGGACAAACTCTTCGTGTATACATGTCATGTTACTGCTTTTCTAATGGTTTTGTTTATAAACGCATTAAAGTAGTGCAATATTTTTTTTTAATTTTTAAATTTGTTTTTTTTTATCCAACATATATTCGTAAATAAAATTTTGAATGCATATAAAATCATACAAATGTTCAAGGGGGTTTAAGACAGTGATCATATAGTGAGATCCGAATGATCCGTAGAACAGTCGTTTCATGAATTACATCTAATTAGGGGGGAATATTTTTCTGAACCGATTTCGACAGAATTTGCCAAAGATATTTCTAGGATATATTCGATATCTTGTTAAGAATATAATTAATAGGGGAACCTAAAGGATCATAGGATCAAACATACATATATAGTTCCCATATCCTATCTTATCATACCTTTTATTATCGCGAAAATATTCTGGAGGTTATCACCTCAAGCAAGCGCTTCGCAGGGAATGGGCCAAAATAAGTGTACATAAGTGACAATTTTGACTTCTATTGAATTTGTAGTCCCAAAGAGAATATTGGTTGGGAACGTAGATTTGGGATACGTCTATATGAAATAAACTCCGAAATGTCAAAATGCGACTCATTCAGTCGGAAAGTGTTGCAGAGACATGAAAATGTAGCCCCGGACCGAACTTTTGCTTAATCGTAATAGAATTATACTGTCACGAGAAATATGGACTTCATGGGGTCTCCAACGCGCATTTAAATGACCAAAAAATTAATTCCCATCTTATGCTAATGGGTTAAAAGAGTTATTATCTTTGACTATTCTAAAATAATTTTGATCTCAATTATAAGGTGGACAAAACTAAATACCACGCAGTACGGTATTCTAAACGTTGGAAATACAAATTCCAGATTACAGCTCATTTGAATGGAAAATGTTGCTAATGAGCTGAGTTTTCACATGGGGCTATTATAGATGTTGTATATCACACAACCTATTTAACACTTTTCGAAATATCTAAAACCGACCATTAATATTTATATGTAGAAATTACTATGGAGTCACTAGCTGGCCCAGTCCGCGTTGCCGGCCCGTAGTTTTAGTCTTTAATGCATATTTTTTAAAGCATAATAATTCCCAGATCCGGCTCACATAAGTGGCAAAATTTTAAGTATAAATGATGACTCGACTTAATATAAATAAATTCACATAGCAAAACTGTCAATACAGATTCACTACCGGGCGATTTATACTGTTTCAAAAAACCTGATCCTATTTTTCAGTCAGAGGTTTTAGTCTGTGAGTTAAAAACCTAAATAACATATTAAAAAGTATACAACTACTGTTTAATCAAAATGAAAACCACCGAAATAGGTAAAATAGAAGGTACTTTTATATGGGCGCTACTCCAAAACATTGACATTGAAAAATTTCCGCGAAGAGGTCTTCTACCCCTTAGAAGCTAAGATGCCAAATAAGGGAAACATCAATTGAAAAATGTGACCGAGACCCTGGAAATATCTGAAATAAGCATGGTCCTATACTTATAATTATTTGAAAGATCTCGAATTAACAACATTTAAGGAATTTGAAAGGGGCTTTATCATATAAGGGGGCTATATCACAATGTAGACCGATGTGATACATATTTTGTACAAATGATTCTTCATGTAACCCCTAGGACTGTATCAAATTAAAAGTCTATCGTAACTTTTGCGGAGTATAGAGCAACGTATTTGAGGGCCTTTGTGTATTGTTGGATGGATTATTTCCATATCTTGTCAATTTGTTGTAGTTTTTGACCTCAGAATTCATAGCAATTTAAGTTAGTTAAAAGTTAGAGATCCCGTAAAGTATGTTAAAGAGTAGAAATCTTTGTTGATTAAATTATATTCGATAGAGGTCACCAAATTTAATATGCGTCTTTCAAACTTTGCACAGGATTATATATTATTCGTAGAATGATTGATGTTACAAACGGTATATTTTTATTCTCATATAATATTATCTTCTAATATTGGTCGACCAAATGTTCTTTAATTTGGCCGATTTGAGGTATTTTGAAGGGCTCAAAAGCATTTTAGAGGTTATAAATCATTTGTACAAAAATTGCAACAAAAGTCCACTTTATGATTTATTTTATATTCCCCCGAATATAAATAGGTATATTCGTTATATCATCGTATTTAATTTCAAGCCTCAATTATCAGTATCATAAAGGTCTTAGCAATATTAGGCGTGGTCAGTTCCTCAGCCCACCAATATATTCTTATGGTTAGAGTGAAAGTCAACCAATATCTTCTTTATTTGGAAAATATAAGGATTTTAGATAAATCGTAGGGTGGGCGTAAACGTAGGCGTGGTCAATATTTTTTTCTTTATAAACCTAACTTGGGGTATGGCGAACGTTTGTTCAAAAAATTATGCAAATCGGTCCAGCCGTTCTCAACTGATTCCATTACCAACGAAGAACAATTGATTTTTATATATAGAAGATTACTAACAATAAAAATTGGCATTGAAGACTAAAAGTAATATATATATCTATATATATAAAAGAAAGTTGTGTTAGTTACTACGCTTATAACTTAAGAACCGCTGGACTAATTTTAACGATTCATACAAATTCGGAATTGTCTCCTCTCCGAAAAGGATAATATCCAAAAAAATCGCGTAAAAATGTGTTATATTAACATTTTCATTTTGACTTTTGAAATGTACAATAGTAATGTTTTATTTTGCATAATGTTTTTCCATTTTGACTTACTTTTTTCTAATGTACATTTGTAGTGTTTTTTTTATTTTTTTATTTTTTTTTTTTTTTTGAATTCAAATATTAATACCAATTTATTTAATTGACTTGATTTCTTGAGAAATGAAATTGATGTCGAGTTACATGGAAGTGTAGTACCGAATTATGTGGTGGCGAAACGGAATAGATGATGTCGAAATAATTTAATGGAATCGAATTTTAAAATAGAAGTACATTCTATTGACAAACTATATAAGGATCTTTAAACATTTTCTGTAAAAAATCAGCGAACAAGTTGAAGATTTTTTCAATGTGTTATTCTTCTTTTGTCAATTTTTTTTTTCAATTTGTATTATCTAATTGAATTCAGTAAATTTTTTGTGAACAAAATAAAAAATAATTTTTCACTATATACAAATTTTCACCAAAAAATTAAATAAGTGGGAAATACGATGTTAACTGACATCTACCTTTCAACTCCAGGGCCGACATCGTGGTTCAGCTGGAAGATGCGAACACATTTGAACAAACGAAAATTACCGAAAAACCCTAATGGGGCTCATTTCAAAGCGTGGAACTACTTCTTTCCTGTCTCAATAATCCGTCCAATGTACAATCAGAAAAATACCAAATATAAAGGGTGGAAAATAGTAGAGCGAATGGGACTCTTAGTAAGAAAAGAATTTCTATCCTTCCAGAAATTCTTCCCAAACATTCGAGATACCTTTAATCGCTTTTGCAGGTCATGATATCGATCATAACTCACGGATAAGGGTACAACCCGATTTCATATTTATATAACCATCGTATGATTTAAGTTTTTTTGGTGTCTTGGTCACTTTTTTAATATTTTGGACATTATTTGGCATATTTGTTTCTAAGGAGGTAGAAAACCTCTTCGCATAAAGTTTGAAATTTTCAGAGTAGGGCCCATTTTGGTTTTGACCATATTCATTAATTGATTTGGCTAAAAATTGTATTTATGCTACCCTGGGGTAGGGAACCATCATACAGATAATTGCCACACAGGAATTTATTTAAGTAAAGTCCCTACATTGGAGTATTTCCAAGTCCACTTTCACATCTAATTGGTGGTCAGAAAAGAAAATTTTGTTTTTTATTGAATTTGTAACCCCCAAGAGAATATTGGTTGGGCCACGTTTTGTTATAACCCTTATATAAATGTATCCCAGATTTCAGCTGTGACCGTGGTCTTGGCCACGTTTTTCAACTGATTTGGCCATTATTTGCTGTATTTAGGCTACTTTGTGAGTAGAGAACCGTCTTACAGAAAAATGTCAACATACGTAAATATTTTGGTACAGTCCCCATATAGTCCCCAGGCCCGCCGATCTATAGTGATGTTTACCGATTGGCGGACAACAACGCGGGTATTGTTTAATCGTCATTGAATTTTACTATGAACAAGAACATAGACTTTTTGAGGACTCTAATGCGCAATTTGAGGTGCTATGGTAATGGGTGTAAAAGCGTAATTAACTTTGACTATTCAGAAATTATTTTGATTAGTCGAATCAATATTTATATTAAAATTTGTTCACCTTTATGAGCTAGATTTGTGAAATATTATGCTATGCTAAATTTGCATTAAAGACTAAAACTACGGGCCGGCAACGCGGACAAATCCGAGGAGAAATGTGACAAAAATCGTCAAAATAACGAATTTCGAGAGGTACCGTTATATGGGGACTATACCAAAACGTGGACCATTTTCAATACCAACCATCCTATACACAGTACAAATTGTTCTGCTAAATTTTGAAGCTCTACGTCAAACAATGTGGACTGTATCGTAATTTAAATAAACAGACATACAGACGGAGTCTATGACGAACATTTAGGGATGTTACAAACGGAATGAAAAAGTTAATATACCCTCCTTTCCAAGGTGGGGGATATAATAAGCATTAAAGACTAAAATTACGGGCCGGCAACGCGGACCGGGCCAGCTAGTATATATATATATATATATATATATATATATATATATATATATATATATATATATATATATATATATATATATATATATATGTGGTCTGCGTTACTTTTAGTCTTCAATTTATAAATATATATATGGTCCAAAAATAAGTGTTGTTATATAAGCTATATTAAAAATTTATGTAATTTCATTTATCGAATATATGGAAACCAGTAATTGGGTGGAAGAGTAACACGTCGATTGATCTTAATTGCATGTTTCGATTGGAAACCGAAGAATGTTGTTCGCTCTCAGAATTAGGTACACGCATGAACCTGTTCATACGGCACGATTCGTAATTCACAGTTAAATAATTCCTTATTTCAAAAATTTTATTTGTTGATTTAAATGGGAATTTTTACGAAAACGCATGAAATTCTCACTAATATGAATAGAAGAAATTATTGTTTTTCATTCACGTTTTCAACTTTTTGTGTAAATGTTGACATTTTGAACGTATTTTTGTGTATTTCTATTTTTAAATTCTGCTGGAGAGACATATGTTACACATTTTGAAAATATTGTCTCTTTTGTTTGCAGTTTTCTGTGGAAATTTCAACTCGTGGACAAAATGCGTACCTCGAATGTGAGAGAAAACAAAATGTTCTTTCGTTTGAATGTACATACGCCATTCAGCATTGTAGTTTTCATTCATAATTTTCAATCTTTCCAAAAATTTGTAAAATTTCATTAATTTTTTCTATTTGTTTAATTTTTAAATGTGGTAATTTATTTTTTCGATAAATGCTCTCATTTGTTACGGATGGGACAATTTTTTTGAGAGTAATTTGATTTGAACAATGCACAAATATGAGTGTTCGCTCTGGAAATTTTGTGTGAAAAATTAGGTAGTTTTTTCATAGTTAAGGGTCAAACAACGAATAGAGAGCGAATCGAGTGCAATGGAAACGCCACATAAGTCGACTGTAATTAGTATGAATAACATGTTCAAGGTTGGAAATTTGAATACGATACGAGTTATCATATTGACCATGAATCTGGCATTTATAAGACATTTTAAACCATTTCCCTTGTATTTTATGACAAAATTGTTGTCTTCTACAGGTTGAAACTAGTCGTGGGTGTGGGGGGAATTCAGAAAGATCTTCAGAACTTTATCTCTGGTATTTGACATTGCCATAAACCGGATCATAACAATTATTAAAGGGGTCTCATTGTTGCTAACAAGACATTTCTGTATTTTTAAGTTCCTCGAAACTAATTTTACTCGGTCCGCTATCAGATGATATGGGTCTTTTAGTTTGTTGATTGGTTGAAGTTGAGTATGTATTATATTGCAGACCTGGGTTTTGGTTAAAACGGTATTTGTCAAATAAAGAGTGTGGCTGAATATTTGCTGATAGAGGGCGTTAAGTTACGTGGTTGAGAAGTTAGACGAATTATAGTATGATTGAAAATTTGGATAAAGTACGAGTGGCTTAAAGAATTGTTGAAATGGCGTGGTATAGTATGGTGTATTATGTTATTTTTATACCGTCCACCATTCTATTAACTTTGACATTCCGTTTGTAACTCTTCGAAATACTCATTTCAGACCCAACAATGTATATATATTCTTGATCAGCGTAAAATTCTAAGTTGATTTAGCGATTTTCCTCTGTCTGTCCGTTTGTCTGTTGTAATCACGGTATATTTCGAACGAATTGAGATAGAAGGCTAAAATTTTGCACACATGTTTATTTTTCCAGTAGGCAGGTTAAGTTCGTGAATGGGCCATGTAGGTCCACGTTTTAGGTCTTCGTATAGGCCCCATATATCCCTATATTCCTTATATTCGGTATTTTTATACCCTCCACCATACTATGGAGGGTATATTAATTTTGTCATTCCGTTTGTAACTCCTCGAAATACTCATGTCAGACCCAACAAAGTATATATATTCTTGATCAGCGTAAAATTCTAAGACGATTTAGCCATGTCCATCTGTCTGTCTGTGTGTCTGTCTGTCTGTCTGTCTGTCGTGATCACGCTATCTTTCGAACAAATTGAGATAGAAGGCTAAAATTTTGTACACATGCTTATTTTCCCAGTAGGCAGGTTAAGTTCGTAAATGGGACATGTAGGTCTATGTTATCATATAGCCCCCATATAACGGTACCTCCCGATATTCGGTATTTTGATGATTTTAGCGACATTATTCACCGGAATTGTTTCAAAGTTGGCATTTAAAGTTCGTAATGGATACTACAGCCTAAGACAGAAAATTGTCTGTGCAGGTCCACGTCTTCGTGTAGCCCCCATGTAACGGTATCCCTCGATATTCGGTATTTTGATGATTTTAGCGACATTGTTTACCGGAATCGTTTCAAATTTAGTATTTGAAGTTCGTAATGGATACTAAATACTAAGTCTAAAAATGAGCCATGTAGGTCCACGTCTTCATATAGCCCCCATATAACGGTACCCCCCGATATTCGGTATTTTGATGATTTTAGGGACATTATTTGGCGGAATCGTTCCAAATTTAGTATTTGAAGTTCGTAATAGATACTGCAGTTTAAAACAGAAAATGGGCCATATAGGCCCACGTCTTCATATAGCCCCCATATACCGTACCCCCGATATTCGGTATTTTGTTGATTTTAGCGGCATTTTTTACCGGGATTGTTTCAAATTTCGCATGTGAAGTTCGTAATGAATACTTCAGCCCATGCTAGAAAATTGTCTGCGCATGTCCACGTCTTCGTGTAGCCCCCGTATAACGGTACCCCCCATATTCGGTATTTGGATGACTTTAGCTACATTATAAACAGATTTTTTTTCAAGTTTCGCATTTAAATATTGTAATAACTTATGACAAAAGTTGCCTATGCAGACCCAAGCCGTCGTATAAGCATTGGGTATTTTTAAGATTTTAACAGAATTTTTAATGGATTTTATTTTTTGGAAATTGCCAAATTTGTACCAAATGGTGGAGGGTATTAAAAGTTCGGCCCGGCCGAACTTACAGCTTTTTTACTTGTTTATACCCTCCACCATACTATGGAGGGTATATTAACTTTGTCATTCCGTTTGTAACTCCTCGAAATACTCATGTCAGACCCAACAAAGTATATATATTCTTGATCAGCGTAAAATTCTAAGTCGATTTAGCGATGTCCGTCTGTCTGTCTGTCTGTCTGTCCGTCTGTCTGTCTGTTGTAATCACGCTATCTTTCGAATAAATTGAGATAGATGGCTAAAATTTTGCACACATGTTTATTTTTCCAGTAGGCAGGTTAAGTTCGTAAATGGGCCATGTAGGTCCACGTTTTCATATAGCTCCCATATAACGGTACCTCCGGATAATCGGTATTTTGATGATATTAGCGACGTTATTCACCGGAATTGTTTCAAATTTGGTATTTGAAGTTCCAAATGGATACTACACCCTAAGATAGAAAATTATCTGTGTAGGTCCACGTCTTCGTATAGCCCCCATATAACGGCACCTCGCTATGTTCGGTATTTTGATGATTTTAGCGACATTATTAACCGGAATTGTTTAAAATTTGATATTTGAAGTTCGTTATGGGAACTACAGTCTGTGACAGAAAATTGTCGGTGCGGGTCCAGTTTCGAATTTGAATATGGTAGTGGCTTATGACAAACAATGCATATGTATGTCTGCGTCGTATTGACCCCAATATAACGGCTATATTCGGTATTTTTAAAATTTTAACAGAATTTTTTAAGGATTTTATTTTTTGAAAATTTCCAAATTCGTTGTAAATGGTGGAGGGTATTAAAAGTTCGGCCCGGCCGAACTTACTGCTTTTTAACTTGTTTAATTTGTTATTCTTTTTTGTCAATTTTTATACCCTCCACCATACTATGGAGGGAATATTAATTTTGTCATTCCGTTTGTAACTCCTCGAAATATTCATGTCAGACCCAACAAAGTATATATATTCTTGATCAGCGTAAAATTCTAAGACGATTTAGCCATGACCGTCTGTCTGTCTGTTGTAATCACGCTATCTTTCGAACAAATTGAGGTAGAAGGCTAAAATTTTGCACACATGTATATTTTGCCAGTAGGCAGGTTAAGTTCGTAAAAGGGCCATGTGGGTCCACGTTTTCATATAGCCCCCATATGACGGTACTTCCCGATATTCGGTATTTTGATGATTTTAGCGACATTATTCACCGGAATAGTTTCCAATTTGGCATTTGAAGTTCGTAATAGATACTACAGCCTAAGACAGAAAATTATCTGTACAGGTTCACGTCTTCGTATAGCCCCCCATATAACGGTACTTCCCGATATTCGGTATTTTGATGATTTTAGCGATATTATTTACCGGAATCGTTTCAAATTTGGTTTTTGAAGTTCGTAATGGATACTACATCCTAAGTCAAAAAATTAACCATGTAGGTTCACGTCTTCATTTGGATTTTGGATGATTTTAGCGACATTATTTAACGGAATCGTTCCAATATGCCCGAGTGCGATGAAATACGGCATGAGTGTCTAAATTTGGTACACAAATAAATTTGTCAAATTTTCAATGGAATCGAATTTCAAAATAGTCAATAATTCTATTGACAAACTTCGTAAGGATCTTTAAACATTTACAGAACAGTGTGGCTTGTTTGTTCGGGATACCGTAGTATTTTGTTGTTGCAAAATGGTCAGGCTTATCCCTTTATTGTTATTTTTATAAAAACAACTTTTGTTTATGAGTGGAGAACGATGGTAATGTTTACCAGGGGGTAAAGGCAGGGAATACCTAGGTTTCGGAAAGAGCCACCAATCCTCATCAGTTCCCTTGTTTTTTGTCTGGGATATTCTCCCCAGAAGTTATTTTAAAAATAACTTCTATGACAAAAAACATTTATTTACCCAAGTGACGAGATCGTAAGCTCAATAGAAGAGGAACCAAAAAATTAAATAAAAATAAAATTCTTTTGGAAAGTCTTCTAAATCTTATAAACATTTTCATCTTTCTCCACTTGTTATGCTTTCGTTCAACCTGAACGAAGTAGCATAACCATGTAAGTTGGTTTTGTCTGTTACAACAAAAACCCCTCCGTCGACCGTGCCTTGTCTATAAATAGAACAGTGTGGCTTGTTTGTTCGGGATACCGTAGTATTTTGTTGTTGCAAAATGGTCAGGCTTATCCCTTTATTGTTATTTTTATAAAAACAACTTTTGTTTATGAGTGGAGAATGAGTGGAACATTTACGGTAAAAATTCCGCGAACAAATTGAAGATTTTTCAATTTGCTTTTCTATTTTTGTCAATTTTATATAATGTACGGCTTTTTTATACCCTCCACCATACTATGGAGGGTATATTAATTTTGTCATTCCGTTTGTAACTCCTCGAAATACTCATGTCAGACCCAACAAAGTATATATATTCTTGATCAGCGTAAAATTCTAAGACGATTTAGCCATGTCCGTCTGTCTGTCTGTGTGTCTGTCTGTCTGTCTGTCCGTCTGTCTGTCTGTCTGTCTGTTGTAATCACGCTATCTTTCGAACAAATTGAGATAGAAGGCTAAAATTTTGTACACATGCTTATTTTGCCAGTAGGCAGGTTAAGTTCGTAAATGGGACATGTAGGTCTATGTTATCATATAGCCCCCATATAACGGTACCTCCCGATATTCGGTATTTTGATGATTTTAGCGACATTATTCACCGGAATTGTTTCAAAGTTGGCATTTGAAGTTCGTAATGGATACTACAGCCTAAGACAGAAAATTGTCTGTGCAGGTCCACGTCTTCGTGTAGCCCCCATGTAACGGTATCCCCCGATATTCGGTATCTTGATGATTTTAGCGACATTGTTTACCGGAATCGTTTCAAATTTAGTATTTGAAGTTCGTAATGGATACTAAATACTAAGTCTAAAAATGAGCCATGTAGGTCCACGTCTTCATATAACCCCCATATAACGGTACCCCCCGATATTCGGTATTTTGATGATTTTAGGGACATTATTTGGCGGAATCGTTCCAAATTTAGTATTTGAAGTTCGTAATAGATACTGCAGCTTAAAACAGAAAATGGGCCATATAGGCCCACGTCTTCATATAGCCCCCATATACCGTACCCCCGATATTCGGTATTTTGTTGATTTTAGCGGCATTTTTTACCGGGATTGTTTCAAATTTCGCATGTGAAGTTCGTAATGGATACTTCAGCCCATGCTAGAAAATTGTCTGTGCATGTCCACGTCTTCGTGTAGCCCCCGTATAACGGTACCCCCCATATTCGGTATTTGGATGACTTTAGCTACATTATAAACAGATTTTTTTTCAAGTTTCGCATTTAAATATTGTAATAACTTATGACAAAAGTTGCCTATGCAGACCCAAGCCGTCGTATAAGCATTGGGTATTTTTAAGATTTTAACAGAATTTTTAATGGATTTTATTTTTTGGAAATTTCCAAATTTGTACCAAATGGTGGAGGGTATTAAAAGTTCGGCCCGGCCGAACTTACATCTTTTTTACTTGTTATACTCTCCACCATACTATGGAGGGTATATTAATTTTGTCATTCCGTTTGTAACTCCTCGAAATACTCATGTCAGACCCAACAAAGTATATATATTCTTGATCAGCGTAAAATTCTAAGACGATTTAGCCATGTCCGTCTGTCTGTCTGTGTGTCTGTCTGTCTGTCCGTCTGTCTGTCTGTCTGTCTGTCTGTCTGTTGTAATCACGCTATCTTTCGAACAAATTGAGATAGAAGGCTAAAATTTTGTACACAAGCTTATTTTGCCAGTAGGCAGGTTAAGTTCGTAAATGGGACATGTAGGTCTATGTTATCATATAGCCCCCATATAACGGTACCTCCGATATTCGGTATTTTGATGATTTTAGCGACATTATTCACCGGAATTGTTTCAAAGTTGGCATTTGAAGTTCGTAATGGATACTACAGCCTAAGGCAGAAAATTGTCTGTGCAGGTCCACGTCTTCGTGTAGCCCCCATGTAACGGTATCCCCCGATATTCGGTATTTTGATGATTTTAGCGACATTGTTTACCGGAATCGTTTCAAATTTAGTATTTGAAGTTCGTAATGGATACTAAATACTAAGTCTAAAAATGAGCCATGTAGGTCCACGTCTTTATATAGCCCCCATATAACGGTACCCCCCGATATTCGGTATTTTGATGATTTTAGGGACATTATTTGGCGGAATCGTTCCAAATTTAGTATTTGAAGTTCGTAATGGATACTGCAGCTTAAAACAGAAAATGGGCCATATAGGCCCACGTCTTCATATAGCCCCCATATGCCGTACCCCCGATATTCGGTATTTTGATGATGTTAGCCACATTTTTCAATGGAATTGTCTGAAAATCCACACAAGTAGTTCCTTGTGGGTACTTTATACCTCGGCAGAGAATTATCTATATAGGTCCACAATATCGTACATCCCCCATATAATGGTACCCCCCGATATTCGGTATTTTGATGATTTTACCCACATTTTTCAACGGAATTGTCTGAAAATCCACACAAGGAGTTCCTTGTGGGTACTTTATACCTCGGCAGATAATTATCTATATCGGTCCACGATATCGTATAGCCCCCATATAACGGTACCTCCCGATATTGAGAGAATTGTCTATACAGGTCCACGATATCGTGTATCCCCCATATAACGGTACTTCCCGATATTCGATATTTTATGATTTGACCCACATTTATCATCGGAATTGTCTGAAAATCCACACAAGGAGTTCCTTGTGGGTACTTTATACCTCGGCAGATAATTATCTATATCGGTCCACGATATCGTATAGCCCCCATATAACGGTACCCCCGATATTCGATATTTTCATGTTTTTAGCCCTATTTTTCAACGGAATGGTCACAAGGGGTTCTTTGTACACAAGGGGTTCTTTGTGAGCACTTTACCCCTCGACAGAGAATTCTCTATATAGGTTAACGATAACGTATAGCTCCCATATAACGGTACCCCGCGATATTCGGTATTTTGATGATTTTTGCCACATTTTCCAATCGCATTGTCTGAAAATCCACACACGTAATTCTTTGTGAGCACTTTACCCCTGAAACGGAATTGTCTATATAGGTCCACAATATCGTATATCCCCCATATAACGGTACTCCCCTATATTCGGTATTTTGATGATTTTAGCCACTTTTTTCAATGGAATTATCTGAAAATCCATACAAGGTGTTCCTTGTGAGTACTTTACACGCAGACATAGATTTGTCTTTATAGGTTCACAATATCGTATATCCCCTCATATATCGGCACCTTCCTATATTAGATATTTTAAAAGAATTTTTATTGGATTTTATTTTTTTGAAAATTATCTAATTCGTTCCAAATGGTGGAGGGTATTCAAAGTTCGGCCCGGCCGAACTTACTGCTTTTTTACTTGTTTATATTTTATTTCTGAATTCGAATATTAATACCTGTATAAGTTAGATACTTTGTCCCTCAACTTTCCTCGCTCAATCAATCACGGATGCTGATTGGCGCACTGGCATCTCCTCTACAACTCCCCTGGCGGAGACCATAGTGAGCGGATCGTCGCTGGGCATTGGTTATTGTCGGTAACCTCATCTTGTTAAACATGCTCTCGAGCCGGATTTGCCAAGTTGAGAAGTTTGCCTGACTATTAATTGCTGTTTTTATACCCTCCACCAAAAATAGTATGGAGGGTATATTAAGTTCGTCAATCCGTTTGTAACTCATCGAAATAATCATTTTAGACCCAACAAAGTATATATATTCTTGATCAACGTAAAATTCTAAGACGATTTAGCCCTGTCCGTCCGTCCGTCTGTCCGTCTGTTGCAATCACGCTACAGTCTAAACGAATTAAGATAGGAAGCTAAAATTTTGCACTTAACTCTCTTTTGTCTGCAGGCAGGTCAAGTTCGAAGATGGCTATATCGGTCCACGATATCGTATAGCCCCCATATAACGGTACCCCCGACATTCGGTATTTTGATGATTTTACCCACATTTTTCAACGGAATTGTCTGAAATTCACACAAGGAGTTCCTTGTGGGTACTTTATACCTCGGCAGAGAATTATCTCTATAGGTCCACAATATCGTATGGACCCCATATAACGGTACCCCCCGATATTCGGTATTTTGATGATTTTACCCACATTTTTCAACGGAATTGTCTGAAAATCCACACAAGGAGTTCATTGTGGGTACTTTATATCTCGGTAGAGAATTATCTATATAGGTCCACAACATCGTACATCCCTTATAAAACGGTACCCCCCGATATTCGGTATTTTGATGATTTTACCCACATTTTTCAACGGAATTGTCTGAAAATCCACACAAGGAGTTCCTTGTGGGTACTTTATACCTCGGCAGAGAATTATCTATATAGGTCCACAATGTCGTATAGCCCCCATATAACGGTACCCCCGATATTCGGTATTTTGATGATTTTACCCACATTTTTCAATGGAATTGTCTGAAATTCCACGAAAGGAGTCCCTTGTGGGCATTTTACCTCCTCAAAAAGATTTATTTATATAGTTCCACAATATCGTATAGCCCCCATGTAACGGTACCCCCGATATTCGGTATTTTGATGATTTTACCCATATTTTTCAACAGAATTGTCTGAAAATCCACACAAGGAGTTCCTTGTGGGTACTTTATACCTCGGCAGAGAATTGTCCATACAGGTCCACGATATCGTATTGCCCCCATATAACGGTACCCCCACGGTATTCGGTATTTTGATGATTTCTGCCACATTTTTCAATGGAATTGTCTGAAATTCCACAAAAGGAGTCCCTTGTGGGCATTTTACCTCTCTCAAAAATAATTGTCTATATAGGTCCACGATATCGTATATCCCCCATATAACGGTACCCCCCGATATTCGGTATTTTGATGATTTTACCCACATTTTTCAACGGAATTGTCTGAAAATCCACATAAGGAGTTCCTTGTGGGTACTTTGTACCTCGGCAGAGAATTATCTATATAGGTCCACAATATCGTATAGTCCCCATGTAACGGTACCCCCGATATTAGGTATTTTGATGATTTTACCCACATTTTTCAATGGAATTGTCTGAAATTCCTGAATAGCCACGCTTTTCAATGGAATTGTCTTAAAATCAACACAAGTAGTTCCTTGTGAGTACTTCACTCCCTGAGAGAGAATTGTCTATACAGGTCCACGATATCGTGTATCCCCCATATAACGGTACCTCCCGATATTGAGAGAATTGTCTCTACAGGTCCACGATATCGTGTATCCCCCATATAACGGTACTTCCCGATATTCGATATTTTGTGATTTGACCCACATTTTTCATCGGAATTGTCTGAAAATCCACACAAGGAGTTCCTTGTGGGTACTTTATACCTCGGCAGATAATTATCTATATCGGTCCACGATATCGTATAGCCCCCATATAACGGTACCCCCGATATTCGATATTTTCATGTTTTTAGCCCTATTTTTCAACGGAATGGTCACAAGGGGTTCTTTGTGAGCACTTTACCTCCCGACAGAGAATTCTCTATATAGGTAGATAGAAGGCCAACATTTTGTAGACCTGTTTATTTTCCCAGCAGGCAGGTTAAGTTCGTAAATTATTACGGTACCTCCCGATATTTGGTATTTTGATGATTTAAGCGGCATTATTCACCTGATTGTTTCAAATTTGGTATTTGAAGTTCGAACTGGATACTACAACCTAAGATAGAAAATTGTCTATACATGTCCATTCTTCGTATAGCTCCCAATTAAAGGTACTTCCCGATATTCGGTATTTTGATGATTTTAGCGACATTATTCACCGAATTGTTTTAAATTTGGTATTAGAAGTTCGAAATGGGTACTATTGCCTATGACAGGAGATTATCTGTGCAGGTCCACGTCTTCATATAGCTCCCATATAACGGTACCTCCCGATATTCGGTATTTTGATGATTTTAGCGACATTACTCACCAAAGCAGTTTCAAATTACGTATTTAGAGTTCGTAATGGAAACTACAGTCTGTGACAGAAAATAGTCTTTGCAGGTCCAGGTCATCGTATCGGCCCTATATATCAGTACCTCCCTATAATCGGTATTTTGACGATTTTAGGTACAATACTCACCGAAATTGTTTGAGATGTGTTATTTGAAGTTCGTTATGGAAGCTCCAGCCTGCGTTTCTATGCAGGTCTAGGTCTTCGTATAGCTCCGATATAACGGTACCTCCCAATGTACGGTATTTTGATGCTTTTAACTACTTTATTCACCGTTTATTTCAAGTTTAATAGTAAGTATTTCTGCGAGTTTTTTGCATAACTAACAAATCGATTTACCATAATATTTTGAGGATGAATACTCATCCTACAGGAAGAAGGATAATATTATTATTGACCTTAGTTGACAATATGGGAGCCTTTTATAGTGCTAACAAGCAGACGGGTTTGGGTGGTTCGTGTCCTCGTGATTCAAATAATATCTTCCGAACATAAATAAAAAATTTTATAGACTCCCTAGTTTAACAATAGAACTACTATTGGATGGCTATGATCTTGGCCATGTACTAAAGCTTTTGCTTGGCCATGCGTCAAAACTGGTAGAAAATTGCAACAATCAACCCTATAATATAACAGTAGGCTGATTAGATATTAAATAGAGGTTTAGCCTCGGTACCCTCCCAATCATGGTCGCAAGGCTATAGGTTTCTTGAGACCCCAAAATCAATCTTCAATTCCCCAACCTCCTCATCTTAAAAAATAAAGATATTTTAGCAACTCATTTTGTTTTACAACAAGCTATATTTATGAGGAATGGAATATATTTTATCGACTAATATATCCATATATTTAGAAATCAATTGTTGTTCGTCGGTAATTGAATCAGTTGAGAACGGCTGGACTGATTTGCATATTATTTTTTACAAACGTTAGTCATACCCCGAGTTAGGAACTTAAAGATAATATATTAACCACGCCTACTTTTACGCCCACTATTTTCATTTATCTAAAATCCTTATATTTGCCGAAATAATGAAGATATCGGTATCAGCCCCAAATAAATACTTAGGGTTAGAGGGAAAGTCAACAGTATCTTGTGCAATAATTTTCAAACCGATATCTTCATTATTTCGGCAAATATAAGGATTTTAGATAAATGGAAATAATGGGCATAAAAGTAGGCGTGGTCAATATTTTTTTTCTTTAAGTACCTAACTCGGGGTATGAAATATATAGATAGTATATTAGTCGATAAAAGATATTATATACCTCATTAATATAGCTTGTTATAAAACAAAATCAATTGCTAATATATCTTTATGCTTTAAGATGTGGAGGTAAGCTAGGGGGAATTGAAGGTTGATTTTGGGTCTCAAAAAACCTATAGCCTTGCGACCATGATTGGGAGGGTACCGAGTCTAAACCTCTAACTAATATCTAGAGAGCCTACTGTTACATTCTAGGGTTGGTTGTTGCAGTTTTCTTCCAGTTTTGATCACAGCCATCCAATAGTAGTTCTTTTGTTAAACTAGGGAGTCTATACAATTGTTTATTTATGTTCGGAACATATAATTTGAATCACGAGGACACGAACCACCCAAACCCGTCTGCTTGTTAGCACTATATAGGCTCCCATAATCCAACAGCCCTGCATTATCAACAGCCGTGCACTACGAATTTGGAAAATTTGATGATAGTACACCATCCCTACTCCCAGTTATAGGCAGAGTTGATTTAATCTTGGTTCGGTACCCAACAAACGATATAAGACAGAAAACATACTTTTGGGGCATATACGACGTTCTCTCTGCAGAAATGTAATCTCAACAATCGGCAATAATAATAACATCAATACCTAATTTGAACTAAGGACGTCACTAATCCTAAACTGTAAAACACAAATGCCGTACCGCCTACTAAAAGAGGAAATCCGAGGGGAATTCGAAGTACTCTGGCAAGTAAGTTAGAATTAAACAAGTAAGCAAAGGCTACAGTCGAGCGGGGCCGACCGTTGAATACCCTACAAGACTATAATAAGTGATACAGTTTATATAGGCAAGATACTCGAAAGAATTTCACAAGATTTTGTGACAAATAATAAAAGAAAACCATCAGGTTTTGTTCTCTAATTTTCGAATAATAGCAACTTAAACTAATTTGCTCATTTCCAATTTATTGGTATATGTTGCACATAAATGGTCTTCCTAGATGAGGAACCAATATTTCCCAAAGATCTATAATCTCTCAGAAGTGGCAAAAGATTAACATTTATTATTGATTTTGACTGAAACGCATCTATATGAGATACAGACATTTGACGTTAACGAAATAGTCAGAAGTGCGTCTTTCCTGTATTTGTGAATTCTCCAAAAAGTCACTGGAATGGACATTTTCGTATTTTGTCTACAAAAGTTGTGCGTGAGGGTCGGGCGATAATTACGACCTGCTGACAATTTTGCATTTTTTTGGTCCATTTCAACCTAAATATATGGCGATTATCTCCAAAAAAAAAATAGGCTTCTATTCTGACCCTCATCTTATCCCCATGCAAAATTTCGTAAGGATCGGGCCATAAATGCGATCTGTATTTGATATCCTGATATCCTAAGTACTTAGTTTTGTTAGCTGTAGAAATATTACCAAATGACAAAAATATGACAAAATTGAAAAAATATGAGAAAATTTTACAAAATCAATATTTTCATCTTTAGAAAGATATTTTTATGCGATTTTTTTAGACGTTTTTTCTTTCCTGCCAAGAGGCCATTCTGAATTAATGAGAACTGATGAATTCAGGTCAGCCGTTCTCGACATATAAGAGATCTTTCAAGCATATCTTCTTTGATATTTTGCTATATATCCGATTTGTTGGATGTTAACATCAATGTAAAGATCAGAAGTAACCTTGTCATGGCTTTGTGATTTCGCCGGGATTTAAAATATTCGCGGTTTAATGAAAAATTTTGAATTTTTCCATCACAAAAGATATGGTCTATTTTACCCGCTAAATATTATCCGATGACCACCCAAATTGATAGGATTCTTCCCTGCCCTAAACTCTAGCTACATGCGAAATTCCTATTGGTCTATAATTGCGACCTGTATAGCTACTGCAAAATCCGGGATTTTTTCAGTATTTGGTCCACTTCAACCCCTAAACATTTGTCGATCATCTCCAAAAGAAATAGGCTTCTATTCTGACCCAAACCCCATCTTCGTGCGAAATTTCGTGAAGATCGCATAATTGCGACCTGTAGAGTGATTACAAATTAACATGGACAGACGGACAGACGGACGGACGGACATACATAGCTAGATCGACTCAGCTCGGCGAGATAGGAAGATCCTTATATACTTTCCTATGTGGGAAACCAATATTTCGAGGTGTTACATAATTTTTGGCCCAATCAAACTTATAATACCCCCAACACATAGTGTTGTAGGGTACAAAAATGACGCACACGAAATACCATTATACTCTCCGCTAATCAAGAGTAGTATTGGAAGCTTAAACCAAAAATTAACAATCATACTATAATTCGTCTAACTAGTAACGACAGGTTTTCTCTTTTTTTGGTGCTGGAATAGCTCGTCGGGGTCCAGGGGTTCGTACAGATATTTTATTTATTGAGACAGAAAGAGAAAGACAGTGGTTTACGTTTTGATATTATGTTTTTATTTAAAGTGGAACTTGAACTATATATAAACTATATATTTAAACAACTATCCAACTCGTCTTCGGTCCGGGATAGGGGGTTCTTCCACTCGAGATCTGGATAAGTACTCAAGGAACGGGACAAGGATACAGCAACAGCGTGTTCAGTATTCGGGATGGATTCTGTGCGAGAGACCTGGATAAGTGCTCAAGCAGGCTACCGGATATTAGAGGATACGGCTGCAAGAGATCTTCCGCTACAAGGATATAGGATATGGTTGCAAGAGACCTTAATAAGTACTCAAGCACTACAGGACATTCAAGCATATGATTGCAATAGACTTTAATAAGTACTCAAGCACTACAAGGATCTAGGATACATTTGCAAGAGACCGTAATAGGTGCTCAGGCACTACAGGATGTTCAAGGATACGTTTGCAAGGGACCTTAATAAGTACTCAAGCACTCCAGGATATTTAAGGATACGATTGCAAGAGATCTTAATAAGTACTCAAGCACTACAGGATATTCAAGGATATTGTTGTGAGAGACCTCAATAAGTACTCAGGCACTACAGGATCTAGGATACATTTGCACGAGACCTTAATAAGTACTCAAGCAGGCTACTGGATATTCAAGGATGCTGTTACGAGAGACCTTAATAAGTACTTAAGCACTACAAGGATCTGGGATACGGTTGCAAGAGACCTTAATAAGTACTCAAGCACTACAGGATATTCAAGGATATGATTGCAAGAGACCCCAATAAGTACTGAAGCACTACAGGATATTCAAGGATACGATTGCAAGAGACCTTAGTAAGTACTCAAGCACTACAGGATATTCAAGGATATGATTGCGAGAGACCTTAATAAGTACTCAGGCAATACAAGGATCTAGGATACATTTGCAAGAGACCTTAATAAGTACTCAAGCACTACACGGATCTGGGATACGTTTGCAAGAGACCTTAATTAGTACTCAAGCAGGCTACTGGATATTCAAGGATACTGTTACGAGAGACCTTAATAAGTACTCAAGCACTACAAGAATCTAGGATACGGTTGCAAGAGACCTTAATAAGTACTCAAGTACTACAGGATATTCAAGGATATGATTGCAAGAGACCCTAATAAGTACTCAAGCACTGCAGGATATTCAAGGATACGAGTGCAAGAGACCATAATAAGTACTCAATCATTACAGGATATTCAAGAATGTTATTGCGAGAGACCTTAATATGTACTCAGGCACTACAAGGATCTAGGATACATTTGCAAGATACCTTAATAAGTACTCAAGCACTACACGGATCTAAGATACGTTTGCAAGAGACCTTAATTAGTACTCAAGCAGGCTACTGGATATTCAAGGATACTGTTACGAGAGACCTTAATAATTACTCAAGCACTACGGGATATTCAAGGATATGATTGCAAGAGACCCTAATAAGTACTCAAGCCAAATTGGTAGGCTTCTTCCCTGCTCTAAACTCTAGCTACATGCGAAATTCCTATTGGTCTATAATTGCGACCTGTATAGCTACTGCAAAATCCGAGATTTTTTCAGTATTTGGTCCACTTCAACCCCTAAACATTTGTCGATCATCTCCAAAAGAACCCAAACCCATCTTCGTGCAAAATTTCGTGAAGATCGCATAATTGCGACCTGTAGAGTGATTACAAATTAACATGGACAGACGGACAGACGGACGGACGGACATACATAGCTAGATCGACTCAGCTCGACGAGATAGGAAGATCCATATATACTTTCCTATGTGGGAAACCAATATTTCGAGGTGTTACATAATTTTTGGCCCAATCAAACTTATAATACCCCCAACACATAATGTTGTAGGGTATAAAAATGACGCACACGAAATACCATTATACTCTCCGCTAATCAAGAGTAGTATTGGAAGCTTAAACCAAAAATTAACAATCATACTATAATTCGTCTAACTAGTAACGACAGGTTTTCTCTTTTTTTGGTGCTGGAATAGCTCGTCGGGGTCCAGGGGTTCGTACAGATATTTTAATTATTGAGACAGAAAGAGAAAGACAGTGGTTTACGTTTTGATATTATGTTTTTATTTAAAGTGGAACTTGAACTATATATAAACTATATATTTAAACAACTATCCAACTCGTCTTCGGTCCGGGATAGGGGGTTCTTCCACTCGAGATCTGGATAAGTACTCAAGGAACGGGACAAGGATACAGCAACAGCGTGTTCAGTATTCGGGATGGATTCTGTGCGAGAGACCTGGATAAGTGCTCAAGCAGGCTACCGGATATTAGAGGATACAGCTGCAAGAGATCTTCCGCTACAGGGATATAGGATACGGTTGCAAGAGACCTTAATAAGTACTCAAGCACTACAGGATATTCAAGCATACGATTGCAAGAGACTTTAATAAGTACTCAAGCACTACAAGGATCTAGGATACATTTACAAGAGACCTTAATAAGTGCTCAAGCACAACAGGATATTCAAGGATATGATTGCAAGAGACATTAATAAGTACTCAAGCACTACAAGGATCTAGAATACATTTGCAAGAGACCTTAATAAGTACTCAGGCACTACAAGGATCTAGGATACATTTGCAAGAGATCTTAATAAATACTCAAGCACTACAGGATGTTCAAGGATACGTTTGCAAGGGACCTTAATAAGTACTCCAGCACTACCAGGATCTAGGATACGATTGCAAGAGACCTTAATAAGTACTCAGGCACTACAAGGATCTAGGATACATTCGCAAGAGACCTTAATAAGTACTAAATCACTACAGGATATGATTGCACGAGACCTTAATAAGTACTCAAGCACTACAGGATATTCAAGGATATGATTGCAAGAGACCTTAATAAGTACTCAGGCACTACAAGGATATAGGATACATTTGCAAGAGACCTTAATAAGTACTCAAGCACTACAGGATATTCAAGGCTATGACTGCAAGAGACCTTAATAAGTTCTTAAGCACTACAGGATATTCAAGGATATGATTGCAAGAGACCATAATAAGTACTCAATCATTACAGGATATTCAAGGCTATGATTGCACGAGACCTTAATAAGTACTCAGGCACTACAAGGATATAGGATACATTTGCAAGAGACCTTAATAAATACTCAAGCACTACAGAATATTCAAGGATATGACTGCAAAAGACCTTAATAAGTACTCAAATACTACAAGGATCAAGGATACGTTTGCAAGAGACCTTAATAAGTACTCAAGCACTACCGGATATTCAAGTATACAATTGCGAGAGACCTTAGTAAGTACTCAAGCACTACAAGATATTCAAGGATACGTTTGCAAGAGACCTTAATAAGTACTCAAGCACTACAGGATATTCAAGGATACAATTGCAAGAGAACTTAATATGTACTCAAGCACTACAGGATATTCAATGATATGATTGAAAGAGACCTAAAAAAGTACTCAAGCACTACAAGGACCTGGGATACGTTTGCAAGAGACCTTAATAAGTACTGAAGCACTACAGGATATTCAAGGATACGGTTGCGAGAGTCCTTAATAAGTACTCAAGAACTACAAGTATCTAGGATACGGTTGCAAGAAACCTTAATGAGTACTCAAGCACTACACGGATCTAGGATACGTTTGCAAGAGACCTTAATTAGTACTCAAGCAGGCTACTGGATATTCAAGGATAATGTTACGAGAAATCTTAATAAGTACTCAAGCACTACAAGGATCTAGGATACGGTTGCAAGAGGCCTTAATAAGTACGCAAGCACTACAGGATATTCAAGGATATGATTGAAAGAGACCATAATAAGTACTCAAGCACTCCAGGATATTTAAGGATACGATTGCAAGAGATCTTAATAAGTACTCAAGCACTGCAGGATATTCAAGGATATGGTTGTGAGAGACCTTAATAAGTACTCAGGCACTACAGGATCTAGGATACATTTGCACGAGACCTAAATAAGTACTTAAGCACTACACCGATCTAGGATACGTTTGCAAGAGACCTTAATTAGTACTCAAGCAGGCTACTGGATATTCAAGGATGCTGTTACGAGAGACCTTAATAAGTACTTAAGCACTACAAGGATCTAGGATACGGTTGCAAGAGACCTTAATAAGTACTCAAGCACTACAGGATATTCAAGGATATGATTGCAAGAGACCCTAATAAGTACTGAAGCACTCCAGGATATTCAGGGATACGATTGCAAGAGACCTTAGTAAGTACTCAAGCACTACAGGATAATCAAGGATATGATTGCGAGAGACCTTAATAAGTACTCAGGCAATACAAGGATCTAGGATACATTTGCAAGAGATCTTAATAAATACTCAAGCACTACAGGATGTTCAAGGATACGTTTGCAAGGGACCTTAATAAGTACTCCAGCACTACCAGGATCTAGGATACGATTGCAAGATACCTTAATAAGTACTCAGGCACTACAAGGATCTAGGATACATTTGCAAGGGACCTTAATAAGTACTAAAGCACTACAGGATATGATTGCACGAGACCTTAATAAGTACTCAAGCACTACAAGGATCTAGGATACGGTTGCAAGAGGCCTTAATAAGTACTCAAGCACAACAGGATATTCAAGGATATGATTGCAAGAGACCCTAATAAGTACTCAAGCAGTCCAGGATATTTAAGGATACGATTGCAAGAGATCTTAATGAGTACTCAAGCACTACAGGATATTCAAGGTTATTGTTGCGAGAGACCTTAATAAGTACTCAGGCACTACAGAATCTAGGATACATTTGCACGAGACCTTAATAAGTACTTAAGCACTACACCGATCGAGGATACGTTTGCAAGAGACCTTAATTAGTACTGAAGCAGGCTACTGGATATTCAAGGATGCTGTTACGAGAGACCTTAATAAGTACTTAAGCACTACAAGGATCTAGGATACGGTTGCAAGAGACCTTAATAAGTACTCAAGCACTACAGGATATTCAAGGATATGATTGCAAGAGACCCTAATAAGTACTGAAGCACTCCAGGATATTCAAGGATACGATTGCAAGAGACCTTAGTAAGTACTCAAGCACTACAGGATATTCAAGTATATGATTGGGAGAGACCTTAATAAGTACTCAGGCAATACAAGGATCTAGGATACATTTGCAAGAGACCTTAATAAGTACTCAAGCACTACACGGATCTAAGATACGTTTGCAAGAGACCTTAATTAGTACTCAAGCAGGCTACTGGATATTCAAGGATACTGTTACGAGAGACCTTAATAATTACTCAAGCACTACGGGATATTCAAGGATATGATTGCAAGAGACCCTAATAAGTACTCAAGCCAAATTGGTAGGCTTCTTCCCTGCTCTAAACTCTAGCTACATGCGAAATTCCTATTGGTCTATAATTGCGACCTGTATAGCTACTGCAAAATCCGAGATTTTTTCAGTATTTGGTCCACTTCAACCCCTAAACATTTGTCGATCATCTCCAAAAGAACCCAAACCCATCTTCGTGCAAAATTTCGTGAAGATCGCATAATTGCGACCTGTAGAGTGATTACAAATTAACATGGACTGACGGACAGACGGACGGACGAACATACATAGCTAGATCGACTCAGCTCGACGAGATAGGAAGATCCATATATACTTTCCTATGTGGGAAACCAATATTTCGAGGTGTTACATAATTTTTGGCCCAATCAAACTTATAATACCCCCAACACATAATGTTGTAGGGTATAAAAATGACGCACACGAAATACCATTATACTTTCCGCTAATCAAGAGTAGTATTGGAAGCTTAAACCAAAAATTAACAATCATACTATAATTCGTCTAACTAGTAACGACAGGTTTTCTCTTTTTTTGGTGCTGGAATAGCTCGTCGGGGTCCAGGGGTTCGTACAGATATTTTATTCATTGAGACAGAAAGAGAAAGACAGTGGTTTACGTTTTGATATTATGTTTTTATTTAAAGTGGAACTTGAACTATATATAAACTATATATTTAAACAACTATCCAACTCGTCTTCGGTCCGGGATAGGGGGTTCTTCCACTCGAGATCTGGATAAGTACTCAAGGAACGGGACAAGGATACAGCAACAGCGTGTTCAGTATTCGGGATGGATTCTGTGCGAGAGACCTGGATAAGTGCTCAAGCAGGCTACCGGATATTAGAGGATACGGCTGCAAGAGATCTTCCGCTACAGGGATATAGGATATGGATAAGCACTACAGGATATTCAAGCATACGATTGCAATAGACTTTAATAAGTACTCAAGCACTACAAGGATCTAGGATTCATTTGCAAGAGACCTTAATAAGTGCTCAAGCACAACAGGATATTCAAGGATATGATTGCAAGAGACATTAATAAGTACTCAAGCACTACAAGGATCTAGAATACATTTGCAAGAGACCTTAATAAGTACTCAGGCACTACAAGGATATAGGATACATTTGCAAGAGATCTTAATAAATACTCAAGCACTACAGAATATTCAATGATGTGACTGCAAGGGACCTTAATAAGTACTCCAGCACTACCAGGATCTAGGATACGATTGCAAGAGACCTTAATAAGTACTCAGGCACTACCGGATATTCAAGTATACGGTTGCGAGAGACCTTAGTAAGTACTTAAGCACTACAAGATATTCAAGGATACGTTTGCAAGAGACCTTAATAAGTACTCAAGCACTACAGGATATTCAAGGATACGATAGCAAGAGAACTTAATATGTACTCAAGCACTACAGGATATTCAATGATATGATTGAAAGAGACCTAAATAAGTACTCAAGCTCTACACGGATCTAGGATACGTTTGCAAGAGACCTTAATTAGTACTCAAGCAGGCTACTGGATATTCAAGGATAATGTTACGAGAGATCTTAATAAGTACTCAAGCACTACAAGGATCTAGGATACGGTTGCAAGAGGCCTTAATAAGTACGCAAGCACTACAGGATATTCAAGGATATGGTTGCAAGAGACCATAATAAGTACTCAAGCACTCCAGGATATTTAAGGATACGATTGCAAGAGATCTTAATAAGTACTCAAGCACTACAGGATATTCAAGGATATGGTTGTGAGAGACCTTAATAAGTACTTAAGCACTACACCGATCGAGGATACGTTTGCCAGAGACCTTAATTAGTACTCAAGCAGGCTACTGGATATTCAAGGATGCTGTTACGAGAGACCTTAATAAGTACTTAAGCACTACAAGGATCTAGGATACGATTGCAAGAGACCTTAATAAGTACTCAAGCACTACAGCATATTCAAGGATATGATTGCAAGAGACCCTAATAAGTACTGAAGCCCTCCAGGATATTCAAGGATACGATTGCAAGAGACCTTAGTAAGTACTCAAGCACTACAGGATATTCAAGTATATGATTGCGAGAGACCTTAATAAGTACTCAGGCAATACAAGGATCTAGGATACATTTGCAAGAGACCTTAATAAGTACTCAAGCACTACACGGATCTGGGATACGTTTGCAAGAGACATTAATTAGTACTCAAGCAGGCTACTGGATATTCAAGGATACTGTTACGAGAGACCTTAATAAGTACTCAAGCACTACAAGGATCTAGGATACGGTTGCAAGAGACCTTAATAAGTACTCAAGCACTACAGGATATTCAAGGATATGATTGCAAGAGACCCTAATAAGTACTAAAGCACTCCAGGATATTCAAGGATACGAGTGCAAGAGACCATAATAAGTACTCAATCATTACAGGATATTCAAGGATGTTATTGCGAGAGACCTTAATATGTACTCAGGCACTACAAGGATCTACGATACATTTGCAAGATACCTTAATAAGTACTCAAGCACTACACGGATCTAAGATACGTTTGCAAGAGACCTTAATTAGTACTCAAGCAGGCTAATGGATATTCAAGGATACTGTTACGAGAGACCTTAATAATTACTCAAGCACTACGGGATATTCAAGGATATGATTGCAAGAGACCCCAATAAGTACTCAAGCACTCCAGGATATTCAAGGATACGATTGCAAGAGACCTTATTAAGTACCCAAGCACTACAGGATATTCAAGGATATGATTGCGAGAGACCGTAATAAGTACTCAGGCACCACAAGGATCTAGGATACGTTTGCAAGAGACCTTAATAAGTACTCAAGCAGGCTACTGGATATTCAAGGATATGATTGCAAGGGACCTTAATAAGTACTCAAGCACTACAATGATCTAGGATACGTTTGCAAGAGACCTTAAATAGTACTCAAGCACTACAGGATATTCAAGGAGTAACGGGAAAATTTGGTTATCACAACAACATCACATGTGCTCATCACCGCAAGAATTTTGCTAGGCTAATTGGAATTTATGATAGCGTTTTGTGTGGGCAAAAATGACGAAACTTCTAAACGACTACACAAAATTTCACACCATCTTTTACACCACCTATCCACAATCATCGACATAATCCTTACTACCCACGTAACTTAACACCCTCTATCAGCAAATATTCAGAAACAGCATTTATTTGATAGCGGACAGAGTAAAATTAGTTTCGAGGAACTTAAATGATAACTCGTATCGTATTCAAGTTCCACCCTTGAACATGTTATTCATACAAGTTAGAGTCGACTTAGGATCAATCGAAGTGTCACTCTTCCACCCAATTACTAGTTTCCGACGCAATACGAATTTTTAAAATGTTGGATAAAGTGAAGGCTTTAATAGATTACATTAGACAAATCGTAACTCTTTACAATGATAGATACATACCGACCACATTTTCCAACCTGAAAATATTCAAGAAGAAAATTACACAACAGAAGGTGTAAATGATGAATCAAGTAATGTATCAATTCAAAACGGTTAAATGGACAGAATCATTCAGATAAGAACATTTAAATCATTGTTACGACAATATCAACATACAGTATTTTTTGCTTACCTGCACAATCAAAAATTGCACGACATCTTGTGCAGCAATGCCCAAAATGCAGGTAGCTTCATTGCATTTATCTGCACAATGAAGCAGGTATCTTTAATTTTACTTACGTGCACAAAAAGTGCAGTTATATTTAATTTTCTATTCGTGCACAACAAAGCAGCAGCAGCATAACCATCTTTTAGTATGGGAGAGGAAGCGAGAATATGTTTTTAATGCATGCTCTTTTCTTGTGTTGTTATTGTTTTTGCGAATACAAAAACAAAAACGAAGTGGTAGTTTTTAGTGTTTTTTTTTTTTGAGCTTGCAAAAAATTTTCTTGTGCAGGTAAATACAACTTTTGTAACCAAATTAAAAAAAAATTACCAAATTTTCGAGGCAGGAATGTCCAATGTGCAGCTATCAATTGGGCACTTAAATACAATTCAAATAAAGGGATTCAGAAAAAAATGGCATAAAAAAGTTTTTTGGTCTGCAAAGGCCAATGCGCAGCTAATGTTGATGCAGGTAAATAGAAACCACTGTATATGGTATCATGATGGCAATAATATTACTTTCACAAATATTATTATACAATCCGTAAATACAGGGCATATCTCCCCAATATATTCAAAACTATACTGCTTCTCCCTAGCTTATGAACAAACACACACACACATATATACAGGGTGAAATGAAAAAAACTGCAACCAACAGACTGCTGTCATTCCTAAGCCACTCGTCCGACAGCTGTTAAAATTATTCCAGTGACAGCTCATTATATTGTTTACAAGTGTTCAAAATCATTTTGGTGAGATTTCTTCAGCAAAATAGTTATTCGTGATGGAATTCAAGCGTGATTTCCTTATATTTGGCTGGAAAACCACAAGTGGCACTCCAGTATTTAAATGTGAGTAAATCTTTTGTGTCTCGTACCATCGCTCCTTACCGTGACACTGGTAGCGTAGCCGTCAAGAAAGTCAAGGAAGTGGACGGACGTAAACAGCAACATCAGCAGAAATAGTTCGAAAAGTAAAGAAGCGTCTTGATCGAAGCCCGCTTCGCAGTGGCCAAAAAATGGCTCGTGAGCTCAACATATCGCAATATTCCATTCGGCAAATATTGTAAAATGAGCTCGGGCTGAAGCCATTACACCACAGCAGACAGAAAATAGACTCAAAAGAGCTAACGACTTATTTCCGTTGGCCGAAAGTGGTGAACTGCCGAATTTGGTTTTCTCCGATGAGAAAACATTCGTTGTCCAGCCGCTTGTAAACAAACAAAATTATCGTGTTTACTTGCCTAAGAGGTCAGCTGAAAATGTGCACCTTCGTTTGGCCACCAGAACTCAAGCGCCGGCTATGGTGATGGTGTGGGCCGGAATTACAGCCAATGGTCGTATTAATCAGAATAAATGCCGAATATTATCTCGAAAATATTCTGGAATATTGGCCGCAGACCTTGGACATTCCAACAGGACTCAGAACCATCGCACTTAGAACGCGCCACCCAAGCGTGCTTACCTAATGAGGTTCCTCGCTTCATTTTCAGGTCATTAGCATATAGAGAGAAAAGGAGTGGACCCAATATGGAACCCAGTGGAACTCCTTTTTCTAGATTTAGAATTAACTTATACTGCCGATTGTGTCCGATCCGATAAGTATGATTTTATGAGTCTTGTTGATGTGTTTGCAAAATTGAAAAAGTGATGTAGCTTAAAACAAAGAGTATTGTGATCAACAGTGCCAAAAGCTTTTGAGTAATCTAGCAATACCAACAAAACTGCTTTATTTTCGTCTATGTCATTCCTTACCGATTCCGAAACTTCAATCAAGGCACTAATACAGATATGATCTGCTCGAAACAAAGACTGGGCTGTTGTTAATGGGCATTCTCGTTGTATGTACTCTGATATTTGTTTGTAAAGCAACTTCTCAAAAACTTTTGAAAAGAAAGATAAAATTGATACTGGTCGATACTCAGTATTTGTTTTGGGCAAAGGAATTACTTTTGCATGATGATAAATGCTAGTACTCATTGAAAATGTATGTGAAGATGGGTAGCAACAAAGGAAGTAGTATCCGTATGAATTTTGGATCAATATTATCAGCACCAATTGCATTGGATTTTATCTGTCTGAAGCTGTATAGGACTTCGTCATTGGTAACAGCGCAACTCATATCTTCCCTCACTAGACAGGCCATCCAAGTTGTCGACGTAAGAGCTGTAGAAGAATGAGCTAGCTTGAACCGTTGGAATGTTTGTGAACTTTTGTTTAGCTCGTCCACATCTACATAACATGCCTGAAGAGTCTGAGATTTTTCTATATCATTTGCTTTTTGAATTTACAGCTGAATTAAAACGTGTGTAATAATATTCTGTTTTGGCTATGTTAATTTCATTTTTCACTATTCTTCGTGCATGTCGATATTCTTCGTGAAGATCTGGCGTTTTGTTTTGCTTCCACCTTGAGTAAGCTCTATCTCTTTCGACTATATATGATTTAATGCTGGAGTTAAACCAGGGCTTATTGTTCGATTTATTTATCTTGCTTCTAATCGGAACAGTGTCATTATATAGGGAAAGGATATTTTCTTGAAGAAACTCTACTTGGTCATCAACAGAAATAAGACCATAAATATCACTCCAATTTATATCAAAGAATTTTTCCTCCAGAATACCATAATTAAAATTTCGGTAGTCCCGAAAAGTGAATGTCTGAAAGGATTCCATTATATTGAAGTCGTAAGCCAGGAAGATCATGTCGTGCATGGAAAAACATGGCGCTGAACACTAATCGTACATAAGAACCTTTGGAAAGGTCATTGACGAAAAATAAGTCAAGTAGAGTACTGGCCGTCATGTTGAATTTGGAGCATGTAAAGCAGCGGTACTCAAAACCATGTTCTAGAACATGAAGAGAAGAAAGATATAATTTAAGAGAAAATTAAAATTCTGTTTTTCTTTATATTTTACGGTTCTATTTAATTGTTTTTAAACACGAATGTTTGCCAAAATAATTTATAAAGCAAATGGATAAAAAATATTTGTATATATAATGACTTAACACTGTTTTGTTCTTGATTTAAATACGCAAAGAGAAATTTGACTGAAAAGAGATATTTCTTTTTGAGCACCGCTGATGTAAAGTAAATGATGACATAAGGGTTGTTAATGAAGCGTCCATTGTAACATTCTCCAGAAAATCTTCAAGTTGATGGAGTCTAATGTTGTTGTTGGGTCGATATATGCAACCAATCAACATTTTCTCGTTGTTAGACATTAGTTCAATGAAAATGTGTTCAATTTAATCACATTCACTTTATTTGATTCGTAACCGAGAATATAAAGTATTTTTAACAAAAAATGGCAGCGCCTCCCCCACGTGGTTCTCTGTCCGACCTATATACAGTATACCTTTGCAAATTAATTAAACTGTCGAAAATGTATCTAAATTCATCTGTTTTATTCAAAATACTTTGCGAATTTATATGACATATTTTTATCCCCTTTATTTGATTGGCTAGGATTTTTACTAAACTCTTAGTTACACCTATAGAATCTCTATCTGTGTTATTTACGGAAATCATAATAACTGGTAAACGAGGCATCAGCATTTGGTATCTGTAAGAATTGTATCTTTCAAGAGAAATATGGAGAGTATGTTATGAAATGTAAGCATGTTGGAAACAAAAGTAAGTTGTAAAAAGTAATAATATTATTCAAAACAAATAGTAGAAGACACAATAATGACAAATAATAAAAAAAAACTTAAAAAAATAATATAAAACTAGGATGACTGTTTTTGGCCCATAGCACGACCTTCATCGATGATTTTTGGGTGGTAAATGCATATTGGTTCATTGCTGGTGTGTCGCTTAACATATACAAGCCCTTTTTCTTCAGATTTATAGCGTCTTGCAAAAATTGGTAATTCATATTCGATGTGTTTTCGTTTATATAGTACGGCGAGTTTGTCGTAGAGCTTTAAAATTTACCAAAACAATTTGTGTTGGTTCTAGGATGGTTGCTATTGAAAAGCTCGTGTGGTGAAACATTGTATGTATAGGTCCACGTTTTGGTGTAGCCCCCATATAACGGACCCTTCCAATATTCGGTATTTTAATGATTTTAAAAATTGGTATTTGTAGGGTATAGGAGGTTTTAGCTCGTTTGGCGAAATATTGTATGCGTAGGTCTACGTTTTGGTATAGCCCTCACATAACGGTACCTCCCAATATTCGGGATTGTCATGATTTGACGAATTTGTCTAAAAATTGTTATTTGTAGGTCATAATGGGTTCTAGCTTGTATTGTATGCATAGGTTCACGTTTTGGTATAACCCCCCATATAACGGTACCTCCCGATATTCGGAATTTTGAAAATCCTAGTTACATTTACCCTCATAATTGTTTCAAGTTGGCTATTTTAGAAGATTTGATAGAAGATAATCCTAGAAGTATTAAATTATAATTATTATAATTATTAAAGGGGTCGCATTGTTGATAACAAGACATTTCTGGATTTCTAAATTTCTCGAAACTAAATTTACTCCGTCCGCTATCGGGTGGTCTGGGTCTTTTAGTTTGTTGATTGGTTGAATATGTATTGCTCTATTGATCTGGGTTTTAGTTAAAACGGTATTTTTCAAATAAATGCTTTACCCCGATATTATTGCCGATTGTTGAGCATGTAACCAACTCAGCATCTGAATGGGAATACGGATGGTGGACAACCATAAAAATTATCCAAATTCGCAATTTTATATGCCACTTAGAACATTTCGCTTTCGAATAAGGCTGTTGATGTTGATCCTTGTTGGGCCATTTCTTTTCCCTTATTTTCTTTTCTTATTATTTTCTTGTCAAATATATTTTTGACATTTCACTATACCTGAGGAAATTTGTTATAATGTTCTTTGTTTAAATCTTTGATTATTTTGATTTTGTGCTTAATTTAATTTTAACGCCTGTATGCATTATAGCTTTATCGTATTTTTATCCGTATTGGAAATACGATTATGGTTTCATTATTATTCTTTAGGTAGTTGCGAATGTTCGCTGTCCCGTTATTTCTAATGTTCTCTTTATTAAAACTTACACGATTTTAACCGTCATAATGCTGCCAACCGATCGTTCAATCGCCGTAATGCAATAATGTATTTTGTTGTGTTCTTCTTTCTAGACTACCTTTATGTTTATATAACTCAACTTTATAATGCATTTAAGTTTAAACTCAAAAATGCTTACTAGATATATGACAAATAAAAACCAAGCTAAGGCCGCGCCGAATTTGAAAAAGCCCAAAAATTCCGCTGAAATGAAACCCGTTTATGAAAACCTTGACCTTTATAGGTAATTCTCTGTCATAGGTTGTAATAACCATCACGTATTTTTTATCATTGGCTTCTTATATCTATAAAAGAAGAAAATTTTTGTATGTTTGTTTGTTTGTAATTTATGGACTCCAAAACCGCTGAACAGATTTTCCTGAAAATTTGCATGTATACTGCAACATCGCCTGAAAGTAACATAGGCTATATACATTTTTGAAATTCCACTTGGAGAGATATAGCATCAGAATCGGAGGTACCTTCCAAAAATTTAGATTTTGTATGCACATATCTATTGATCGACAGTCTCCAAATTTGGAATGCGTAACGGAATTTGGAACAAAAATAAATTTGCCAAATTATATTGAAATCGGTTCCGATTTGGATATAGCTCCCATATATATTTTCGGCCGATTTCACATATTTGACGCACCAATTTCAATGAAATATGAAAGTTGTGGCGGAATTTGGTGTAAAAGTAAATTTTTTAAAATTATATTTAAATCGGATGAGATTGGGATATGATTTTAATAAGAACTATTGACCCACAACGCCTTAGGCTAACACTAAAAAAACAACACAACAATTAATTTGAAATGCGCTTATTACGGGGAAGTATGTTGCTACCTCGAATTCACTAATTGCAATAGAAATGCCACTTAACTTCAAAAAATTGCAGTTTCCTGCACGCTTGGTATTTGCTATGAAATAAACAAATCCAAAGGACAAACCCTTTGCTTTTCTAATGGTTTTGTTTGTTAACGCATTAAAGTAGTTAAGTCTATTATGCATATTTTTCAAAGCAGGTCGATTAAAAGTGTTTTAAAACACCTGTACCCATATTTAAGCCGTGAGCTTCAATATTTAAACCATGGGCTTCAAATGTGTGGATGTGCTATACAAATCTATTAAAAAGTTTGTATCAATCTTATTCCCATGTAAGGGATCAAATTAATTTTTAGTATGGCAAAAATCATAGCAAAATTTTACAGTCAAATGAGCAGTAATTTGGAATTTACTGTATTTTGTACACCTCATAATTGAGGGCTGAATGATTTAAGAATAGCCAAAGTTAATTACTTTTTTAAACCCATTAACACCTTAGATTGTTTGTCCACCAAGAGGTGGACTTGAGGGGGTACTATTACATGGAAAAAATTCTAAAATTTGTAGATATGTCGAAATTTTTGTGTAAGATTTTCTCCCCGAAAATACACATTTTTAGCCAAATCCTTTGAAATATGGTAAAATCAGGAGGTACCTTTATATGGGCACTACTCCGAAACATCGACCTACATTGAAAACTTTCTTCTACCCCTTATAATCCAAGATGACAAATAGAGGCCAAATCAATCGTATAGCAGAACAACATAACATGTCAAAATGAAAAAAATCCGCGTGATTTAAATAAGTAAAAATAGTTTTATCCACCTCATAATTGAGGGCAGAATGATTTCAGAATAGTCAAGTATAATTGCTATTTTAGACCCATTACCGTAAGATGGGAATTAATTTTATTTGCCATTTAAATTGTAATTTGGAGACCCTACAAATTCCATATTTTTCATCATAGTATAATTCAATGACGATTCAACAAATATTCGGTCCCGTGCTACTTTCTTATATTTGTAATTTGTTCATGTTTTCACAATTTATTTCATATAGATGTACAATGTACAATTTATTTCATATAGATTGGGGGTTACAATTTCAATAGAATACAAAATTTTCTTTTCTGACCACACATTAGATGTGAAAGTGCACTTGGAGATACTCCAATGTGGGGACTTTACTTAAATAAATTCCTATGTGGCAATTATCTGTATGATGGTTCCCTACCCCAGGGTAGCATAAATTCAATTTTTTAGCCAAATCAATTGATGAATGTGGTCAAGACCAATATGGGCCCTACTCTGAAAATTTGAAATTATATGCGAAGAGGTTCTCTACCCCTTTAGAAACAAAGGTGCCAAATAAGGGCCAAAAATAGAAGAAAGTGGCGAAGACCCCAAAAGTAGTGGCTATATAAATACGAAATCGGGTTGTACCCTTATCCGTGAGTTATGATCGATATTATGACCTGCAAAAGCGATTTAAGGTATCTTGAAAGTTTGGGAAAAATTTCTGGAAGGATAGAAATCCTTTTCCTATTAAAAATCCCATTCGCTCTACTATTTTACACACTTTATATTTGGTATTTTACTGATTGTACTCCCAAAAAATTTCAATTTTGAGCTCTTATTAGACGGATTATTGTCACATGAAAGAAGTAGGCCCACGCTTTGAAATGAGCCTCATTAGGCTTTTTCGGTCATTTTTGTTTGTTTATGTGTGTGCGCATCTTCCAGCTGAAGCACGATGTAGGCCCTGGAGTTGAAAGGTAGATGTCAGTTAACATCCTATTTCGCACCTATTTCATTTTTTTTTTTTGTGATAAATTGTATATAGTGAAAAATTATTCTTTATTTTGTTCATAAAAAATTCACTGAATTCAATATGATAATACAAATTGAAAAAAAAATTACAAAAGAAGAATAACAAATTGAAAAAATCTTCAACTTGTTCGCTGATTTTTTACAGCAAATGTTTAAAAATCCTTACAAAGTTTGCCAATAGAATGTACTATTATTTTAAAATTCGATTCCATTGAAATTTTTTTTCGACTTTTTCCCGATTTGAGAATTTTTGCAATGAGATCTCTTTTTCGTGATTTTTTAGCGATTTTGAAAAAGTAATAATCTTTTAACTTTGGTGTAACCGCGTTAAATTATTTCGATATCATCTATTCCGTTTCGCCATCACATAATTCAGTACTACACTTCCATGTAACCCGCCATCAATTTCAGTTCTCAAGAAATCAAGTCAATTAAATAAATTGGTATTAATATTCACATTCAAAAATTTTATTTGCGCAATTTTATTTATTTTCATTTGGCCACTTTTTTCATTTTTGCCTTTTTTGCCCACTTCGCATAAAATTTTCAATTTTCGGACCACATTCATCAAATGATTTGTCTAAAAAATTTTATTTAGGCTACCCTGGGGTAGGGACACATCTTACAGATAATCATAGCCATTTATTAAAGTACAGTCCCATTAGTGTACCCCTAAGGCCACTTTCTCAACCAATGTGCAGTCAGAAAAGAACATTTTGTATCCTATTGAATTTGTAATCCCCAAGAGAATATTGGTTGGGAACACAGATTTTGGATGTACGTCTATATGAAATAAACTCCGAAATGTCAAACTGGGAGTCATTCTGTGGGAAATTGTGGCAGAAACATGAAAAAAAAAATTAAAAATATTAGAAATTACCACGGGACCGAACATCTTTTAATCGTCATTAAATTATACTATGATGAAAAATATGGACTCCAACGCACAATTTAAATGGCAAAAAAATGAATTCCATTCTTACGGTAATGGATGTAAAAGAGTAATTTTCTAATTATGAGATGGACAAAACTTAGTAACACGCAGCACGACATTCTAAACATTGGAAATACAAATTCCAAATTACAGCTAATTTAAATGGAAAATGTTTCTAAGCTCTTTACAATACCAAAAATTGAGCTGGGTTTTCACCTGAGGCTATTATAGATGTTCTATATCATATAGCTTTTTAACAATCAAATTGAAGCCTATGGAAGAAAAATACGATCAAGCTATTCAAAATATTTGAAACCGACGATAGGTGAACATCTATTATAATTTGCGTCATGAATATTTATTTCTATTTACAAATTACTATGCAGTCATTACTTATAATAAAAATTGTGCCACTTACATAAGTCAGATCTATGATTTATTATGTTTAGAAATATGTGGCTTGTTTGTTCGGGATACCGTAGTATTTAGTTGTTGCAAAATGGTCAGGCTTTATCCCTTTATTGTTGTTTTTATAAAAACAACGTTTGTTTATTAGTGGAGAACGATGGTAATGTTTACCAGGGGGTAAGGCAGGGAATACCTAGGTTTCGGAAAGAGACACCAATCCTCATCAGTTCCCTTGCTTTTGTCTGGGATATTCTCCCCAGAAGTTGTTTTATAAATAACTTCTAACATTTTTTACCCAAGTGACGAGATCGTAAGCTCAATAGAAGAGGAAATAAAGAATTAAATAAAACTAAAATTCTTTTGGAAAGTCTTCTGAATCTTACAACCGCACTTATGAACATTTACATCTTTCTCCACTTGTCATGCTTTCGTTCCAGATAAAAAACAAGGGAACTGATGAGGATTGGTGGCTCTTTCCGAAACCTAAGTATTCCCTGCCTTACCCCCTGGTAAACATTACCATCGTTCTCCACTAATAAACAAAAGTTGTTTTTATAAAAACAACAATAAAGGAATAAAGCCTGACCATTTTGCAACAACAAAATTTATTATGTTTTAAAAAATATGCATTAAAGACTAAAAGTACGGGCCAGCAACGCGGACCGGGCCAGCTAATATATATATAATTTGCAACATTTATGTATTATGTACCAAATTCCGCCTCACATTTTGAATTTCATTGCAATCGGACACATATATCGCGTTGGGTACATCAAAAATATGAAATCGGCCGAAAATATATATATGTGTTATATCCAAATCTGAACCGAATTCAATATAATTTGGCAAATTTAATTTTATTCCAAATTCCATTATGCATTCCAAATTTGCAGACTGTGTGTATGTTATTTTTACGCGATGTTGTGGCATACTTCAAATTTTCATGAAGTCTGTTAAGCGGTTTTCGATCACCATAAATTACAAACAAACATACGAAAATTTTCCTCTTTTATAGATATAGATTTCCTATTCACCAGTACCTCTGTATATTCATTATTTCATCGTATTTAATTACGTTTTGAAACCTAAATTATATGTATTATAAAGATCTTAGCAACATTTTCCAAGTCAAAGATAATTTTGAGTTCATAACATTTAGAAGACCATGTAATGAAGTATATTGTTTTGTCCTCCTCACGGTATGTATTCGTGATCTGTGTGTGCGGCTGTCCGCGATCGCAATAATTGCTCAATATTTAGGTTAATCTTTGAAATGTATACAAAATTTCTATGATGATTGGAATATGCTGTCTTATTTAGTTATGATACTACTACTAAACATTCGTTCTTTTGCATGTTTTTGTTACAATTTCTACCAAATGAACTGTAAATTGACATTTTAAGTTTTCAGTGTTATTAAGTCTATACAGGCAATAACTGTTAAAATTGGTTCCCCAAATTTGATTTAGTCAGTTTCTCGACTTTTCTATTGGCTTTTCCTAAAATTTTCCTCGTATAATCTTCCCACTGTCCAATAATCCAATAACAAATAACCGAAAGAAAATTTGAGTCAAATCGGACCAGCTGTTCTCAGTAGATGTGTAACTATACTTTTTTATACTATCTTTCTACATTTAGATTTAAAGAAATAGGCGTGGCCAGTTCCCCTGACTACAAATAGATACTTAGGGTTGGAGGGAGAGTCAACAGTACCACGTATACTAATTTTCAAACAGATATCTTCATTATTTTGGCACATGCAAGGATTTTAAGTAAATTAAAAAAATGGTGTTAAAAGTGGGAATGGCCAATTTTTATTTGCATAAAAACATAACTCGGTGTACGACGAACATTTGTAAAAAATGTTCAAATCGGTATAGCCGTTTTCAACTGATTCAACTAACAACGAACGACATTTGATTTTAATACATATAGATTAAGAAGCAGGCGTGGTCAGTTGCTTAGCGCCCTGGATGGAAAGTCAACAGTATCTCGTGTAATAATTTTCAAACCGATATCTTCATTATTTTGCAAATAAGGAATAATAAGGATTTTAAATAAATCGAAATAGTGGGCGTAAAAGCAGGCGTTGTCAATATTTTTTCTTAAAAAACATAACATAGCTTTTCTCTTTAAAAAGCCTAACTTTGATAAACAATGTTGGCTTGCAAGTATCGTCAATCTACAAATTTGGCGGTGTTCATGATTATTGCTGTTTTCCTTGTTTTGTGGTTTATTGTTGTATTCGTTTCAACTTATTTATTTAGAGTGCACAATATTTATGGCGAATGAAGGACATGTTGCAGAATCGATAGTAATTTCTAAATTGAATTTAACTATCATAAATGGCATCGGTTTATAAAACTATAGGGTCCACAACTTTTATAAAGTATGTTAAAGAGTACAAATCTTAGTCGATCAAATTATACCCGTGAGCCTCTGTTTACCATTTGCAATTACGATAGAGGTCACCAAATTTTCAAACTTAGCACATATTATTCTTAGGATGATTGATGTTACAAGAGGAATGTATTTGTTCTCATTTAAATATATCCCTCATATTATATTATCTCCTAATATAAATTGTGCTCCAATGTGGCATTTTATGATTTCAGTACACTCAAGTCTTTTTTTTATGGGATAATTAATTCACACAAGCTATGATTATAATTATAATTTAAGTTCGAAGGACTAAATTTGCCGAAGAATTTGTATGTTTTCAATTGGGGCTTGTATTGCCAATTTGGTGCACAATAAACTTGAATTCGGATAAAGATTTATATGGGAGCTATATCCAAATCTAAACCGATCTCGATAAAATTTGGCATAAGTATTTCTGAGCTGTATTTGATATATGTTCCTGAATATCGGAGGGCAAAAATAAAAAATCGGTTGAAATATATATATATATATACATAAAAATATAAATATATATTGTATTACATATATTACAATTTCTTTATATTTGGCTGGAAAACCACAAGTGGCTATCTTTAGAGCACTCCAGCATTTAAATGTGATTAAATCTTTGGAGTCTCGTACCATCGCTTACCGTGATACTGATAGCGTAACACGACGCCAAGTGGACGGACGTAAATAGCAACATCAGCAGAAATGGTTCGAAAAGTAAAGAAGCGACTTGATCGAAACCTGCATCGCAGTGGCCGAAAAATGGCTCGTGAGCTAAACATATCGCAATATTCTATTCGGCAAATATTGAAAAATGAGCTCGGGGTAAAGCCAGTGAAAATTCAAAAAGTACGAGAATTTACACCGTAGCAGAAAGAAAATAGACTCAAAAGAGCTAAAGACTTATTTCGCTTGGCCGAAAGTGGTGAACTGCGGAATTTGGTTTTCTCCGATGAGAAAACATTCGTTGTCCAGCCGCTTGTAAACAAACAAAATGATCGTGTTTACTTGCCAAAGAGGTCAGCTGAAAATGTGCACCTTCGTTTGGCCACCAGAACTCAAGCGTCGGCTATGGTGATGGTGTGGGCCGGAATTACAGCCAATGGTCGCTCTCCGCTCGTATTAATCGACCGTGGCCTCAGAATAAATGCCGAATATTATCTCGAAAATATACTGCAATATTGGCCCCAGACCTTGGACTTGGACGCGCCACCAAAGCATGGTTACCAAATGAGGTTCCTCGCTTCATTTCCAGGTCATTAGCATACAGAGAGAAAAGGAGTGGACCCAATATGGAAACCAGGGGAACTCCTTTTTCTACTCCTAATGGCTTAGATTTAGAATTAACTTATACTACCGATTATGTTCAATCCGATAAGTATGATTTTATGAGTCTTGTTGATGTGTTTGTAAAATTGAAAAAGTGATTTCGTTCCTTACCTACTCCGAAACTTTAATCAAGGCACTAATACAGATATGATCTGCTCGAAACAAAGACTGGGCTGTTGTTAATGGGCATTCTCGTTGTATGTACTCTGATATTTGTTTGTAAAGCAACTTCTCAAAAACTTTTGAAAAGAAAGATAAAATGATACTGGTCGATATTCAGTATTTGTTTTGGGCAAAGCAATTAGTTTTGCATGCTTCCAAACCATTGGATAAATGCTAGTACTCAAAATTGTATTGAAAGTGTATGTGAAGATGGGTAGCATCTGTATGAATTTTGGATCAATATTATCAGCACCAATTGCATTGGATTTTATCTGTCTGAAGCTGTATAGGACTTCGTCATTGGTAACACAGCGAAGCTCATATTGTCCCTCATCAGACAGGTCATCCAAGTTGTCGACGTAAGAGCTGTAGAAGAAGGAGTTAACTTGAACAGTTGGAATGTTTGTGAATTTTTGTTTAGCCCGTCCACATCTACATGACATGTATGAAGAGTCTGAGATTTTCCTATACCATTTAAATTATTAATTTAAACATGTGTAATAATATTCTGTTTTGGCTGTGTTAATTTCATTTTTCACTATTCTTCGTGCATATCGATATTCTTCGTGAAGATCTGGCGTTTTGTTTTGCTTCCACCTTGAGTAAGCTCTATATATCATCACGTATTTTTTATCATTGGCTTCTTATATCTATAAAAGAAGAAAATTTTTGTATGTTTGTTTGTTTGTAATTTATGGACTAAAAAACCGCTGAACAGATTTTCCTGAAAATTTGCATGTATACTGCAACATCGCCTGAAAGTAACATAGGCTATATACATTTTTGAAATTCCACTTGGAGAGATATAGCATCAGAATCGGAGGTACCTTCCAAAAATTTAGATTTTGTATGCACATATCTATTGATCGACAGTCTCCAAATTTGGAATGCGTAACGGAATTTGGAACAAAAATAAATTTGCCAAATTATATTGAAATCGGTTCCGATTTGGATATAGCTCCCATATATATTTTCAGCCGATTTCACATATTTGACGCACCAATTTCAATGAAATATGAAAGTTGTGGCGGAATTTGGTGTAAAAGTAAATTTTTTAAAATTATATTTAAATCGGATCAGATTGGGATATGATTTTAATAAGAACTATTGACCCACAACGCCTTAGGCTAACACTAAAAAAACAACACAACAATTAATTTGAAATGCGCTTATTACGGGGAAGTATGTTGCTACCTCGAATTCACTAATTGCAATAGAAATGCCACTTAACTTCAAAAAATTGCAGTTTCCTGCACGCTTGGTATTTGCTATGAAATAAACAAATCCAAAGGACAAACCCTTTGCTTTTCTAATGGTTTTGTTTGTTAACGCATTAAAGTAGTTAAGTCTATTATGCATATTTTTCAAAGCAGGTCGATTAAAAGTGTTTTAAAACACCTGTACCCATATTTAAGCCGTGAGCTTCAATATTTAAACCATGGGCTTCAAATATGTGGATGTGCTATACAAATCTATTAAAAAGTTTGTATCAATCTTATTCCCATGTAAGGGATCAAATTAATTTTTAGTATGGCAAAAAATCATAGCAAAATTTTACAGTCAAATGAGCAGTAATTTGGAATTTACTGTATTTTGTACACCTCATAATTGAGGGCTGAATGATTTAAGAATAGCCAAAGTTAATTACTTTTTTAAACCCATTAACACCTTAGATTGTGTACCATGTCGGTCTGTTTGTCCACCAAGAGGTGGACTTGAGGGGGTACTATTACATGGAAAAAATTCTAAAATTTGTAGATATGTTGAAATTTTTGTGTAAGATTTTCTCCCCGAAAATACACATTTTTAGCCAAATCCTTTGAAATATGGTAAAATCAGGAGGTACCTTTATATGGGCACTACTCCGAAACATCGACCTACATTGAAAACTTTCTTCTACCCCTTATAATCCAAGATGACAAATAGAGGCCAAATCAATCGTATAGCAGAACAACATAACATGTCAAAATGAAAAAAATCCGCGTGATTTAAATAAGTAAAAATAGTTTTATCCACCTCATAATTGAGGGCAGAATGATTTCAGAATAGTCAAGTACAATTGCTATTTTACACCCATTACCGTAAGATGGGAATTAATTTTATTTGCCATTTAAATTGTAATTTGGAGACCCTACAAATTCCATATTTTTCATCATAGTATAATTCAATGACGATTCAACAAATATTCGGTCCCGTGCTACTTTCTTATATTTGTAATTTGTTCATGTTTTCACAATTTATTTCATATAGATGTACAATTTACAATTTATTTCATATAGATTGGGGGTTACAATTTCAATAGAATACAAAATTTTCTTTTCTGACCACACATTAGATGTGAAAGTGCACTTGGAGATACTCCAATGTGGGGACTTTACTTAAATAAATTCCTATGTGGCAATTATCTGTATGATGGTTCCCTACCCCAGGGTACATAAATTCAATTTTTTAGCCAAATCAATTTATGAATGTGGTCAAGACCAATATGGGCCCTACTCTGAAAATTTGAAATTATATGTGAAGAGGTTCTCTACCCCTTTAGAAACAAAGATGCCAAATAAGGGCCAAAAATAGAAGAAAGTGGCGAAGACCCCAAAAGTAGTGGCTATATAAATACGAAATCGGGTTGTACCCTTATCCGTGAGTTATGATCGATATTATGACCTGCAAAAGCGATTTAAGGTATCTTGAAAGTTTGGGAAGAATTTCTGGAAGGATAGAAATCCTTTTCCTATTAAAAATCCCATTCGCTCTACTATTTTACACACTTTATATTTGGTATTTTACTGATTGTACTCCCAAAAAATTTTGCATTTTGAGCTCTCATTAGACGGATTATTGTCACATGAAAGAAGTAGGCCCACGCTTTGAAATGAGCCTCATTAGGCTTTTTCGGTCATTTTGGTTTGTTTATGTGTGTGCGCATCTTCCAGCTGAAGCCCGATGTAGGCCCTGGAGATGAAAGGTAGATGTCAGTTAACATCGTATTGCGCACTTATTTCATTTTCTGGTGAAAAATTGTATATAGTGAAAAGTTATTATTTATTTTGTTCACAAATATGACAATACAAATTGAAAAAAAAAAATACAAAAGAAGAATAACAAATTGAAAAAATCTTCAACTTGTTCGCTGATTTTTTACAGCAAATGTTTAAAGATCCTTACAAAGTTTGTCAATAGAATGTACTATTATTTTAAAATTCAATTCCATTGATATTTTTTTTTGAGAATTTTTGAAATCTCTTTTTTCGTGATTTTCAAAAAGTAATCTTAATCTTTTAACTTTGGTGTAACCGCTTTAAATTATTTCGATACGCGATTTTTTTGGATATTATCCTTTTCGAACAGGAAACAATTCCGAATTTGTATGAATTGTTAAAATCAGTCCAGTTATAAGCGTAGTAACTAACACAACTTTCTTTTATATATATATACTAGCTGGCCCGGTCTGCGTTGCCGGCCCGTAGTTTTAGTTTTTAATGTAAATTTTGTGTAGCATAATATTTCACAAATCTGGCTCATAAAAGTGAACAAATTTTAACATAAATATTGATCCGACTAAATAAAAATAAATACCTATGGAAGGAAGCAAAATAATTTCTGAATAGTCAAAGTTAATTACGCTTTTACACCCATTACCATAGAACCTCAGATTGCGCTTTAGAGTCCCCAAGAAGTCTATGTTCTTGTTCATAGTAAAATTCAATGACGAATCAACAATGCCCATGTTGTTGTCCGCCAATCGGTAAAAATCACTATAGATCGGCGGCCCTGGGGACTATATGAGGGCGGTACTAATATTTTTACCTATGTTAAAATTTTTATGTAAGATGGTTCTCTACTCACAAAGTAGCCTAAATACAGCAAAATCAATTGGAAAATGTGGTCAAGACCCTCGAAATAGAAAAGTCAATATGCAAAATAAAGGCCAAATCAGTTAAAAACGTGGCTAAGACCATGGTCATTGCTGAAATCAGGGATACATTCATATGAGGGTTATATCAAAACGTAGCCCAACCAATATTCTCTTGGGGGTTACAAATTCAATAGAATACAAAATTTTCTTTTCTGACCACACATTAGATGTGAAAGTGGACTTGGGGATACTCCAATGTGGGGACTTTACTTAAATAAATTCCCCAGGGTAGCATAAATACAATTTTTAGCCAAATCAATTGATGAATGTGGTCAAGACCAAAATCGGTCCTACTCTGAAAATTTAAAATTTTATGCGGAGAGGTTCTCTACCCCCTTAGAAACAAAGATTCCAAATAAAGGCCAAAATATGAAAAAAAGTGTCCAAGACCCCAAAAATAGCTTAAATCATACGATGGTTATATAAATATGAAATCGGGTTGTACCCTTATCTGTGAGTTATCATGACCTGCAAAAGCGATTTAAGGTATCTTGAATGTTTGGAAAGAATTTCTGGAAGGATAGAAATCCTTTTCTTATTAAAAGTCCCATTCGCTCTACTATTTTCCACCCTTTAAATTTGGCATTTTACTGATTGTACTCCCAAAGAATTTTGTATTTTGAGCTCTCATTGGACGGATTATTGTCACATAAAAGAAGTAGGTCCACGCTTTTAAATGAGCCCCAATAGGCTTTTTCGGTCATTTTTGTTTGTTTAAATGTGTTCGCGTCTTCAAGCTGAACCACGATGTAGGCCCTGGAGTTGAAAGGTAGATGTCAGTTAACATCCTATTTCACACTTATTTAATTTTTTTTGTGATAGATTGTATATAGTGAAAAATTATTCTTTATTTTGTTCACAAAAAATTCACTGAATTCAATATGATAATACAAATTGAAAAAAACAAATTACAAAAGAAGAATAAGAAATTGAAAAAATCTTCAACTTGTTCGCTGATTTTTTACAGCAAATGTTTAAAAATCCTTACAAAGTTTGCCAATAGAGTGTACTATTATTTTAAAATTCGATTCCATTGAAATTTTTTTTCGATTTTTTCCCGATTTAAGAATTATTACAATGAGATCTCTTTTTAGTGATTTTTAGCGATTTTGAAAAAGTAATAATTTCTTAACTTTGGTGTGACCGCGTTAAATTATTTCGATATCATCTATTCTGTTTAGCCATCACATAATTTAGTACTACACTTCCATGTAACCCGCCATCAATTTCAGCTCTCAAGAAATCAAGTCAATTAAAAAAATTGGTATTAATATTCAAATTTTAAGTTTTATTTGCGCAATTTTATTTATTTTCATTTTTGCCTTTTTTTGCCCACTTCGCAAAAAAATTTTCAATTTTCGGACCACATTCATCAAATGATTTGTCTAAAAAATTTTATTTAGGCTACCCTCGGATAAGAACACATCTTACAGATAATTATCCACATAGGCATTTATTAAAGTACAGTCCCATTAGTGTACCCCAAGGCCACTTTCTCAATCAATGTGTAGTCAGAAAAGAACATTTTGTATCCTATTGAATTTGTAATCCCCAAGAGAATATTGGTTGGGAGCACAGATTTTGGATGTACGTCTATATGAAATAAACTCCGAAATGTCAAACTGGGAGTCATTCTGTGGGAAATTGTTTATTTAAAAATATTAGAAATCACCACGGGACCGAACATCTGTTTAATCGTCATTAAATTATACTATGATGAAAAATATGGACTCCAACGCACAATTTAAATGGCAAAAAAATGAATTCCATTCTTACGGTAATGGATGTAAAAGAGCAATTTTCTTATTATGAGATGGACAAAAACTTAGTAACACGCAGCACGACATTCTAAACGTTGGAAATACAAATTCCAAATTACAGCTAATTTAAATGGAAAATGTTTCTGAGCTCTTTACAATACCAAAAATTGAGCTGGGTTTTCACCTGAGGCTATTATAGATGTTCTATATCATATAGCTTTTTAACAATCAAATTGAAGCCTATGGAAGAAAAATACGATCAGGCTATTCAAAATATTTGAAACCGACGATAGGTGAACATCTATTATAATTTGCGTCACGAATATTTATTTCTATTTACAAATTACTATGCAGTCATTACTTATAATAAAAATTGTGCCACTTACATAAGTCAGATCTATGATTTATTATGTTCTAAAAAATATGCATTAAAGACTAAAAGTACGGGCCAGCAACGCGGACCGGGCCGGCTAGTATATATATAATTTGCAGCATTTATATATTATGTACCAAATTCCGCATTGGGTACATCAACAATATGAAATCGGCCGAAAATATATATATGTGTTATATCCAAATCTGAACCGAATTCAATATAATTTGGCAAATTTAATTTTGTTCCAAATTCCATTACGCATTCCAAATTTGCACACTGTGTGTATGTTATTTTTACGCGATGTTGTGGCATACTTCAAATTTTCATGAAGTCTGTTAAGCGGTTTTCGATCACCATAAATTACAAACAAACATACGAAAATTTTCCTCTTTTATAGATATAGATTTCCTATTCACCAGTACCTCTGTATATTCATTATTTCGTCGTATTTAATTACGTTTTGAAACCTAAATTATATGTATTATAAAGATCTTAGCAACATTTTCCAAATCAAAGATAATTTTGAGTTCGTAACATTTAGAAGACCATGTAATGAAGTATATTGTTTTGTCCTCCTCACGGTATGTATTCTTGATCTGTGTGTGCGGCTGTCCGCAATCGCAATAATTGCTCAATATTTAGGTTAATCTTTGAAATGAATACAAAATTTCTATGATGATTGGAATATGCTGTCTTATTTAGTTATGATACTACTGCTAAACATTCGTTCTTTTGCATGTTTTTTTACAATTTCTACCAAATGAACTGTAATTTGACATTTTAAGTTTTCAGTGTTATTAAGTCTATACCGGTTTCTCGACTTTTCTATTGGCTTTTCTTAAATTTTCCTCGTATAATCTTTCCACTGTCCAATAATCCAATAACAAATAACCGAAAGAAAATTTGGGTCAAATCGGACCAGCTGTTCTCAGTAGATGTGTAACTATACTTTTTTATACTATCTTTCTACATTTAGATTTAAAGAAATAGGCGTGGCCAGTTCCCCTGACTACAAATAGATACTTAGGGTTGGAGGGAGAGTTAACAGTACCACGTATACTAATTTTCAAACAGATATCTTCATTATTTTGGCACATGCAAGGATTTTAAGTAAATCGAAAAAATGGTGTTAAAAGTGGGAGTGGCCAATTTTTATTTGCATTAAAACATAATTTGGGGTACGACGAACATTAGTAAAAAATGTTCAAATCGGTCCAGCCGTTTTCAACTGGTTCAAGTAACAACGAACGACATTTGATTTTAATACATATAGATTAAGAAGCAGGCGTGGTCAGTTGCTCAGCGCCCTGGATGGAAAGTCAACTCGTGTAATAATTTTAAAACCGATATCTTCATTATGTGGCGAATATAAGGATTTTAAATAAATCGAAATTGTGGGCGTAAAAGTAGGCGTGGTCAATATTTTTTCTTAAAAAACATAACATAGCTTTTCTCTTTAAAAAGCCTAACTTTGATAAACAATATTGGCTTGCAAGTATCGTCAATCTACAAATTTGGCGGTGTTCATGATTATTGCTGTTTTCCTTGTTTTGTGGTTTATTTATTTTATTATATATATATTTCAACTTATTTATTTAGAATGCACAATCGATAGTACTTTCTAAATTGAATTTAACTATCATAAATGGCATCGGTTTATAAAAGTATGGGGTCCACAACTTTTATAAAGTATGTTAAAGAGTACAAATCTTTGTCGATCAAATTATGCCCGTGAGCCTCTGTTCACCATTTGCAATTACGATAGAGGTCACCAAATTTAATATGAGTGTTTCAAACTTAGCACATATTATTCTTAGGATGATTGATGTTACAAGAGGAATATATTTGTTCTCATTTAAATATAGCCCTCATATTATATTATCTCCCAATATTCGACAACTAATTGTGCTCCAATGTGGCATTTTATGATTTCAGTACACTCAAATCTAGTCCCATATTACCTGCCGATTTAAGTATTTTAAAGGCCTCAAAAGCATTTTCGAGGTTATAAATCATTTGTTAAACCAGTAAAGAAAGTCTTAAAGTCGGGCGGGGCCGACTTTATGATACCCTACACCACTTTGCATAGTTAGTAGGGCTCCACACAACAATTAAAAGTTTTTACGGGATAATTAATTCATACAAGCTATGATTATAATTATAGTTTAAGTTCGAAGGACTAAATTAGCCGAAGAATTTGTATCTCTTCAATTGGGGCTTGTATTGCAAATTTGGTGCACAAAAAACTTGAATTCGGATAAGGATGTATATGGGAGCTATATCCAAATCTAAACCGATCTCTGAGCTGTATTTGATATATGTCCCTGAATATCGTTGTTCAGCCGTAATATGCACGGCTGTGGGGAACAAATATAACAAATCGGGTGAACAGTATATATGGGAGCTATAGCTATATCTGAACCGATCTTTACGAAATTTGACGTACTAGACTGCTAGACAAAATTCGTCGTAAGTGCCAAATTTCACCCCGTTTGGTCTAATATTACACGTTTGGTGCACAATAAAAATCGGACGAAGTTATATATGGGAGCTATACCTAAATCTGTACCAATCTCTATAAAATTTAGCAAAGTTATTTCTGAGCTGTACTTGATATATTTCTAGAAATATTGTTGTTACAGAGTGCATATTACGGCTGCGGAGAACGAAAATAAAAAATCGGTTGAAAAATATATATGGGAGCTATAGCTATATCTGAACCGATTTCGATCAAATTTGGCATACTTATTTTCAGGCCTAGTTTGGTTGTATGTGCAAATCGGACGAAGATATACAGTTGCGGTCAAAATAATAGTAGTGGCTTTATAAGAATATTATTTTGTTTTGTAGATTCTGTGTTTGCTTCTCTTATCCTCTTTTCTTTTTTCCACTTCATAGTCTCGTGTAACAACAACATAAAATGTACCGTTATTTTTGCATACCATTGTTGTTGTTATAATGAAAATATGAAAAAGAACAACGATTTTGGCAGTCAATATAATAGTAGTGCTGTCAGAAGTCACAGATTTTTTCTATCATACACAGTTTTTTACTAGTTTTCAGTGTCTACAGGTAAAAATAATTTATTTTAATTACAATAGGTATATTTTTCAAAAATATTTTATTTAGATTTTTTTTAAAAGTGGGGCGTGGCGTGCATTGTACTGTAGAAAAACGATTGTTGATAAGAAAGCTGATTTCGGAGGGTAAATCGTATAAAGAAGTGCAAAATATTATAGGTTGCTCACCGACAATGGTACGCAATGCTATAAAATACCCTCCCACTAGTGAAACACGTGGCCGTCCTCCAGTAGTATTAAAAAAAGGTGTTGCACGAATAGTAAGGTATTCAAAACAAAACCCCTTTGCTGCTGCTACCGAAATAAAAGACGAACTTGCTGTGGAAGCTAGCGTTGAAACTATTCGCAGACGTCTTCGAGATGCAAATTTGGCGGCGCGAAGCCCACGAAAAGTGCCGTTGTTGAAGAAAATGCATGTAGATAAGCGACTAAAATTTGCTAAGGAGCATCTGGATTGGCCCATTGAAAAATGGAGGAATATTTTGTGGACTGATGAGTCAAAAATTGTTCTATATGGCGGGAAAGGCTCACGAGCTTACGTAAGACGGCCTCCTAATTCAGAATATAATCCAAAATTTACGTTAAAAACTGTAAAACATGGAGGATCCAGTGTAATGATATGGGGATGTTTTTCTTTCTACGGAGTTGGACCAATATACTGGATAAAAGATATCATGGATCGCCACCTGTACGTCAAAATATTACAGGAAGTAATGCTTCCATATGCTGAGGATGAAATGCCTTTGATTTGGACTTTCCAACAGAACAACGATCCAAAGCACACCAGCCTTCTTGCAAAACAGTGGTTTGCAGAAAACAACATAAGGGTAATGGAATGGAGAATTTATGGTGTGATGTAAAGGCCGTGGTTGCGCAAAGAAAACCTACAAGTAACAGCACATTGTGGGATGTTGTTAAGGATGCATAGGAGTCAATTCCTGTTGAAAGGTGCCAAAATTTGGTGAACTCCATGCCTCGACGCTGTGCCGCTGTAACTGCGAATAAAGGGTTTGCCACTAAATACTGACTTAAATGCCTAACTTTTGAAATGAAATACCCCACCTATTATTTATTTTAGTTATTAATATCCATTAAATCAATAACACTACTATTATTTTGACCGACTATATTTGAATTAAATTAAATATTTTTAAGTTTATATAGTGAACTTGAATTAAATTTATGTTTTTCTTGTATTTTAACTTTAAGTTATAAAACTAACGATGTTAAAAAAATAAAATTTCAAAACATTTATAAATATTTGAAGCCCTTTTTACTTATTTAACATTGTTGCAATACCTACTACTATTATTTTGACCGCAGCTGTATATGGGAGCCATATCTAAATTTTGACTGATTATCCTCTATTTCAATAGGGTTCGTCCTTGGGCCAAACGAAAGACTTGTGCAAGATTTCATCTCAATCGAATAATAAATGCGACCTGAACTTTGTTTACAAAAATACATGGACAGACGGGCATAACACCAAAAGGAACTATGGGTCTATCTCGTTTCCTTCTCCATGTTACAAGCAAATGCACAAAGCCACTATGTGGTGTAGAGTATAAAAAATTAGTCTACCTGATGAATTATTTCCTATTGATCAGTTTCAAACCTCAATAGTCAGTATTATAAAGGATTTAGCAATATTTTCCAAATCAAAAGTAATCTTGAATTCGTAACTTTTAGAAGACCATGTTTGTGCAAAATCATATGTCAATTAATCTATATCCCCCTGTGTATGTGGTCGTTCGTTAAGATCGCAATAAAGGCGAAATATTTGGGTTTATTTGAACATTTAAACAATATTCCTAGGAAGTTAGAATGTATACATTTCGTTTAGGTATAATAAAACCGCTGAACATTCGTCCTTTTTATGTTTTTGTTATAATATCTACCGAATTAACTGTAATTTGACATTTAAAGTTTTCAGTATTGTGAAATCAATACGGGCAATAACTGTTTACTATTCAATTTACTATTGTTCCTCATTAGGAATAGCCCCAAATTTAAAAGTACGTTGAGATTTTAAATGTTTTTATGCTTTAAGAAGTATTTTTAATCAAAACTGTATAGAATATATGGAAAATTTCTCTATTTAGAATTTTCAATTCCAAAGGGCATTCTGAAACAATTCTATACAAAATTCCATATCAAAATAGAAAAGTCAAGTTTTTCAATTCCTCAATTTTTCTAGGGGCTTTTCTCAAAAATTTTCATTCATGAAAACGTTTCCACTGTAATTACAAATAACCAAAAGGAACATTTGAGTCAAGTCGGCCAAGCCGTTCACACCTGATTTGTTACTACACTTTTTCAAATTTTCTACAAACAGATGCCTAAGGTTGGAGCGAGAGTAAAGAGTACGTCATATACTAACTATGGAACAAATATCTTCAATATTTTGGCAAATATTATATATTTTCTTTGCATAAAAACCAAACTCGTGGTAGGACGAACATTTTAAAAGAATATTCAAATCCGTCCAGCCGTTTTCAATTGATTCAATTGCCAACGAAAAAAATTAATTTATATATATATATATATATATATATATATATATATATATATATATATATATATATATATATATATATATATATATATATATATATATATATATATATATATATATATATATATATCTATATATATATATATATATATATATATATATATATCGATTAAAAAATTGGCGTGGTCAGTTCCTCAGCCCCAAATAAATACTTAGGGTGGGATGGAATGCCAACAGTATCTAGTGTAATAATTTTCAAACCGATATCTTCATTATTTTGGCAAATATTACATATTTTTTCTTTAAAAACCTAACTCGGGGTATGACGAACGTTTGTACAAAAAATAATGCAAATAAGTCCAGGCGTTCTCAACTGATTCCATTACCAACAAACAACAATTGATTTTTATTCCCTCCACCATACCTAGTATGGAGGGTAAATTAAGTTCGTCATTCCATTTGTAACTCATCGAAATAATAATTTTAAACCCAACAAAGTATATATATTCTTTTTATGGGTAAAGTTCTAAGATGGTTCAGCCCTGTACGTCCGTCTGTTGTAATCACGCTGCAGTCAAAAAAATATATACTTATATAGCCCCCATATAACGGTAACGTTAAATTGTCTTAAAATCCACAAAAGGAGTTCCTGAAGAGTACTTTACCCCTACTAGAAGATAATTATCTAAATAGTTCCACGTTTTAGTATAGCGCCCATGTAACGGTACGCCAAGATATAGCTTTTTCAGATTAAATGAAACCTTTTGCAATTGAAATGAAACCATTTGCAGCGGAAATGAAACCTTTTGCAGTGGAAATGAAAACTTTTGCAGCGGAAATGAAACCTTTTGCAACCGAAATGAAACCTTTTTCAACCAAAATGAAACTTTTTGCAAATCAAATGAAACTTTTAGTTGTATAGGAGGAAAAATAAAAAATACATAGTTAAAGAGGATTTTTTCTTGATTATTAATATCTATGTTTTTATATTATTTCTTAAGTTTTCATTTTCACTGCAAAAGGTTTCATTTCCGCTGCAAATGGTTTCAATTCAATTGCAAACGGTGTCATTTAATCTGAAAATGCTATAACGGTTTTGATTTAAGTGGTATTTTCCGAAGGAATTGAATTTTTTCAAGTTTCTTCCAAATGGTGGGGGGTATAAAAAGCTATGTATATATTTCTCTATTCACTTGTATTCATGTGAGCCTATGACACAAATTAATTAAGCAGGACCACATCTTCGTATAGCCCCTTCTTGCAATATAATTTACTGGACAGAAACAGAAAGGATAATCCGATTTTGCTCTCACTTTGCAAATCATGAAACGCGAAATTAACATCTAATTCCATTTAGACTTGGTACATCTCAGTATTTCCATCAACACAAGATCTGTTACAAAGAGGATAGAAATCGGATCATTGCTTCTGGCAAATCCCACACAAAGGGTCAATATTTTGAATAATTATAACTCTTATAAAAAACTAAAAATAGTAATAACATACAAGGGAAATGATTTAAAATGTCTTATGTATGCCGGATCCATGTTCATGTTTGTTGTACAAGGACGAACAACAATAATTATGAATACTAGACAACACAACAAGTAAGCAGACGATACTTACGTGTTGCTAATTAGATACTGGTTTTGTAGGTAAATGAAACACTTGATGTAATAAAAAGACTTTGGCGGTTTAAATATAATTTTATTGTAAAAACAATTCTGTTTTTTTTGGCAAAAGTTTTGCTTCTTGCTTCTTCTTTCTTAGTGATCGTTCTTCCTTCCGATTGTTGGCTTATCGATGTTATGAACCAGGAACCTCAACATTCCGGGCCTCTTGCACTGGTGCAACATATTGAAGTGTATACTCAAATTATCTCCATAGTAATCTCCTTCATCGAGTTAAATATGTATTTAGGCCAATTTTTTCGGATGGATATTGACAAAACTAACCAAATTTATTTCCATCAAATGTACTTGTTTCTTTAAAGCAAGAAATTTGCACCATATTCAACATGGACTTAGAGCAATTATTAATCTTCAATATTGTTTCCAAATTCATTTCACAATATCTTTTTTTCTTTTGAGTAACTTCTTGTGACAAATTACCACCTCTAGTGGAACATTTCGAAATAATTTTATGATTTTTTATATTTTGAGGGATCAGTTATGAATATTGATCGCTTTTGTAACCCTCTCTAGTGGCTACGTATCATTATTATCATCATTTTCTTAATTCATAATTGACATCAGCAAGTTTTTTCTTTGAAGGAATGGAAGAATTCCAAGAATATTATTTCAGGTGTTTTGCGTTGTTTTGTCTTCAGTCACCTCTAGTGACTTATATATATATCGTAAAAAATCATTTACAGAAATTTATTATCAATCATCCACCTCTAGTGAACAATTTTAGTATGTCTTTAATTTTAATATATTTTAAATTTTCATATTTTTGTAGTCACCAGTGACTAAATTTCTTTAACGGTTGATTTGCAATTACATGATCACCAGTTAATGTGTCTGCTACACAAGTTTCAAATGTATAATACCTGTCAATCGCAATAAGCTATTTCGAATTTATAGGTGATTATATATTTGAAAAATTCGATCAATAAATATTATTGAAGATTCTACATTTTTTTACATTTTTACATTTTATTCTTCAATGTCATTAATAAAAGCTTGTGCAAATTAATGAAATTAAATTTTGCAATTAAATTAAATAATGCAATAGCCAAATAACACCATTTTATGTTTCTATTAATTTTCAAGTCCCAGATCAGGCGAATAGACTTGTACTCCATATCTCGTATTTGCTTTAAATGGTTGGATAACTTTATTGCTGGTGTGGCACTACTCTTTTATATTTTTTATTTAACATTTTATTGTTGCCTATATTTCCATCGTGGTTAACTATAGGACCATAGATATACCATCCAAAGATGGAATTTTGAGCTATCATACTCTCAAACACATTTGTTTTAGTTCCATTCAAAATTATAAAGAGTAAAATATTACTACCTGTTAACATATCAACTTCACGTGATTGAAGGAAAAAAGGATCTGCAAGTTTTAGATCACGGATTTCATTTAGTTTAGACATTTGAATGAATTCAATTGGATTCTTTCTTGTTATATTCTCAATAACCAAAGCGTTCACTCCAATCATATTGTTTGCATTTCCACGTAATGTAAAGTTGCATATTTTTTTCGTATATGCAACTACTGAACCATTTATTCCGCTAATATTGAAGTTAGACTCACTTGATCCACTCCCAATTCTTTTTGCTACTTTACTTGTTATAAATGATCGTTTAGATCCAGAATCTAATAAAGCTCTAATTGTGAAGGGTTTACCATTGCACTTTATTTTTACAAGCGCAATTGGTAACAAAACATCATCACCACTAATTGCTAAATTTAATTGTGTGTTAGAGCTTTGCGGGGTACAATTCGAAGTACAGGGCATATTATTTGTCGTGCCATGAATTATTCTTTGAATGTCTGAAGTTCTATGTGATGTAGGACTTCTTTGTTGGGTTTCAGCGTTTTCTATATGCAACTTTGTCTGATGGTTTTTCTTACAATATAAACATCGGTGTGCACTGAAACATTCCCTTGTGTTATGTCCACTCTTTAAACAAATTTTACATAAACTTTCTTCCCTTATCATAAACTTTGTATTCCCAATTCTCTGACTGACACTCATGTTATTGAAGCTTGAACAATTTTTTAGTATGTGATTTTTATTACACAAAGCACATATATTTGATATTATCGATTGCGCATTTTGATGCGAGTGAAACTCAGGATTAAAAGCGGATGAAGTTGATGCATTTCTAAGACAATCCATTCTTTCTAGGACTCGATGTCTGTTTTTTAAGGAAGTTCTCCATTTGTGACATTTGGGCAGCTCAAGGGGTCAAAGTTTCAACAGGAAGCTTTGTTGAACACATATGTATTAAAATAGAGTTCCATTGGTTCACTTCTATCTTATGAGCTTTTAATTTAGCCAAGCAGTCACTAACTGTCGATTGAATTCTTTTAATACCTTTGCTAGATTCAACCGTTGCTGCAGAAAGATTGAATAATATCTTCAGTTGGTCATCAACTAGTACCCTAACATTTTAGTATCGCACCGATAATACTTCCCATGCTAACGAACAATGTTGATAAAGGGTACCGATCTACAATCTTACCAGCCTCACCTTTAGTTTTATTGCGCAAATGATAAAATTTTGCGCTGGTGTGAGTCTGGGATGATTTCCATAAATAGCCGTAAACATATCTCTAAATGTTGGCCATTCTTCATAACTTCCGTAGAAGTCTTGAGTGTCACAAAGTGGCACTTTAATACAAATATCCGACACATCAAATACATTCGTGTCAGTCTTCATCTATTGATTCTAATTTTGTTTCTATTAAAGAATCAGACAGCTCGTTCTCTTCTGCGCTTCCTATTTTAATGCAAGTTTGCATGAGGTTTTCGGTCTCGCATTCAAATCTAGCATACATTTTAGAACCATTTTGTAATATTAATTTATTTTATTTGCGTAATTTATTTAATTAGCTTTTATATTTTCATAATATTAAATGATATTTTTAAATTATTTGTATTATTTATGAATTTTATAATTTTTGAATATACAAACATTTCAACTTTCAATTTATTTATGAATTTAGAAATAAATGAATTTGTGTAAAATTTCAAATGTGTTTGTATTGTATATTCTTGTTTTCTCAATAAATTTTGTCTGATTATCCTCTATTTCAATAGGGTTCGTCCTTGGGCCAAACGAAAGACTTGTGCAAGATTTCATCTCAATCGAATAATAAATGCGACCTGAACTTTGTTTACAAAAATACATGGACAGACCGACGGGCATAACACCAAAAGGAACTATGGGTCTATCTCGTTTCCTTCTCCATGTTACAAGCAAATGCACAAAGTCATAATACCCTTACCACTATGTGGTGTAGAGTATAAAAAATTAGTCTACCTGATGAATTATTTCCTATTGATCAGTTTCAAACCTCAATAGTCAGTATTATAAAGGTTTTAGCAATATTTTCCAAATCAAAAGTAATCTTGAATTCGTAACTTTTAGAAGACCATGTTTGTGCAAAATCATATGTCAATTAATCTATATCCCCCTGTGTATGTGGTCGTTCGTTAAGATCGCAATAAAGGCGAAATATTTGGGTTTATTTGAACATTTAAACAATATTCCTAGGAAGTTAGAATGTATACATTTCGTTTAGGTATAATAAAACCGCTGAACATTCGTCCTTTTTATGTTTTTGTTATAATATCTACCGAATTAACTGTAATTTGACATTTAAAGTTTTCAGTATTGTGAAATCAATACGGGCAATAACTGTTTACTATTCAATTTACTATTGTTCCTCATTAGGAATAGCCCCAAATTTAAAAGTACGTTGAGATTTTAAATGTTTTTATGCTTTAAGAAGTATTTTTAATCAAAACTGTATAGAATATATGGAAAATTTCTCTATTTTTTCAATAAGAATTTTCAATTCCAAAGGGCATTCTGAAACTATTCTATACAAAATTCCATATCAAAATAGAAAAGTCAAGTTTTTCAGTTATTTGTCGTGCCATGATTTATTCTTTGAATGTCTGAAGTTCTATGTGATGTAGGACTTCTTTGTTGGGTTTCAGCGTTTCCTATGTGCAACTTTGTCTGATGGTTTTTCTTACAATATAAACATCAGAATAAATTTTTTTAATGCTTTGAGAAGTATTTTTAATCAAAACTGTATAGAATATATGGAAAATTTCTCTATTTAGAATTTTCAATTCCAAAGGGCATTCTGAAACAATTCTATACAAAATTCCATATCAAAAAAGAAAAGTCAAGTTTTTCAATTCCTCAATTTTTCTAGGGGCTTTTCTCAAAAATTTTCATTCATGAAAATGTTTCCACTGTAATTACAAATAACCAAAAAGAACATTTGAGTCAAGTCGGCCAAGCCGTTCACACCTGATGTGTTACTATACTTTTTCAAATTTTCTACAAACAGACGCCTAAGGTTGGAGCGAGAGTAAAGAGTACGTCATATACTAACTATGGAACAAATATCTTCAATATTTTGGCAAATATTATATATTTTCTTTGCATAAAAACTAAACTCGTGGTAGGACGAACATTTTAAAAGAATATTCAAATCCGTCCAGCCGTTTTCAATTGATTCAATTGCCAACGAACAATAATTAATTTATATATATATATATATATATATATATATATATATATATATATATATATATATATATATATATATATATATATATATATATATATATATATATATATATATATATATATATATATATATATATATATATATATATATATATATATATATATATATATATATATATCCATTACCAACCAACAACAATTGATTTTTATTCCCTCCACCATACCTAGTATGGAGGGTAAATTAAGTTCGTCATTCCATTTGTAACTCATCGAAATAATATTTTTAAACCCAACAAAGTATATAAATTCTTTTTATGGGTAAAGTTCTAAGATGGTTCAGCCCTGTACGTCCGTCTGTTGTAATCACGCTACAGTCAAAAAAATATATACTTATATAGCCCCCATATAACGGTAACGTTAAGTTGTCTTAAAATCCACAAAAGGAGTTCCTGAAGAGTACTTTACCCCTACTAGAAGATAATTATCTAAATAGTTCCACGTTTTAGTATAGCGCCCATGTAACGGTACGCCAAGATATAGCATTTTCAGATTAAATGAAACCTTTTGCAATTGAAATGAAACCATTTGCAGCGGAAATGAAACCTTTTGCAGTGGAAATGAAAACTTTTGCAGCGGAAATGAAACCTTTTGCAACCGAAATGAAACCTTTTGCAACTGAAATGAAACTTTTTGCAAATCAAATGAAACTTTTAGTTGTATAGGATGAAAAATAACAAATACATAGTTAAAGAGGATTTTTTCTTGATTATTAATATCTATGTTTTTATATTATTTCTTAAGTTTTCATTTTCACTGCAAAAGGTTTCATTTCCGCTGCAAATGGTTTCAATTCAATTTCTCTATTCACTTGTATGTGAGCCTATGACACAAATTAATTAAGCAGGACCACATCTTCGTATAGCCCCTTCTTGCAATATAATTTACTGGACAGAAACAGAAAGGATAATCCGATTTTGCTCTCACTTTGCAAATCATGAAACGCGAAATTAACATCTAATTCCATTTAGACTTGGTACATCTCAGTATTTCCATCAACACAAGATCTGTTACAAAGAGGATAGAAATCGGATCATTGCTTCTGGCAAATCCCACACAAAGGGTCAATATTTTGAATAATTATAACTCTTATAAAAAACTAAAAATAGTAATAACATACAAGGGAAATGATTTAAAATGTCTTATGTATGCCGGATCCATGTTCATGTTTGTTGTACAAGGACGAACAACAATAATTATGAATACTAGACAACACAACAAGTAAGCAGACGATACTTACGTGTTGCTAATTAGATACTGGTTATGTAGGTAAATGAAACACTTGATGTAATAAAAAGACTTTGGCGGTTTAAATATAATTTTATTGTAAAAACAATTCTGTTTTTGTGGCAAAAGTTTTGCTTCTTGCTTCTTCTTTCTTAGTGATCGTTCTTCCTTCCGATTGTTGGCTTATCGATGTTATGAACCAGGAACCTCAACATTCCGGGCCTCTTGCACTGGTGCAACATATTGAAGTGTATACTCAAATTATCTCCATAGTAATCTCCTTCATCGAGTTAAATATGTGTTTAGGCCAATTTTTTCGGATGGATATTGACAAAACTAACCAAATTTATTTCCATCAAATGTACTTGTTTCTTTAAAGCAAGAAATTTGCACCATATTCAACATGGACTTAGAGCAATTATTAATCTTCAATATTGTTTCCAAATTCATTTCACAATATCTTTTTTTCTTTTGAGTAACTTCTTGTGACAAATTACCACCTCTAGTGGAACATTTCGAAATAATTTTATGATTTTTTATATTTTGAGGGATCAGTTATGAATATTGATCGCATTTGTAACCCTCTCTAGTGGCTACGTATCATTATTATCATCATTTTCTTAATTCATAATTGACATCAGCAAGTTTTTTCTTTGAAGGAATGGAAGAATTCCAAGAATATTATTTCAGGTGTTTTGCGTTGTTTTGTCTTCAGTCACCTCTAGTGACTTATATATATATCGTAAAAAATCATTTACAGAAATTTATTATCAATCATCCACCTCTAGTGAACAATTTTAGTATGTCTTTAATTTTAATATATTTTAAATTTTCATATTTTTGTAGTCACCAGTGACTAAATTTCTTCAACGGTTGATTTGCAATTACATGATCACCAGTTAATGTGTCTGCTACACAAGTTTCAAATGTATAATACCTGTCAATCGCAATAAGCTATTTCGAATTTATAGGTGATTATATATTTGAAAAATTCGATCAATAAATATTATTGAAGATTCTACATTTTTTTACATTTTTACATTTTATTCTTCAATGTCATTAATAAAAGCTTGTGCAAATTAATGAAATTAAATTTTGCAATTAAATTAAATAATGCAATAGCCAAATAACACCATTTTATGTTTCTATTAATTTTCAAGTCCCAGATCAGGCGAATAGACTTGTACTCCATATCTCGTATTTGCTTTAAATGGTTGGATAACTTTATTGCTGGTGTGGCACTACTCTTTTATATTTTTTATTTAACATTTTATTGTTGCCTATATTTCCATCGTGGTTAACTATAGGACCATAGATATACCATCCAAAGATGGAATTTTGAGCTATCATACTCTCAAACACATTTGTTTTAGTTCCATTCAAAATTATAAAGGGTAAAATATTACTACCTGTTAACATATCAACTTCACGTGATTGAAGGAAAAAAGGATCTGCAAATTTTAGATCACGGATTTCATTTAGTTTAGACATTTGAATGAATTCAATTGGATTCTTTCTTGTTATATTCTCAATAACCAAAGCGTTCACTCCAATCATATTGTTTGCATTTCCACGTAATGTAAAGTTGCATATTTTTTTCGTATATGCAACTACTGAACCATTTATTCCGCTAATATTGAAGTTAGACTCACTTGATCCACTCCCAATTCTTTTTGCTACTTTACTTGTTATAAATGATCGTTTAGATCCAGAATCTAATAAAGCTCTAATTGTGAAGGGTTTACCATTGCACTTTATTTTTACAAGCGCAATTGGTAACAAAACATCATCACCACTAATTGATAAATTTAATTGTGTGTTAGAGCTTTGCGGGGTACAATTCGAAGTACAGGGCATATTATTTGTCGTGCCATGAATTATTCTTTGAATGTCTGAAGTTCTATGTGATGTAGGACTTCTTTGTTGGGTTTCAGCGTTTTCTATATGCAACTTTGTCTGATGGTTTTTCTTACAATATAAACATCGGTGTGCACTGAAACATTCCCTTGTGTTATGTCCACTCTTTAAACAAATTTTACATAAACTTTCTTCCCTTATCATAAACTTTGTATTCCCAATTCTCTGACTGACACTCATGTTATTGAAGCTTGAACAATTTTTTAGTATGTGATTTTTATTACACAAAGCACATATATTTGATATTATCGATTGCGCATTTTGATGCGAGTGAAACTCAGGATTAAAAGCGGATGAAGTTGATGCATTTCTAAGACAATCCATTCTTTCTAGGACTCGATGTCTGTTTTTTAAGGAAGTTCTCCATTTGTGACATTTGGGCAGCTCAAGGGGTCAAAGTTTCAACAGGAAGCTTTGTTGAACACATATGTATTAAAATAGAGTTCCATTGGTTCACTTCTATCTTATGAGCTTTTAATTTAGCCAAGCAGTCACTAACTGTCGATTGAATTCTTTTAATACCTTTGCTAGATTCAACCGTTGCTGCAGAAAGATTGAATAATATCTTCAGTTGGTCATCAACTAGTACCCTAACATTTTCGTATCGCACCGACAATACTTCCCATGCTAACGAACAATGTTGATAAAGGGTACCGATCTACAATCTTACCAGCCTCACCTTTAGTTTTATTGCGCAAATGATAAAATTTTGCGCTGGTGTGAGTCTGGGATGATTTCCATAAATAGCCGTAAACATATCTCTAAATGTTGGCCATTCTTCATAACTTCCGTAGAAGTCTTGTGTGTCACAAAGTGGCACTTTAATACAAATATCCGACACATCAAATACATTCGTGTCAGTCTTCATCTATTGATTCTAATTTTGTTTCTATTAAAGAATCAGACAGCTCGTTCTCTGCTGCGCTTCCTATTTTAATGCAAGTTTGCATGAGGTTTTGGTCTCGCATTCAAATCTAGCATACATTTTAGAACCATTTTGTAATATTAATTTATTTTATTTGCGTAATTTATTTAATTAGCTTTTATATTTTCATAATATTAAATGATATTTTTAAATTATTTGTATTACTTATGAATTTTATAATTTTTGAATATACAAACATTTCAACTTTCAATTTATTTATGAATTTAGAAATAAATGCATTTGTGTAAAATTTCAAATGTGTTTGTATTGTATATTCTTGTTTTCTCAATAAATGTTTATTTTTTAAACTTTAAGAGAAGTATTAACATTATTAATTTTTAGATTTATATACATATGTTGTTGATTTATGTGCTTTTTTAATTAAGATTTATTTTTATGTATTTGTTCCTTGTAATTTTAATTTTTGTTATAATTCGATTGTTTGATTATTATTGTGATATTCAATGTATGTACTATGCTTTGTACGTTACGTTACTCGCCACACTAACTACACAACTCTTTTTCACCACACTAGCTGAACTATAGTCGAACATTGGCAGAAGACAGATCGATCACACATAACAATAATTGTGTTCCAGAACCTGCAAATTAGTACTAATTAGCACTAATTCTGCTACAACGCGTTCCCGTACTCCAAAAACTAGCAAAACTTGCTGCTCTCTCGAGAAAAAAATGGCGCTGAGTCGTGCACATTTCTGCTTGTTTTAGCTACATGAATTTGGCCGAGCAGAAATGTGCATATTGTAAATTTGACATTTAATTGGCAGGGCTAACAAGGTTGAAAAATGTATTGATACATTTCAATAAAGAATATGATCAACTTGAAAACTAAAGGAAAAACTAATATTTGTCGTGCAAAAAACAAAAAGAGAAAATATGGAGCAACTGATGTATTCACTTTTGGATGATTCCAGCAGTGAAGAGGACTGGCTGAATGAGGAATCGGATTATTAATTATTATTATAAATTATTAATTTTAACTTATCGTCTTCAATACTCATTTTTTAAATGTTGGCGCTCTTTTCAGTAAGGTTTCACCAGTCCGATTTAGGCTGTTTACTTTTGGAATATTGAATTTTGGCATTTTATCGCATTTCTGCTAATTTTCCGTTCCCTTATTTTTTGAGCAAACCTAAATGAGAATGACATTTCGAACTGTTCTCTCTTCTGCTGGTTTTACTACTAAAAAAGTACTGGAATACAACTAATAAAACATATGGCAAAAGCTTGTTTCATTTGTTGTAACTCACGAATGAAATCAAAATAAATGTTACAAAAATGATGCAGCAAAGTGAGAGTGACGTATTTTTTTGAATGATGTAAGTGTATGTGTTGATTTTAATTAAACAAAAGAGTTTTTCTCTTTAAAATGTCTTTGTTGTTTATTTGGCAACAAGAACAAAAGCAAAGGCGCCAAACTAGAAATGTGAAGTGAATTGCTTTGAACAATGTTTTCTTAATTTTTTTCTTGCAAATCAGCCGATTCTTTTTATAAAGGCTTCGAAAGACCATGTACAAGTTCCGATACAGGCGTATGGACTTGTAGGGGTTCCAAATCTACAGAATAAATTTAGAACCGAAAGTATTTGCTGCACAAGGACGAACAACAAAAATTATGAATACTAGACAACACAACAAGTAGGCATAAGATACTTACGTGTTGCTTATTAGATACTGGTGGCGTAGGTAAATAAAACACTTGTTTTAATCAAAGACTCTCTATTCTTGCGGCAAAAGTTTTGCTTCTTGCTTCTTCTTTCTTAATGATCGTTCTTCCTTGATCACAATAGTTAATTGTTGAGGTATCGATTGTTGGCTTATCGGTGTTATGAACAAGGAACCTCAACAATTTTATTCCTACAAGTTTCGGTCCACTTAGGATCAATCGAAGTGCCTCTCTTCCACCCAATTACTTGTTTCTGACGCAATATTCTTAATGCACATATTAGGAAATTTTAAGTGGGGGTTTGGTATCGACCCTGCCAAGCATTTTGGATGGCCATCGGATAACAGTTAGCGGAAAAATGGGCCCCAATTTTTGTGAGAAAAATACCAAAATGTCTATTCCACCGAAATGCTGAAAGCGAATTCCAGGCGAATTAAGATATAGACGAATGGCGCACTTCACATATTTTTACAACAAATCATAAACCTAGAGATGAAAAATTTGGTTCCAGATCCATGAAGGTTATTTGGAGGGAGGACCAATGAGGTCCAATATCTATTTTTAAATTTAATATGATTTTATTAAAATGCATAATGTCCTGCTACGTGAAAATTAGAGACCGAATGATAATTAGAATGAGATTGTTTGTAATCTTTAAACTTTCGCAACCTTTTTTAACCTTTTCAATCCGCATCTAATGTAAAGAAGTGAATTCATATTGTATATCTTTTATTTCTAATTTCTACTTTTAAAAGGTTCATGCCACTGAAAACACTTCCAACTTCTGCGTTACTAAACTAAAACTAGACAAAATCTTGAACGGGTTTTTATTTAAACCATTTTTAAATTCTTATACACATATCCAAAAATAAATCGTTGCGTTTATGTTTGCCCATTCATATGTACTTAGCTTTTGCCATTGCTTTTCTAAAATAGTAATTTCGTTCAAAATGTTCAGTTAATTTAATTTTTTAGATTTAAGACAAATTAGATTTATAAGAAAGTACTAAAATATAAGAAAATTTTTGGACAAACAAATGCTAAATTAGTAATTTCAAAAAGCTAAGAAAAATGCTAAATGAAAATTTTGCTGCTAAATACAAAAAACAAACGCTAATTTTAGCTGCAAAAATGCTAAAATGGCCGCATTGGGCAAATCCGTGGAATAATGTAGCAAATTACGAATTTCAGGAGTGTATGTATTGATTTTAATTAAACAAAAGAGTTTTTCTCTTTAAAATGTCTTTGTTGTTTATTTGGCAACAAGAACAAAAGCAAAGGCGCCAAACTAGAAATGTAAAGTGAATTGCTTTGAACAATGTTTTCTTAATTTTTTTCTTGCAAATCAGCCGATTCTTTTTATAAAGGCTTCGAAAGACCATGTACAAGTTCCGATACAGGCGTATGGACTTGTAGGGGTTCCAAATCTACAGAATAAATTTAGAACCGAAAGTATTTGCTGCACAAGGACGAACAACAAAAATTATGAATACTAGACAACACAACAAGTAGGCATAAGATACTTACGTGTTGCTTATTAGATACTGGTGGCGTAGGTAAATAAAACACTTGTTTTAATCAAAGACTCTCTATTCTTGCGGCAAAAGTTTTGCTTCTTGCTTCTTCTTTCTTAATGATCGTTCTTCCTTGATCACAATAGTTAATTGTTGAGGTATCGATTGTTGGCTTATCGGTGTTATGAACAAGGAACCTCAACAATTTTATTCCTACAAGTTTCGGTCCACTTAGGATCAATCGAAGTGCCTCTCTTCCACCGAATTACTTGTTTCTGACGCAATATTCTTAATGCACATATTAGGAAATTTTAAGTGGGGGTTTGGTATCGACCCTGCCAAGCATTTTGGATGGCCATCGGATAACAGTTAGCGGAAAAATGGGCCCCAATTTTTGTGAGAAAAATACCAAAATGTCTATTCCACCGAAATGCTGAAAGCGAATTCCAGGCGAATTAAAATATAGACGAATGGCGCACTTCACATATTTTTACAACAAATCATAAACCTAGAGATGAAAAATTTGGTTCCAGATCCATGAAGGTTATTTGGAGGGAGGACCAATGAGGTCCAATATCTATTTTTAAATTTAATATGATTTTATTAAAATGCATAATGTCCTGCTACGTGAAAATTAGAGACCGAATGATAATTAGAATGAGATTGTTTGTAATCTTTAAACTTTCGCAACCTCTTTTAACCTTTTCAATCCGCATCTAATGTAAAGAAGTGAATTCATATTGTATATCTTTTATTTCTAATTTCTACTTTTAAAAGGTTCATGCCACTGAAAACACTTCCAACTTCTGCGTTACTAAACTAAAACTAGACAAAATCTTGAACGGGTTTTTATTTAAACCATTTTTAAATTCTTATACACATATCCAAAAATAAATCGTTGCGTTTATGTTTGCCCATTCATATGTACTTAGCTTTTGCCATTGCTTTTCTAAAATAGTAATTTCGTTCAAAATGTTCAGTTAATTTAATTTTTTAGATTTAAGACAAATTAGATTTATAAGAAAGTACTAAAATATAAGAAAATTTTTGGACAAACAAATGCTAAATTAGTAATTTCAAAAAGCTAAGAAAAATGCTAAATGAAAATTTTGCTGCTAAATACAAAAAACAAACGCTAATTTTAGCTGCAAAAATGCTAAAATGGCCGCATTGGGCAAATCCGTGGAATAATGTAGCAAATTACGAATTTCAGGAGGCACCGTTATATGGGGGCTATACCAAAACGTGTATTGATATAACTCATTTTTAATATCAGCCATCCTAGACACAATACAAAATTTTCTGCTAAATTTTGAAGCTCTACGTCAAATAATGTGGGCTGAATCGCGATTTCAACAGACAGACAGACGGATATCTTTAAATTGACTTAGAATTTTATGCTGATTATGAATACATATACTTTATGGGGTCTATGGCGAATATTTATGGATGTTACAAACGGAATGACAAAGTTAATATACCTTCCCTTCCAAGGGTACAAAAATTTACCAAAAATATTTTTAAATTTAATTTTTGCAAAATCCAAAATTTTTGTGAATAAAGAATACAACTCTAAAGATAATAAATTATAACCAGTTTTTGATGATCGAACGGTGAGGGGTGGTTTAACTACCACACTACGAACAGATCACTGACAATGGTGATTACGAATATCGCAGAAAAGGGAATAAAACATAAGCAAATTTTGGTGATCGAACGGCGACGGGGAAGTTTTGGCTACCACACTAAATATGTCAACCTGTAATGTATTATTATTAGCATCAATTTCGATAGATTTTATATTGTTTTCGTTTTTATATGATGTTCTAATACAGATATAGCTCTTCAAGTTCATATGGACTAATAGGAATCCCAAATAATTGGGATTATATTAAATAGACAACAGTAGTTTTGTTATTGTAAATATATATTCTATTTCATTTATTAGGACTAGAAGCGTCGCAAAAGTGACAACTTAGGGAGGAAGTGTGTAACTCACCTCCAAATGCTTGTTGGAGAGGTAGCTACATTTTGCATACATGTGTATTTTATCAGTAGGGAAGTTAAGTTCCACAATGTTCAATTCATAAATAATTGTAAACAGTCGATCTTTTATCTTTGGTGTTTCCTTGCAATTTCGAAATTTCGGCCTAATAGATAATGACGAAAGATTTTAGATACCCACATAATGACAAGGTGTTCTTTTTCAATTGTGGTATAATTTGTCTCGTGGTAGTTTAAATTTCGACTAACGTAATTGATAGGATGCCCGTGCTATGTGAATATGGCTCCAAGTGGTTGCGTCTGTGAAGCAATATAAATTACTTTCTTCTAGATTTAGTTTGATGCCGTGTTTGGTTACCATATGGCCTAAAAACGAAGTTTCCTGTTAACTTTATCGTAGGAATTTAAAAAATTGCAATTCTAAATGAGCTTCACATGTTTTTCAAGGTAAAAAGTATATACGATTGTAGACAGTGCTCTGCAAGCAGTATTCTAAGAAAGTCATTCATCCATCTTTGGACCGTTTCTCAAACCGAATGTACAAATATAGTAGAAAAAAAAGAGTTTTTGAATCTGGATTCCCTTCGATCTTATGAAAGCCTTTAGCTATATATATTGTGGTGAAATTGTTTGCCTAAGATCTTATCTATGTTTAGAATGTCTGTCGCTAGTGGTTATCTCATTTAGTTTCCTATAATCAACAACAATTCTAAATTTCCGTTTTCCTGAAGCATCTTGTTTTTTCGAAGCTATCATAAGCTTAGAGGATGTTGAATAGTTTTGTATTGATTGGGGACCCATTCACTTTATTTAGGGGGCGTTTAATAATATTTGTGAAAGTATGTATATCGTCATCGTGATACTGTATAATTTGATAATGTGGTAATATATTCCGTTCCGCATTCATGTACATATTCCGTTGTGTAAGTTTCTACTTGAAAATTTTCATGTTTGGAAACGTGGTTTGTCAGTTTATATCTTTCGATGTAAAGAGATACGATTAGTCTATTGAAATCCATTAAAGATTTCGTTTTATCTAATATTTTCCTTCCAATCAAAATTTTATAATTAGTTGAAAATGGATGTATTAGAAATTCATGTTGCGTCGGAAACAACTTATTGGTGGTAGAGAGACACTGCAATTGATCCTTAGTGGGCCTTTACTTGTATGAGTGAGCTGTTCTAGGTTGGTTAATTTAATATGTTTCTAGTTCTCATATTGACCATGTATCTGGCATCTATAAGACATTTCGAATCATTTCCCTTGTATGTTATTACTGAAAATTGTCGATTTCCGATGCCTGAGGCTGAAAATTTTTATTTTGTTCAATAATTAATACTTTTACTTCGCCATGGAACTGATTGTGAATGTGGGGTTATTCAGAAAGATCTTCAGGATTTTATTTCTGTTATTTAAGATTTGCCATAAACCGGTTCATAATAATTATTAAAGACATTTCTGGATTTCTGGGTCTTTTAGTTTATTGATTGGGTGAAGTTGAGTATGTTTTGAACTGCTGACCTCGGTTTTGGTTAAAACGGTATTTGTCAAACAAATGCTGTGACTGAATATTAGCTGGTTGAGGGCGTTTAGTAACGTGTTCGGTGATCTGGTGCTTTACAATTCACAATCCTTATGTAAATTTTTAACGGTATTTTTTAGAAAAAATCGTACATTTCCTTTGTACGGTGTGCTTTGAAATTTCTCTAGTAGTAGGTGGTTTGCCGGTTGTGTTTTAAAGTTCAGGACATCCTTAGTTCGAATCAAGTATTGATGTTATTATTATTACCGATTTTTGAGATTACATTTCTGCTGAGGCAACGATGAATATGCCCCAAAAGTATGTTTTGTTGTCTTATATCGTTTGTTGAGTACCGAGCCAAGATTAAATTAACGCTGCCTATGAATATTAATAGAGATGAGAGTTATATTTGGTCCTACAATTTTTTATATTTGTTTTCATAGACTTGGATTCTGCGTTCATTGGTCTATTATCAATTCTTAATTATGTAAGGAATAAAGTTTGTTATCTTAAAGAAAGTATTTGTAACTGGTGGCTTCTTTACACATATTATTGTTACCATCTAGGTATGGTATTATTTGAAAAAGTGTGCTTCTCTACTCCTTTTGGGTATTTGAGAAAATATTGTCTATTCTTAGCCGTGTTGATGATTTAGTATTTAATAATTTTTCTGATGTAATATGCTCTATTGTATCATCTTTTAGTAATTTTGGATTGAATATTTACAATCTAGTCATTTGCATTCCCAACTTAATACTTTCTTTATATTCCATGAAATGTTATAAGTTAGGAATTAAGATGTTTATCTTACATATCTTTGTAGATGTTACCAATTATATAATTTAAGTAATTATTTTGTATTGTATTTTCATACCCTCCACCATACTATGGAGGGTATATTAATTTTGTCATTCCGTTTGTAACTCCTCGAAATACTCATGTCAGACCCAACAAAGTATATATATTCTTGAACAGCGTAAAATTCTAAGACGATTTAGCCATGTCCGTCTGTCTGTCTGTCTGTCCGTCTGCCTGTCTGTCTGTCTGTTGTAATTACGCTAGAAGGCTAAAATTTTGCACACATGTATATTTTCCCAGTAGGCAGGTTAAGTTCGTAAATGGGCCAGTAGGTCCAAGTTATCATATAGCCCCCATATAACGGTACCTCCCGATATTCGCTATTTTGATGATTTTAGCGACATTATTCACCGGAATTATTTCAAATTTGGCATTTGAAGTTCGTAACGGATACTACAGCCTAAGACAGAAAATTATCTGTGCAGGTCAACGTCTTCGTGTAGCCCCCATATAACGGTACTCCCCGATATTCGGTATTTTGATGATTTTAGCGACATTGTTTACCGGAATCGTTTCAAATTTGGTATTTAAAGTTCGTAATGGATACTACATCCTAAATCAAAAAATGAGCCATATAGGTCCACGTCTTCATATAGCGCCCATATAACGGTATCCCCCGATATTCGGTATTTTGATGATTTTAGCGACATTATTTACAGGGATTGTTTCAAATTTCGCATGTGAAGTTCGTAATGTATACTTCAGCCCATGCCAGAAAATTGTCTGTGCAGGTCCACGTCTTCGTATAGCCACCATATAACGGTACCCCCATATTCGGTATTTTGATGATTTTAGCTACATTACAAACAGATTTTTCTTCAAGTTTCGCATTTAAATATTGTAATAATTTATGACAAAAGTTGCCTATGCAGGCCCACGTCGTCGTATAAGCATTCGGTATTTTTAAGATTTTAACAGAATTTTTAACGGGTTTTATTTTTTGGAAATTGCAAATTTGTAAATGGTGGAGGGTATTAAAAGTTCGGCCCGGCCGAACTTACAGCTTTTTTACTTGTTTTTTATACCATCAATTTTGTTTTGTAGTTCTATATTGTCTTCTTCGTCTGAAGTGCCAAACAAATAATTATAAATTTTACCTATGAAATTTATTAGTCCGTTCTTATTATAACACTTTTATTTGTGGTAAAAACTCAAACTCTTTTATTTCTTCTAATAAATTGTTACATGTTTGTTCCGTGTAACTTATATTTATAGGAAGACAATGATATTCGTAATCAATAGGTATTTCCAATTCAGCTGTTTTCAAAATGAGGTGTCCATTTTTGGCTATAACTGGGCTTTTTGCCAAGTGATAATTATTAAAGGATTTATTATGAGTTTCCTCATATGGTTGCTGGTCAGAAGTGGAATTATTGTATTTGCTTTTATTATTTTTTCGTTTTCTTTTTAAACTTTACTTTGTAGTAAACACTTTTTTACCTTTATTAGTTTCTTTAAAATGCTTGCTAACAACTTATCTTATAGACTTTACTAATGGCGCTTTAGTATAATTAGTATCTACTTCGAATGCACTTGATTTCAACTTTTATAATTTTATTAATCTTGTTTTCTTGTGTGTTGTATTCGGGCGTTCCTGCATACAAAAAAAATGTCTGCTGTTGTATTGAGCTTAGTTTTGTAGTTGTAAATATAAAGTATTATTTCAAATTTGGTCAATTTATTTTCTTCATTTTATCACTTGCTATAATCCTGAGTCTTTTAATTATGGTTTTGTGCCAGAAATATCATTTGTGATAGTTGTGACTTCTACGTAAGGTGTACGTAATGTAAGGCGGCGCACATATAAGCGGAATCTTTATCTGCTTTTATCTCTATGGGTTTTCCCATATTATTAAAGACTCTGCACGTCGCTCTTTTAGTTTCTAGTCAATCCCAACTGTTAGCTTCTACAAAGTTAGTTAGAATAAATGTCTATAAATATTAGAAATTGTCGATTGTTTATCATATAATAGTCCAAACAGTATCTCTCTCGGGTTATATATTTCAGAAGCGATTTAATAATTGCACCTAGTATCTCTTTGCTCAGTCTTTGCTATATTGCAGACTTCGCATTCATTTATAATGTTTTGTATAAGTTTTCGGTAATATTGGTAGTAAAAGTTTTCTTTAAAAATTAGTATTGATTTTTCAATACCTAGATGTAAAAGGTTAATATGATCTTTTATGATTGTTTCCTTAAATTCTGCATATGACTGAAGGTCAATCAGGGTTTTAAACAATATCATTATCAGGGTTTTAAACAATATCAATCCTTCTATTGAGCTTACGATCTCGTCACTTGGATAAAAAAGTTTTTTGTCATAAGAGTTTTAAAATAACTTCTGGGGAGAATATCCAGGCAAAAAACAAGGGAACTGATGAGGATTAGTGGCTCTTTCCGAAACCTGATTTCAGAAAGATCTTTTATGTCGTTATGACGCCTTCTAGGAATTCCGTCTCCTTCTTTATAAGCTCGCATCTTCTAAGTGGAGTTTGAAATTTGCTTGCCTGCGTTTATGAAAAACCTTTTTTAGTGAAGTAATGTGTGCATCCAATGAAGTGGAGTACAGAATTATGTCCATGTGCACTATACAACTTTCATGTATAAAATCGTCAAATATATATATATATATATATATATATATATATATTGTTGTTCGTTGGTAGTGGAATAAGTTTAGAACGGCCGGACAGGTTCGTCATACCCCGAGTTACGTTTTTAAAGAAAAAACTATTGACCACGCCTACTTTTACGCCCATTATTTCGATTTATCTAAAATCCTTATATTCGCCACGCTTACTTTTTAACCTATATATATGAATCAATTGTTGTTCGTTGGTAATTGAATCATTTTAGAATGGTTGGGCCGATTTAGATTTTTTTTTAAATGTTCGTCCTACCCCGATTTCAGAGGAACTGGCCACACCGAGAACTGCTGGGCCGATTTGACTCAAATTTTCGTAATAAAACAAATGCAAAAATTAAAAAAAAACCCAATTGTTGCAATACTTTAATGATTAAACTATAACATATATATATATATATATATATATATATATATATATATATATATATATATATATATATATATATATATATATATATATATATTAACTTGTAAGAGTTTTTGAATCTGGATTCCCTTCGATCTTATGAAAGCCTTTAGCTATATATATTGTGGTGAAATTGTTTGCCTAAGATCTTATCTATGTTTAGAATGTCTGTCGCTAGTGGTTATCTCATTTAGTTTCCTATAATCAACAACAATTCTAAATTTCCGTTTTCCTGAAGCATCTTGTTTTTTCGAAGCTATCATAAGCTTAGAGGATGTTGTATAGTTTTGTATTGATTGGGGACCTATTCACTTTATTTAGGGGGCGTTTAATAATATTTGTGAAAGTATGTATATCGTCATCGTGATACTGCATAATTTGATAATGTGGTAATATATTCCGTTCCGTATTCATGTACATATTCCGTTGTGTAAGTTTCTACTTGAAAATTGTCATGTTTGGAAACGTGGTTTGTCAGTTTATATCTTTCGATGTAAAGAGATACGATTAGTCTATTGAAATCCATTAAGGATTTCGTTTTATCTAACATTTTCCTTCCAATCAAAATTTTATAATTAGTTGAAAATGGATGTATTAGAAATTCATGTTGCGTCGGAAACAAATTATTGGTGGTAGAGAGACACTGCAATTGATCCTTAGTGGGCCTTTACTTGTATGAGTGAGCTGTTCTAGGTTGGTTAATTTAATATGTTTCTAGTTCTCATATTGACCATGTATCTGGCATCTATAAGACATTTCGAATCATTTCCCTTGTATGTTATTACTGAAAATTGTTGATTTCCCATGCCTGAGGCCGAAAATTTTTATTTTTTTCAATAATACTTTTACTTTGCCATGGAACTGATTGTGAATGTGGGGTTATTCAGAAAGATCTTCAGGATTTTATTTCTGTTATTTAAGATTTGCCATAAACCGGTTCATAATAATTATTAAAGACATTTCTGGATTTCTGGGTCTTTTAGTTTATTGATTGGGAGAAGTTGAGTATGTTTTGAACTGCTGACCTCGGTTTTGGTTAAAACGGTATTTGTCAAACAAATGCTGTGACTGAATATTAGCTGGTTGAGGGCGTTTAGTAACGTGTTCGGTGATCTGGTGCTTTACAATTCACAATCCTTATGTAAATTTTTAACGGTATTTTTTAGAAAAAATCGTACATTTCCTTTGTACGGTGTGCTTTGAAATTTCTCTAGTAGTAGGTGGTTTGCCGGTTGTTTTTTGAAGTTATAGACATCCTTAGTTCGAATCAGGTATTGATGTTATTATTATTACCGATTTTTGAGATTACATTTCTGCTGAGGCAACGATGAATATGCCCCAAAAGTATGTTGTGTTGTCTTATATCGTTTGTTGAGTACCGAGCCAAGATTAAATTAACGCTGCCTATGAATATTAATAGAGATGAGAGTTATATTTGGTCCTACAATTTTTTATATTTGTTTTCATAGACTTGGATTCTGCGTTCATTGGTCTATTATCAATTCTTAATTATGTAAGGAATAAAGTTTGTTATCTTAAAGAAAGTATTTATAACTGGTGGCTTCTTTACACATATTATTGTTACAATCTAGGTATGGTATTATTTGAAAAAGTGTGCTTCTCTACTCCTTTTGGGTATTTGAGAAAATATTGTCTATTCTTAGCCGTGTTGATGATTTAGTATTTAATAATTTTTCTGATGTAATATGCTCTATTGTATCATCTTTTAGTAATTTTGGATTGAATATTTACAATCTAGTCATTTGCATTCCCAATTTAATACTTTCTTTATATTCCATGAAATGTTGTAAGTTAGGAATTAAGATGTTTATCTTACATATCTTTGGAGATATTACCAATTATATAATTTATGTCATTATTTTGTATTGTATTTTTATACCCTCCACCATACTATGGAGGGTATATTAATTTTGTCATTCCGTTTGTAACTCCTCGAAATACTCATGTCAGACCCAACAAAGTATATATATTCTTGATCAGCGTAAAATTCTAAGACGATTTAGCCATGTCCGTCTGCCTGTCTGTCTGTCTGTTGTAATTACGCTATCTTTCGAACAAATTGAGATAGAAGGCTAAAATTTTGCACACATGTATATTTTCCCAGTAGGCAGGTTAAGTTCTTAAATGGGCCATGTAGGTCCAAGTTATCATATAGCCCCCATATAACGGTACCCCCATATTCGGTATTTTGATGATTTTAGCTACATTATAAACAGATTTTTCTTCAAGTTTCGCATTTAAATATTGAAATAATTTATGACAAAAGTTGCCTATGCAGGCCCACGTCGTCGTATAAGCATTCGGAATTTTTAAGATTTTAACAGAATTTTTAACGGGTTTTATTTTTTGGAAATTGCCAAATTTGTAAATGGTGGAGGGTATTAAAAGTTCGGCCCGCCCGAACTTACAGCTTTTTTACTTGTTTTTTATACCATCAATTTTGTTTTGTAGTTCTATATTGTCTTCTTCGTCTGAAGTGCCAAACAAATAATTATAAATTTTACCTATGAAATTTATTAGTCCGTTCTTATTATAACACTTTTATTTGTGGTAAAAACTCAAACTCTTTTATTTCTTCTAATAAATTGTTACATGTTTGTTCCGTGTAACTTATATTTATAGGAAGACAATGATATTCGTAATCAATAGGTATTTCCAATTCAGCTGTTTTCAAAATGAGGTGTCCATTTTTGGCTATAACTGGGCTTTTTGCCAAGTGATAATTATTAAAGGATTTATTATGAGTTTCCTCATATGGTTGCTGGTCAGAAGTGGAATTATTGTATTTGCTTTTATTATTTTTTCGTTTTCTTTTTAAACTTTACTTTGTAGTAAACACTTTTTTACCTTTATTAGTTTCTTTAAAATGCTTGCTAACAACTTATCTTATAGACTTTACTAATGGCGCTTTAGTATAATTAGTATCTACTTCGAATGCACTTGATTTCAACTTTTATAATTTTATTAATCTTGTTTTCTTGTGTGTTGTATTCGGGCGTTCCTGCATACAAAAAAATGTCTGCTGTTGTATTGTGCTTAGTTTTGTAGTTGTAAATATAAAGTATTATTTCAAATTTGTGTCAATTTATTTTCTTCATTTTATCACTTGCTATAATCCTGAGTCTTTTAATTATGGTTTTGTGCCAGAAATATCATTTGTGATAGTTGTGACTTCTACGTAAGGTGTACGTAATGTAAGGCGGCGCACATATAAGCGGAATCTTTATCTGCTTTTATCTCTATGGGTTTTCCCATATTATTAAAGACTCTGCACGTCGCTCTTTTAGTTTCTAGTCAATCCCGACTGTTAGCTTCTACAAAGTTAGTTAGAATAAATGTCTATACATATTAGAAATTGTCGATTGTTTATCATATAATAGTCCAAACAGTATCTCTCTCGGGTTATATATTTCAGAAGCGATTTAATAATTGCACCTAGTATCTCTTTGCTCAGTCTTTGCTATATTGCAGACTTCGCATTCATTTATAATGTTTTGTATAAGTTTTCGGTAATATTGGTAGTAAAAGTTTTCTTTAAAAATTAGTATTGATTTTTCAATACCTAGATGTAAAAGGTTAATATGATCTTTTATGATTGTTTCCTTAAATTCTGCATATGACTGAAGGTCAATCAGGGTTTTAAACAATATCATTATCAGGGTTTTAAACAATATCAATCCTTCTATTGAGCTTACGATCTCGTCACTTGGATAAAAAAGTTTTTTGTCATAAGAGTTTTAAAATAACTTCTGGGGAGAATATCCAGACAAAAAACAAGGGAACTGATGAGGATTGGTGGCTCTTTCCGAAACCTGATTTCAGAAAGATCTTTTATGTCGTTATGACGCCTTCTAGGAATTCCGTCTCCTTCTTTATAAGCTCGCATCTTCTAAGTGGAGTTTGAAATTTGCTTGCCTGCGTTTATGAAAAACCTTTTTTAGTGAAGTAATGTGTGCATCCAATGAAGTGGAGTACAGAATTATGTCCATGTGCACTATACAACTTTCATGTATAAAATCGTCAAGTATATATATATATATATATATATATATATATATATATATATATATATATATATATATATATATATATATATATATATATATATATATATATATATATTGTTGTTCGTTGGTAGTGGAATAAGTTTAGAACGGCCGGACAGGTTCGTCATACCCCGAGTTACGTTTTTAAAGAAAAAACTATTGACCACGCCTACTTTTACGCCCATTATTTCGATTTATCTAAAATCCTTATATTCGCCACGCTTACTTTTTAACCTATATATATGAATCAATTGTTGTTCGTTGGTAATTGAATCATTTTAGAATGGTTGGGCCGATTTAGATTTTTTTTTTTAAATGTTCGTCCTACCCCGATTTAGTTTTTTATGCAAAAAAGTGGTCACACCAATTTTTTCGATTGAACTGAAATCCTTATATTTGCGAAAATAATAAATATATATATGTTCCATAGTAAGTATATGACGTACTCTTGACTCCCCCACCAACCCTAGGTATCTGTTTGGTGGCTTAAGGCTTTCATAAGATCGAAGGGAATCCAGATTCAAAAACTCTTACAAGTTAATATATATATATATATATATATATATATATATATATATATATATATATATATATATATATATATATATATATATATATATATATTAACTTGTAAGAGTTTTTGAATCTGGATTCCCTTCGATCTTATGAAAGCCTTTAGCTATATATATTGTGGTGAAATTGTTTGCCTAAGATCTTATCTATGTTTAGAATGTCTGTCGCTAGTGGTTATCTCATTTAGTTTCCTATAATCAACAACAATTCTAAATTTCCGTTTTCCTGAAGCATCTTGTTTTTTCGAAGCTATCATAAGCTTAGAGGATGTTGTATAGTTTTGTATTGATTGGGGACCTATTCACTTTATTTAGGGGGCGTTTAATAATATTTGTGAAAGTATGTATATCGTCATCGTGATACTGCATAATTTGATAATGTGGTAATATATTCCGTTCCGTATTCATGTACATATTCCGTTGTGTAAGTTTCTACTTGAAAATTGTCATGTTTGGAAACGTGGTTTGTCAGTTTATATCTTTCGATGTAAAGAGATACGATTAGTCTATTGAAATCCATTAAGGATTTCGTTTTATCTAACATTTTCCTTCCAATCAAAATTTTATAATTAGTTGAAAATGGATGTATTAGAAATTCATGTTGCGTCGGAAACAAATTATTGGTGGTAGAGAGACACTGCAATTGATCCTTAGTGGGCCTTTACTTGTATGAGTGAGCTGTTCTAGGTTGGTTAATTTAATATGTTTCTAGTTCTCATATTGACCATGTATCTGGCATCTATAAGACATTTCGAATCATTTCCCTTGTATGTTATTACTGAAAATTGTTGATTTCCCATGCCTGAGGCCGAAAATTTTTATTTTTTTCAATAATACTTTTACTTCGCCATGGAACTGATTGTGAATGTGGGGTTATTCAGAAAGATCTTCAGGATTTTATTTCTGTTATTTAAGATTTGCCATAAACCGGTTCATAATAATTATTAAAGACATTTCTGGATTTCTGGGTCTTTTAGTTTATTGATTGGGAGAAGTTGAGTATGTTTTGAACTGCTGACCTCGGTTTTGGTTAAAACGGTATTTGTCAAACAAATGCTGTGACTGAATATTAGCTGATTGAGGGCGTTTAGTAACGTGTTCGGTGATCTGGTGCTTTACAATTCACAATCCTAATGTAAATTTTTAACGGTATTTTTTAGAAAAAATCGTACATTTCCTTTGTACGGTGTGCTTTGAAATTTCTCTAGTAGTAGGTGGTTTGCCGGTTGTTTTTTGAAGTTATAGACATCCTTAGTTCGAATCAGGTATTGATGTTATTGTTATTACCGATTTTTGAGATTACATTTCTGCTGAGGCAACGATGAATATGCCCCAAAAGTATGTTGTGTTGTCTTATATCGTTTGTTGAGTACCGAGCCAAGATTAAATTAACGCTGCCTATGAATATTAATAGAGATGAGAGTTATATTTGGTCCTACAATTTTTTATATTTGTTTTCATAGACTTGGATTCTGCGTTCATTGGTCTATTATCAATTCTTAATTATGTAAGGAATAAAGTATGTTATCTTAAAGAAAGTATTTATAACTGGTGGCTTCTTTACACATATTATTGTTACAATCTAGGTATAGTATTATTTGAAAAAGTGTGCTTCTCTACTCCTTTTGGGTATTTGAGAAAATATTGTCTATTCTTAGCCGTGTTGATGATTTAGTATTTAATAATTTTTCTGATGTAATATGCTCTATTGTATCATCTTTTAGTAATTTTGGATTGAATATTTACAATCTAGTCATTTGCATTCCCAATTTAATACTTTCTTTATATTCCATGAAATGTTGTAAGTTAGGAATTAAGATGTTTATCTTACATATCTTTGGAGATATTACCAATTATATAATTTATGTCATTATTTTGTATTGTATTTTTATACCCTCCACCATACTATGGAGGGTATATTAATTTTGTCATTCCGTTTGTAACTCCTCGAAATACTCATGTCAGACCCAACAAAGTATATATATTCTTGATCAGCGTAAAATTCTAAGACGATTTAGCCATGTCCGTCTGTCTGTCCGTCTGCCTGTCTGTCTGTCTGTTGTAATTACGCTATCTTTCGAACAAATTGAGATAGAAGGCTAAAATTTTGCACACATGTATATTTTCCCAGTAGGCAGGTTAAGTTCTTAAATGGGCCATGTAGGTCCAAGTTATCATATAGCCCCCATATAACGGTACCCCCATATTCGGTATTTTGATGATTTTAGCTACATTATAAACAGATTTTTCTTCAAGTTTCGCATTTAAATATTGTAATAATTTATGACAAAAGTTGCCTATGCAGGCCCACGTCGTCGTATAAGCATTCGGAATTTTTAAGATTTTAACAGAATTTTTAACGGGTTTTATTTTTTGGAAATTGCCAAATTTGTAAATGGTGGAGGGTATTAAAAGTTCGGCCCGCCCGAACTTACAGCTTTTTTACTTGTTTTTTATACCATCAATTTTGTTTTGTAGTTCTATATTGTCTTCTTCGTCTGAAGTGCCAAACAAATAATTATAAATTTTACCTATGAAATTTATTAGTCCGTTCTTATTATAACACTTTTATTTGTGGTAAAAACTCAAACTCTTTTATTTCTTCTAATAAATTGTTACATGTTTGTTCCGTGTAACTTATATTTATAGGAAGACAATGAAATTCGTAATCAATAGGTATTTCCAACTCAGCTGTTTTCAAAATGAGGTGTCCATTTTTGGCTATAACTGGGCTTTTTGCCAAGTAATAATTATTAAAGGATTTATTATGAGTTTCCTCATATGGTTACTGGTCAGAGGTGGAATTATTGTATTTGCTTTTATTATTTTTCCGTTTTCTTTTTAAACTTTACTTTGTAGTAAACACCTTTTCTACCTTTATTAGTTTCTTCAAAATGCTTGCTAACAACTTATCTTATAGACTTTACTAATGGCGCTTTAGTATAATTAGTATCTACTTCGAATGCACTTGATTTCCACTTTTATAATTTTATTAATCTTGTTTTCTTGTGTGTTGTATTCGGGCGTTCCTGCATACAAAAAAAAATGTCTGCTGTTGTATTGTGCTTAGTTTTGTAGTTGTAAATATAAAGTATTATTTCAAATTTGGTCAATTTATTTTCTTCATTTTATCACTTGCTATAATCCTGAGTCTTTTAATTATGGTTTTGTGCCAGAAATATCATTTGTGATAGTTGTGACTTCTACGTAAGGTGTACGTAATGTAAGGCGGCGCACATATAAGCGGAATCTTTATCTGCATTTATCACGATGGGTTTTCCCATATTATTAAAGACTCTGCACGTCGCTCTTTTAGTTTCTAGTCAATCCCGACTGTTAGCTTCTACAAAGTTAGTTAGAATAAATGTCTATACATATTAGAAATTGTCGATTGTTTATCATATAATAGTCCAAACAGTATCTCTCTCGGGTTATATATTTCAGAAGCGATTTAATAATTGCATCTAGTATCTCTTTGCTCAGTCTTTGCTATATAGCAGACTTCGCATTCATTTATAATGTTTTGTATTAGTTTTCGGTAATATTGGTAGTAAAAGTTTTCTTTAAAAATTAGTATTGATTTGTCAATACCTAGATGTGAAAGGTTAATATGATCTTTTATGATTGTTTCCTTAAATTCTAAGTTTAGAACGACCGGACATGTTCGTCATACCCCGAGTTACGTTTTTAAAGAAAAAACTATTGACCACGCCTACTTTTACGCCCACTATTTAGATTTATCTAAAATCCTTATATTCGCCACGCCTACTTTTTAACCTATATATATGAATCAATTGTTGTTCGTTGGTAATTGAATCATTTTAGAATGGTTGGACCGATTTAGATTTTTTTTTAAATGTTCGTCCTACCCCGATTTAGTTTTTTATGCAAAAAAGTGGTCACGCCAATTTTTTCGATTGAACTAAAATCCTTATATTTGCCAAAATAATAAATATATATATGTTCCATAGTAAGTATATAACGTACTCTTGACTCCCCCTCCAACCCTAGGTATCTGTTTGGTGTCAGAGGAACTGGTCACACCGACTTCTTTAAATCTATATGTATACCATTTAAAAAAGTATAGTAACACGTCAGTTCAGAACTGCTGGGCCGATTTGACTCACATTTTCGTAATAAAACAAATTCAAAAATTAAAAAAAAAACCCAATTGTTGCAATACTTTAATGATTAAAGTAACAAAGGACGTCAACCACGAGAAAAGAAGGAACATATATATATATATATATATATATATATATATATATATATATATATATATATATATATATATATATATATATATATATTTGGAATTTGGAACTTGTAATTTTACTTTTGATTTCTGTTTTCTTGTTTATCTGTCGCTACAGGATCGCGCATTCTCGGTAGGACCCGCCGTCATGTCCCGGTTACTGGATTTCTATGATCTATCTGGAGATATTTTACAGACCCATATAGATTCTCCGCGCTCCACAGCATACTTGGCATCATTATATTATTCAGTGAACCGAATCAACTGTTTTTATGTCTATGGAGCAGGTTCAAGTTTGAAACAATATCGGAATTATATTGAAGGCCTAGGAGTAAATAACGTAAGGTTGTTCGCCGAATCGTTCACCTCCTTTCCCATAGAGTCTAACCGGTTTCGTACAGTAGTCGGAATCTTAGCAAACCCGCCAAATTCATTCAGTGCCATTTCTGATCCCATCGACTTGATTTGTTCGCGTGGTGGGGATTTGGGTATGCTTGAAATGTTGACGGAGACTGCAATAAGTAACGATGGAAGATACAGAGTTTCATTAATATTGGAAGAACAATTGCGAACATTATCAATGGCTATGTCTCGACCTCAGGTGCAATTTATATTATACCAGACGCATTCTATTCTCATCAGTGAAAATCAGGATATGATAAAATGTGCAACAAATTTGGTTAATAAGGCAGCCTTACAAAAACACTGTAACTTGTTACTGGAGAAAAAGCGATTGGAAGCGTTAGAAGAGGCGGAGACAGCAAACATTCCATCTGCTGCAATGGGTAGCTCTCCCAGAAAACGTAACGTACCGCCTGATGTAAAACACCAACAAAGCACGACTGGCGTTGCAATTGACCCACCAACTGAGAGTATTGAAACGGGTACGATAGACGTCCTTCCAGACATGGACGAGTTCATATCGGTAGATATACCAGATGTTTGCAAAAATCAAGACAAATGTATACAACATTGTGACAACGGATGTTTCTTGTCTTTGGTGCAGCGGAGACAAATAACTAGGCTCAATGCAAAATATCTTATTAAAATGGCTGAAATTAGAGGTCTATTTGGTAATAACGCAGATAACAATTCTAACAAACTCAGACAATTAAGAGATCAAGAAAGTAATATTGACCTGCAAAGACAAAAACAATCCGGGGAGGAGTGCACACATAAAACGTACCAGAATATTGAAACACTGGTAAGATAATATTTATTTCATATTTTTCTCATTTTCAAAATGAGTTATATAGCTCGAAAATGAATGAAATGTCTGAATTCTCTTTCAACAAAAGTGGTCAATCTTCCAATTCCATGGCTTAACTGGTTAATATATCTAATGCGCGCCCAGCAATAACTTCCAATAATTGATTTTGAAAATATTTTGTTGTTACAAGTTATCACAAGTGGCTATTGTTAGAGCACTCCAGCAATTAAATGTGAATAGCATAGCCCAACGTCAAGGAAAACAGCAACAGCAGCAAAAATGGTTCGAAAAGTAAAAAAGCGATTTGATCGCTATATATATATATATATCTATATATCTATATATATATATATATATATATATTATATATATATATATATATATATATATATATATATATATATATATATATATATATATATATATATATATATATATATATATATATATATATATATAGCGATCAAATCGCGTTTTTACTTTTCGAACCATTTTTGCTGATGTTGCTGTTTTCCTTGACGTCAAGAACTATATTCAACAACTATATTCGTCTCTATACTTTTGAGATAACGGTCACAAGATGTAAATACGTTAAGTTTAAAAAAGATACTATAAACCAAAATAAATTTAATATTTTCTTGGATATCCACGTTGTTTCAAAACCTCACTTTGTCTGTTTGGCATTGAATTTGCCAACTTCTCTGTTTCCCCCAATGTTATTTTCGTCCATTCTTCCTTCATAACATTTCGCAAAGCATCTTTGCTACTTATTACATGGTGACAAATCCTCTTCTCCAATAAATCCCATAGATGTTCAGTGGGATTGAAATATGGTGATTGGGGAGGTGTTTTAAGTTGTCTTGGAGCATTGTACAGAAGTCACAGTCTAACGATCTCTGCAGTATGTTTCGGATCGTTATCCTGTTGGAACCAAAGAGTGCTACCTAGACCAAGTTCCTCTGCACTTTGTTTTATATTATTCTTTAAGATATTCAAATACCCCCAATTATCCATTGTGGATTCAATAAACTCGAGACGACCTACACCGCTAGCCGCCATGCACCCCACACCGTAACCCCACCACCTCCGTGTTTGACTGTGCCAACAATGTTTCGATCCTCCAGCGCAGCTCCTGATTAGCGCCACACATTTTGACGACTTCTTATATCGAAAATGCAAAATTTGCTTTCCTCTGAAAAATTACTTGTATCCAGAATTCCGGAGGCTTATTTTTGTAGCTATGAGCCAATTCAATGCACTTCTGTCTGTTCACTTTTGATACATATGGCTTTCTTCGAGCGACTCTACCATGATAACCGGCTTTGCGTAAAATTTTCCTGGCAGTTTCGGCACAGATTCTTTTCTTAAAATCGTAATTAACATTTTTAACAATCTTTGTGGATGTTATGCGAGGATTTGCCTTTGCCATGTTTATAATTTTGCGCTCTTCCCGTTCCGACAATTTTTTTAGGCGCCCTGGCCGCGGCTTTGAGTTTAAAATTCCGGTTTCTTTAAAATTGGTCACTACTCTTTGGACGGAGGCAAACGTTCTTCCAATAGATTGGCCAATTTTTCGGAAGCTTTTTCCATCTCTCCATAATTTTATAATTATTTTTCTCTCCGAGAAAATAATTTCTTTGCCCTTGGCTTTCATCTCTCAAAAATTATTTTTATACCCTCCACCATACTATGGAGTGTATATTAATTTTGTCATTCCGTTTGTAACTCCTCGAAATACTCATGTCAGACCCAACAAAGTATATATATTCTTGATCAGCGTAAAATTCTAAGACGATTTAGCCATGTCCGTCTGTATGTCTGTTGTAATCACGCTATCTTTCGAACAAATTGAGAGAGAAGGCTAAAATTTTGTACACTTGTATATTTTTCCAGTAGGCAGGTTAAGTTTGTAAATGAGCCATGTAGGTCCAAGTTATTATATAGCCCCCATATAACTGTACCTCCTATATTCAGTATTTTGATGATTTGAGCGACATTATTCACCGGAATTGTTTCAAATTTGGCATTTGAAGTTCGTAATGAATACTACACCCTAAGTCAAAAAATGAGCCATGTAGGTCTACGTCTTCATATAGGCCCCCATATAACTGTACCTCCCGATATTCAGTATTTTGATGATGTTAGCGATATTATTTACCGAAATCGGTAAATATATATAAATATATATATATATATATATATATATATATATATATATATATATATATATATATATATATATATATATATATATATATATATATATATATATATATATATATATATATATATATATTTATATGTATTTACCGATTTCGGTGAACAATGTCGCTAACATCATCAAAATACTGAATATCGGGAGGTACATATATATGGGTAGGAGGTATATATATATATATATATATATATATATATATATATATGTATGTATATATATATATATATATATATATATATATATATACATATATATATATATTTCTATGTTTTATTTTTTTATGATTGTTACTATTTTTTTATTGGCGATGTAGAGAAATTTACCTTGTAATACTTTCGTTGATTCTTGTATTGGTATATGTAATTATGGTGAAATGTTAATTTGCCATAATTCCCCGCCGGTGAAGTGGTGAATTGGTTGTGTTTTTTTTTTTTTCTTTGGGTTTCTTTTTATCACCAATACCAATAAATTACTGATTATTTATGGCTTATATACCATTAAAGAAGCCATCTTAATTCTTGGAATTCTGGGCTGGTATTAGTGATTCAGCCATTTGACCTTAACTTTGAACGAGATTACAAAAGGTGATAATCTGAAAGTATGCCAGTCATTTTGATTCAAACTTTCCACCGTCCACACGTATGACTGCAAAATTTTCTGGGAATTGTTACATAAGTAATTTAGCTTTGTCGGCCAGATCTTGACAAAAGGATAACATTTCTTTGGTGGCAGGAATTGAATGTCCGAATCTGTCTAATAATTTATTTTTTAGCCTGGTTCATTCTTGGCTATCAATTTTTGGGAACCGAATTGTGCAGACCCATTTTATATACTTCTTCTCTGCTTTGAATTAAAAATTATTATCTTGGACACTACCATAATCGATAATAAACAAATATTAACTGGTAAGACGAGCAAAAATTATGTCCGTGCTAAAAAGTTTTTTTTTGTGTATGCACTTTCACTCTTCTCAGGTTTCGTCTTTCCCTAGTACCCCATATTGCAACCCTCCTTTGGTAAACCGGTTGTCCCTTTTAGGAAAGAGATTGTCGCCATTGTAAAGGTTTAGTTGTCATTAAATAACCAAACCGAATGAAGGTGCAGTTGTGAAATCGATTGGAAATCACTGTTGTTGGTGTCATTAGCTACCGGGATTATTGCGAAACTACCATTAAAAAAAAGAAAAAGCTATTCGAAGCAAATATATATATATATATATATATATATATATATATATATATATATATATATATATATATATATATATATATATATATATATATATATATATATATATATATATTTGCATTGAACACTAATTTAGATCATAAAGTGAGCAAAGACGGACATTAGATTTTTTTTTGTGTTGCTATCTCTCATATTGTGTTAAACGGGTTATTGAGCCATCGAAAGTGAAACAAATTCATTGGAAAACAACATATGTTAGTGAGTCAGAAAAAAATGCTGAGATTTCTGTAACCTTCACCATCTCCCCTGAAAGGCCTTTCATCGTTGGAGCTCCGCCAATCAAAGTAAGTCCCGCTACTCTTATACTTACATTACACAAACACAAAAGGCGGATATTTCTCTCTCTGAATTGCTGCTGACAATACATTTTTTTTGTTTCCATATTTTTTTATATCTTGAATTTAAATCACAATTATTTCCAAATAAATCAAAATTACGCTTTTTTTACTTTGAGCAAGAAACCTCTAAAGGATGTACCCCACTTTTTGTGTTTGTACCATCTTATTTTCTGTTGTTTTATGCTAGATAACAGCGGTTATTGCTCCTCTATAAACTATCGGCTGGCTGTTAAAGTCAGACCTCGAAGCACTGCTTTAACGATTTTAATTATGTACCTTTGGTATGTGTTCTAACAAACGGTAATTGCAATAGTTGTCTTAAAAAAAAAAAAAAAAAAAAAAAAAAATATATATATATATATATATATATATATATATATATATATATTGCTGCTTTTGATTTTATGGAGTTAATTAGAGTTAGGTACTCCTTTCACTGGGATGTTTTTTTTATTAATATTGTAAGTTGTCAGTTTTATATAATTTATTTTTTAAATTTCTACATCCAAAATCGCTTACATATACCTTTTGCTGTAACCTTCTAATTTCAATTAATTATCATGGCTTACCTATAAGATAACTAACTAACTTTGTTTAGAATAAGAAACATATGTTAACTGATAAGTGATATTCTGAGATGATACGATAGCCATCATATTTCTTATAATAACAGAATAATGGAATTCTATAGAATAAAAGGTTTCACTATATCCTTATGAATTAAATCAAATTTAGAGTTTGATTCAGAAAAGAGTTGGTAAAATAAGTTAGGATCCCTGCGAATGGGTTTACTGTGGAAAACTGTGTATTATTATTTCTTTGCGGGACATCATAGTAAAAAGGTAGGGTGGGCGAGCGTGCATAGTCACCTAGGCACGCATAAGCCAATCGATGAATGAACAGTCTTTTATCCTTTTCCTATTCTTTAGCTATATAATATCTTTCCTTTAAATTATTTCCGTTTTACTCCTATTATATTTTTTCCTATACGTTGTTGAGCACGCATAAATAAATTTAAACTCGTAACTGACAACTTTTAATGATGAATCATGGCAAAACCCAACCCAACTGAGAGCAATAAGGCCGAATATATCTGCGTGCCAGGCTAGAAAACTCATCATTAGCGAAATTAGCGGTCTATTACCAACGAACAACAATTGGTTCATATATAATATATATAGATATATATATATATATATATATATATATATATATATATATATATATATATATATATATATATATACATATATTTATATATATGAACCAATTGTTGTTCGTTGGTTATTGAATCGTTGGTAATAGACCGGCTGGAACTATTTGGATATATTAATTAATGTTAGTCCTACCCCGATTTTGGTTTTTATGCAAAGAAAAATTGACCACGCACAATTTTGCGCCCATTTTTTCGATTTATCTAAAATTCTAATATTTGCCAAAATCTTTTAAAATATCTGTTCCACAATTAGTATACGACGTAATCTTGAAATTTTGTGTAGAATTGCATGGTTGCTATACCAAAATTTTCAATTTTGATTAGATATGGAAATAATGAGAACTCAAAATGCTAAATTCATTGGGACTTCAATCAGTGAAAAACCGAATATGAAGAGGCACTGTAATATGCGGACAATACAAAATAGTGGAGTGAATTGAAAATATAGTAAGAAAAGAATTCATATACTCGGAAAATTCTTCCGAACCCTTAAAAGTAACCATAAATCATAGATAACGTTATACGGTCACTATTCGCTGTCGTCAGTAATTGCACTGCGCCGCAGACAATCTTGGGGTTAGGAAAATTTTCGGTTGGTAAATAAAAATCCCAAAAGAGGGGTACCCGGATCTAACTTTTTTGGAGTCCATTTTATCTGGCTTAACCAAAGCTTAACAAAATGTCGCAAATATTTTACTCTATAGTCCGCAAAAGTTACAATAATGTTTTAAATTTGATACAGTCCTAGGGGTTATATTAGGAATCATTTGTACAAAATAAGTATCAGGTTGGTCTACATAGTGATATAGCCTCATTCAAATTCCTCAATGTTGGTAATTTGAGATTTGAAAGAAAAACAAATTCTTTCAAATAATTATAAGTATAGGACCATGCTTCATTCTAACTCTAATGTGAAGGTATCCGGTGATTTTAGCTATTTCAAGGGTCTTGGTCACATTTTTCAGTTGATTTTGCCCTTATTTGGCATCTAGCTTCTGGTAAAAGACCTCATTGCGGAAATTTTTCAATGTTTCGGAGAAGGGCTTGTAACGTTCATTGATGGGTTTAAGTTTGAAGGTCTCTAATTTCGCTAATGATGAGTTTTCTAGCCTGGCACGCAGATATCTCCGGCCTTATTGCTCTCAGTTGGGTTGGGTTTTGCCATGATTCATCATTAAAAGTTGTCAGTTACGAGTTTAAATTTATTTATGCGTGCTCAACAACGTATAGGAAAAAATATAATAGGAGTAAAACGGAAATAATTTGAAGGAAAGAAATTATATAGCTAAAGAATAGGAAAAAAATAAAAGACTGTTCATTCATCGATTGGCTTATGCGTGCCTAGGTGACAATGCACGCTCGCCCACCCTACCTTTTTACTATGATGTCCCGCAAAGAAATAATAATACACATTTTTCCACAGTAAACCCATTCGCAGAGATCCTAACTTATTTTACCAACTCTTTTCTGAATCAAACTGTAAATTTGATTTAATTCATAATATAGATATAGTGAAACCTTTTATTCTATTCAGTTAACATATGTTTCTTATTCTAAACAAAGTTAGTTACTTATCTAATAGGTAAGCCATGATAATTAATTGAAATTAGAAGGTTACAGCAAAAGGTATATGTAAGCGATTTTGGATGTAGAAATTTAAAAAATAAATTATAAAAAATGACAACAACAATAGTAATAGTAATTGATGCAGTTGATTATTCATAACCTATCGGGTCAAATTCAAGATCAGTATTTGATAATCCAAGGAAAAACAAAGAAAAAATAGAAGTTGAAACAAATTCACAGGAAGGTAATGTGTTGTAATATATAATAAAAACGTATGTATAGCTGTAATATGTTTTGATACTGATCAGCAGTGAGGGCATTGACCTTCACCCTGGCTGATGTATGTTACAGAATACAATATGTTATAAATTCAAAAGATATTTGGCACATGTAACTACAGTTCACACGAAAATATTTCATCAACTCAAATTTGCACATCCGGTAGTTAACCTGTTAAACCCAAGAGATACTTGGCGCGTGCAGACAGAATTACCACGAATTTCTTTCATTTCATTTCAAACACATTTTCGTTCTATATTAAAAGTGCAATATCTGGCTTGAATTGCAAAAACGTTAACTGCAACGCTTTCGCAACGTTCAATGGAAATTTGATAAATTAAATAAAAGAAAATGAATTTAGTTTCGTAAGCAAAATAATGTAAGCATGAATTGGTATTACAGTAAATCAGGTTCAATGGAAATTTAATAAATTAAATAAATGAAAATGAATTTAGTATCGTAAGCAAAATAATGTAAACTTGTATTGGTATTAAAATAAGTCTCTTCCAAATAATAAACAGATAACGAACTCACTCTGTCAGTGAACTTCGTGAATAAACGTCAAGTCGCGGTTTTCGACAAACCAAAATTAAACCTTTGTTTTAATTTAGACAGTGTCCGTGGTACTTTTGACAAGTATCTCGTTTTTTTTTTTGAGACCTTAACTCAGAAAGGTTTAACTGGCGCCCGAGCGAATCAGTGTCGCGTAAAGAGTGAAGAAACGGCCCCTTAGTCAAATTGGGAAAAGGACGCGTTGCACGCTAGCCACTTCACCCGCGATAAATAATAAACAAATAAATAAGAACATTTTTTAAAAAAGGACAACATACATTGATATGTAAAAAAAAAAAAAAAACAACAAGTGAAATTTTTAAAATTCTGTTGAAGACAGACAAAACGTGTTTTTTTTAAAAAAAAAAGAGACTTACCTCGAAAATTGGGTAATTAAGTCACCCATCGCGCTAATGTAAAGAAGGAGGCCCCCAAGTATCCTTACGGAAAAAAGGACGCGTTTGAACGCGAGCCGCTTTACTAGTGAGGAAAAAAAAAGAGACTGACCTCGAAAATTAATTGAAATCATAACAAAACAAAAAAAGCTACTAAAGTGAACTCTAAAATACTCGATAATACGATACAAAAAGAAAAAAAAAGGGAAAAAAAGGAACAACAAAACCTATCTAATCATAACAAAATCTATCTAATCTAAAACAAAAGTGAAAGTGACTTCATCATCTGTAATCCAACCTATACAACGAGGACACCACATCAGGATACACCACATCAGGATACACTTACCAAGATGAAGATGACTCTACTTTTTTTTATCGTAAGCTACTAGAAATTATAGATTATATTTTGACAATATATTCCAAATAATTTTAAGTCTAATTATACTGTGTAGCAACCTTTAAAAATTCCTTTTTGTAAAAAATATACTCCTTTGCGAGTTAAAACACAAAAATAAAAAAGATTAAAAACGAAATAAATTATTTCTGTCTCTGTGTAGAAATTTAAACCTAATAACTGAAAAAAATTATCTTTAAAATGGCTAATCCCAACAATTTGATACGTCCACCCATTTTAAATGCCCCCGTTCAAAATCCTCCTATCCCTCCTAGTCCTCCTAACCAACCTGGTAGAAACGAACAAGGACAGATGACCCTAGCGGATCTTCGGACTGTTATCTTACAGGTAATTAACAGCCAGTTACCTGAGATGCTACAGGCGTCGTTAAATCCGAACGCCATTCAGGGAAACGCAGTAGATCAGGCTATCGATGTGGAACATTTAGGCAATTTAGGGGATTTAGATAAAATCCCAGACGTTGTCAAATGTCTCAGGGAATTTTCGGGCAAAGCAGGAGAGGAAAAGTGTTGACAGAATTTTAAAAAATTACGAAAATCTCAGGGGTACGCCAAAGTACTACGGTATTTTAAATATCATCAGAAATAAAATAGTAGGTAATGCGGACATCGCGTTAGAATCGTATAACACGCCTTTAGATTGGGCCGCAATTTCCAAATGCCTAACATTACACTACGCCGACAAAAGAGATGTGTCGACGTTAGAATATCAAATGACAGGACTAATTCAGGGCAATTCAACTGTGCAGGAATTCTATCAAAATGTGTATTCGCACTTGTCACTGATATTGAACAAATTAGGTGGTTTAGAGGCTGGAAATGAAGCTCTTAATTTACTGACACAGACTTATAGGGGCAAAGCCCTTGACACATTCATTAGAGGCCTCAATGGCGACTTACCTAGACTGCTGGGCATGAGAGAGCCAGCGGATCTACCTCAGGCCCTCCATTTGTGCCTGAAGTTGGAAAACCAAAAATTTCGCACTAATCATGCACAAAACTACAATAATCAACCAGCTAGGAAAGACTATCAACCACCATCAACTCCCAAATACAACTTACAAAGGAACAGACAACCCTTCCATCCAAGTATAGCCTACATTCCATACCAACAGAATCTTCCTACTATGAAACCTAACAACAAGATCGGTGATCAAAGCTCTAACTACCCAAGGCATCCACCACCACGCCCTACAGCACCCAAGCCAGCAGAACCAATGGATGTCGACCGAAGCATTCGATCACAACAAATAAATTACGCGAACAGACCATCTCAACAGCAATTCCTAGGTAAAAGACCTCCAAACCCACCTTCAAAGCAGAACATTAATCCTGCTAAGGCACAACGTACCTTCCACATAAACACGGAAATGACAGATACTTTGGAGCATGACAACGTAAATTACGAAAGTCATGATCAAGACCAGGAATTAACCGAGTATTATGACCAGGAACTAGAGAATTTTTATTACGACTTATCAAGCCGAGGAAGATGACAGAGCCGTTAATGAAGTAGGTGCAGAACTAAGTGACATTCATTTTTTAGAATGAACTCTTCGCTCCCATACTTTGAATGTCGAGCGAAGAGCGGAGAAATCCTTAGAATCCTCATTGACACCGGCTCTAGTAAAAATTACATCCAACCCAACTTAGTAAAAAAAATAATCCCTAACAAAACTCCATTTTTTGCGAAATCTGTGGCGGGTGATGTACAAATCACATCGCACACGTACTTAAACCTTTTCGGCTTGAGCGACAGACTTAAATTTTTCCTAATGCCTAGCCTAAAATCTTTTCATGGCATTCTAGGTAACGATAGTTTGAAGGCATTGGATGCGGTCATTCACACGAACAAAAATTATATGGTTGTCCGTCACCATACTATAATTCAACTTAAACAACACATAAGCCAAAGTGTAAATTCAATAAAGATACAGGATGATCACATGAAGGTCGAACAGAAGGAAATGATGAACTCGTTGGCAAAAAAATTCCCCAAGCTCTTCTCAGAACCGGAAGAAAAGTTAACTTATACTACCAAAGTAATCGGAGAAATCCGTACGTCAACTGATACCCCAATTTACACCAAATTTTACCCTTACCCGGCTTCGTTAAGGCGTGAGGTTGAGACTCAGGTAGAAAAGTTATTGAACGATGGAATCATACGCCCGTCGAGATCGCCATACAATTCCCCCGTATGGATAGTCGACAAGAAACCGGACTCTCAAGGGAATAAGCAGTTTAGGATGGTGATAGATTATAGAAAATTAAATTCTGTCACAATTTCAGATAGATATCCTATCCCTGAAATATCAGACGTACTAGGGAAATTAGGGAATAGTAAATTCTTTTCAATCCTAGATCTTAAAAGTGGATTCCACCAAATTCCACTAAAGAACTCCGACATAGAAAAAACGGCATTCTCAATTAATAACGGAAAATACGAGTTCACCCGTTTGCCATTTGGATAGAAAAATGCGCCTTCGATATTCCAACGTGCACTGGACGACATTCTCCGCGACCACATAGGCAGAACATGCTACGTATATATCGACGACATAGTCATATTTAGTAAGTCTGAGGAGGATCACATTCGGGATATTCATGACATATTCAAAACGCTAGAAGAGGCTAATATGAAGGTCCAATTGGACACATACCATTTTTTCAAGCAGGAAGTAGAATTCCTCGGATTTATAATCTCCGAAGCTGGGATAAAAACAAATCCGAAAAAAGTTGAAACTATTGCAAGTTTCCCACAACCCAGAACTATCAAGGAACTCCGATCGTTTTTAGGTCTTTCAGGCTACTATCGCCGGTTCATAAGGGATTATGCCAAGCTAGCAAAACCCTTAACATTACTCTTGAGAGGAGAAGAAGGTCGCATATCCAAGAGACAGTCGGCAAAAATTTGCGTAGAATTTAACGAGGACGCTGTAAAAGCATTTTCGAAATTAAAAAATTCTTTAATATCAAAGGACGTGCTGCTATCCTACCCAAATTACGAAGAACCCTTTGAGCTGACAACTGATGCGTCAAATTATGCTCTTGGAGCAGTTCTCTCGCAGGGAGGAAAGCCTATTACCTTCATCTCAAGAACTCTGAATAAGGCCGAGGAACACTACGCGGCAAATGAGAAAGAAATGCTCGCTATCATCTGGGCCCTCAATTGCCTACGAAATTACCTATACGGCGCAGCGAAGGTAAAGATATACACGGACCACCAGCCTCTCACCTATGCTCTTAGTAATAAGAACAATAACATCAAGATAAAGCGCTGGAAGGCTATATTGGAAGAGTATGATTACGAACTCTTCTATAAACCAGGAAAATGTAACGTAGTGGCAGATGCCCTTTCTAGAGTGCCGGAAGTATCACAAATTAACTCAATGACTGAAATGACGCATAGTGACGACAGTTCATCACACAGGCTTATTTATAGCGTTGAAACACCCATAAACGCATTCAAGAACCAAATAATTTTTAGTCCAAATTCAACCAATCCCTATAAATTCGAAATAGTATTCTCAACCATCCACAGGCACACACTTTCAGAAACAGATTACACCCCCGGACAGCTTGTTTCAACTCTAAAAAAATACCTTAATCCATCCGTAATAAATGGTATTAAAGCCCCCGAATCATTAATGGGAAAAATTCAGGAAATCTTTCCACACCATTTTGCAAACATTCGCATCAGATTTACAAACCTCCAAGTAGAGGATGTCAAAAATGATCACCAACAGGATGAAATAATTATCAGTACTCACAAAAGAGCCCACAGAAATGCTAAAGAGAATAAAATACAAATTCTTGAAAAATTTTATTTCCCGAGTATGAATAGCAAAATTAACAGAATCGTCAAACAATGTGCGGTATGTAAGGAAAATAAATACGATAGGCATCCATCGAAACCCGAATTGAAAGAAACGCCAATACCCTCACACCCTGGCGAAATTCTTCATATTGACATCTACAGAACTGAAAACCAACTTGTCCTCACAGCATTGGATAAATTTTCAATAATTTTTCTTAATAATCCTGCACTGCGCAGGATTATTAAGTCAAGAGCCGTTGAAGACGTGAAAGAGTCCTTACGAAAACTTGTCTTTTTATTCGGCGTTCCAAAAATTATTGTTTTTGACAATGAAAAATCCTTTAATTCGGCTTTAATTACATTTATGTTACAGGACCAATTGGGAATAGAAATCTACAAAGCTCCACCATATGCGAGTACAGTAAACGGACAAGTCGAACGGTTTCATTCCACCCTAACGGAAATCATGCGCTGTCTAAAAACCGAACGCACATACCCTACCTTTCTAGAATTGCTAGACAGATCAGTTTATGAATATAACTATACCATACACAGCACAACGGGACAGAGACCACTTGAAGTATTTTTCGGACGAAGAGTTAGTACAAACCCCGAGATGTACGAAAAGGCAAGACAAGACAACATTCAAAGATTAAGAGACAAGCAGGCAACTGACCTTAGAATCCACAATGAAAAACGAGAACCAATCAGACAATTCGACCCAGGAGACGTCATTTATGTAAGAATTCACAAGCGTTTAGGAAGCAAACTATCACCCAAATTTAAGAAAGAAATTGTCAAGGAAAATGGTTCCACCACAATTATTACAGAATCAGGAAGAGTAGTCCATAAAAGCAACATAAAAAACTGAATCCATTTTTATATTTCCCTTTGTTACAGAACCTTTTTAACTCTTTTCACCTTTTCGACAACCGAGCTACAAATTTTGAACTACACACTGTCACACCTCGTAACTATTTTTAGTGGACCTGCAAAAATACAGGACGGCACATTTAACATTATCCACATTATAGAAATGGACAGATACAAGAACTTCGTTGACGATGTACAGAAGGAAATCGTACAAACCATCCCTAAATCCAATCCCTTTTTCCCACTCCTAACACACGAAATATCCCAAATTCATGATATCCTAGAAGGCATAGAACCAATGGAACCACCCAGGAAAAAGAGATCCATCAATATATTAGGTACTGCCTGGAAGTACATCGCCGGATCACCAGATCACGATGACTTTGTAACAGTAAAAAATGCATTGGATCAAACTATCCTAAATAATAACCAACAAATAGTTATAAATGACATCTTTACAGAAAGATTACAAAACCTTACCCAAATTACCAATCACATAACCAAAGCAATTAAAGATAATAAAGATTTTGTAAACGAGGCTGCACTCAGCATGCAAATTAAGCTCAGATTCATAAAAGAAGAATTAACTAACATCAAATTCGCAATCCAATGGGCAAAACAAAATATTATAAATTCATTTTTGTTAAATAAAAAAGAAATAAAAATAGCACTGGAGAAAATAACAGATGACAATATTTTATTCACATCAATAGAAGAAGCCCTCAAGTTTGCAAACATTAAGGTCCTTTACAATCAAAGAAAATTTTTGTATATCATTGTAATCCCGCTTACTAGCAAAGAACAATTCGATAATGTTATAATTAAACCTGTAAAAAGAAATAATAGAATCATAAGTACCAAGTTTAATGAAATAATGAAAAATAACCATAAAATATTTGGCATTAAAAGTGAATGTGCAATAATAAATAATGTAAAAATCTGTAAAAGTGACAAATTGGTAAACATATCCAACGATACTTGCTCCCTCCGCTACTAAACGGAATGAATTCATCTTGCCCAATAGCACACGGCTACCATATACCCCAAATAGAAAATATCTCACCCGGTATCATTCTTCTTAACGATTTTATTGGAACAATAAACAATGATACGGTTAATGGAACATTTTTAATCAAATTCCACAACGCTACATTGCGAATAAACGACAAATATTACAGAAATTTAGAAGCTCCACTTTTGGAAGTTTCTCCACCAACAATTCAACAAACGCCGGTTGAAGATGAATTCATAAGCCTATGTTTAACATTTCATAAGGAAATGTTAAACCACTTGCATATTGATAATACCAAGTCCATCCATGAACTCAAGTCAGACTCTGTTGTTACTAAATATACCACGTTCTCTTTATTCACCCTTTTTGCTATTTGCCTTGTTCTAATAAGGCTCTTTACAAAAAAAAGGGAAAAAGTAATTATTCATACAATAGCTCCTACCCATGAATTAATGCAAGCTTCAGTTGCTCGAACAAAATTGCACGAGCCGAGGTCACAAAAAATAGACGATCTACCTTACTTCTAACGATTGGGGACAATCGTTTTTAAAGGAGGAGGAGTTAACACACAATATGTTATAAATTCAAAAGATATTTGGCACATGTAAATACAGTTCACACGAAAATATTTCATCAACTCAAATTTGCACATCCGGTAGTTAACCTGTTAAACCCAAGAGATACTTGGCGCGTGCAGACAGAATTACCACGAATTTCTTTCATTTCATTTCAAACACATTTTCGTTCTATATTAAAAGTGCAATATCTGGCTTGAATTGCAAAAAAGTTAATTGCAACGCTTTCGCAACGTTCAATGGAAATTTGATAAATTAAATAAAAGAAAATGAATTTAGTTTCGAAAGCAAAATAATGTAAGCATGAATTGGTATTACAGTAAATCAGGTTCAATGGAAATTTAATAAATTAAATAAATGAAAATGAATTTAGTATCGTAAGCAAAATAATGTAAACTTGTATTGGTATTAAAATAAGTCTCTCCCAAATAATAAACAGATAACGAACTCACTCTGTCAGTGAACTTCGTGAATAAACGTCAAGTCGCGGTTTTCGACAAACCAAAATTAAACCTTTGTTTTAATTTAGACAGTGTCCGTGGTACTTTTGACAAGTATCTGGTTTTTTTTTGTGACCTTAACTCAGAAAGGTCTAACTTATATATATATATTTTTTTTTTGTTTAAAGACAACTATTGCAATTACCGTTTGTTAGAACACATACCAAAGGTACATAATTAAAATCGTTAAAGCAGTGCTTCTCAAACTGTACTGTACGGTGTATATTTTAACAGAACGAGGTCTGACTTTAACAGCCAGCCGATAGTTTACAGAGGAGCAATAACCGCTGTTATCTAGTATAAAACAAAAGAAAATAAGATGGTACAAACACAAAAAGTGGGGTACATCCTTTAGAGGTTTCTTGCTCAAAGTAAAAACAGCGTAATTTTGATTTATTTGGAAATAATTGTGATTTAAATTCAAGATAAAAAAAATATGGAAACAAAAAAAATGTATTGTCAGCAGCAATTCAGAGAGAGAAATATCCCCCTTTTGTGTTTGTGTAATGTAAGTATAAGAGTAGCGGGACTTACTTTGATTGGCGGAGCTCCAACGATAAAAGGCCTTTCAGGGGAGATGGTGAAGGTTACAGAAATCTCAGCATTTTTTTCTGACTCACTAACATATGTTGTTTTCCAATGAATTTGTTTCACTTTCGATGGCTCAATAACCCGTTTAACACAATATGAGAGATAGCAACACAAAAAAAAATCTAATGTCCGTCTTTGCTCACTTTATGATCTAAATTAGTGTTCAATGCAAATATATATATATATATATATATATATATATATATATATATATATATATATATATATATATATATATATATATATATATATATATATATATATATATATATATATTTGCTTCGAATAGCTTTTTCTTTTTTTTAATGGTAGTTTCGCAATAATCCCGGTAGCTAATGACACCAACAACAGTGATTTCCAATCGATTTCACAACTGCACCTTCATTCGGTTTGGTTATTTAATGACAACTAAACCTTTACAATGGCGACAATCTCTTTCCTAAAAGGGACAACCGGTTTACCAAAGGAGGGTAGCAATATGGGGTACTAGGGAAAGACGAAACCTGAGAAGAGTGAAAGTGCATACACAAAAAAAAACTTTTTAGCACGGACATAATTTTTGCTCGTCTTACCAGTTAATATTTGTTTATTATCGATTATGGTAGTGTCCAAGATAATAATTTTTAATTCAAAGCAGAGAAGAAGTATATAAAATGGGTCTGCACAATTCGGTTCCCAAAAATTGATAGCCAAGAATGAACCAGGCTAAAAAATAAATTATTAGACAGATTCGGACATTCAATTCCTGCCACCAAAGAAATGTTATCCTTTTGTCAAGATCTGGCCGACAAAGCTAAATTACTTATGTAACAATTCCCAGAAAATTTTGCAGTCATACGTGTGGACGGTGGAAAGTTTGAATCAAAATGACTGGCATACTTTCAGATTATCACCTTTTGTAATCTCGTTCAAAGTTAAGGTCAAATGGCTGAATCACTAATACCAGCCCAGAATTCCAAGAATTAAGATGACTTCTTTAATGGTATATAAGCCATAAATAATCAGTAATTTATTGGTATTGGTGATAAAAAGAAACCCAAAGAAAAAAAAAACACAACCAATTCACCACTTCACCGGCGGGGAATTAGTGCATTTAACATTTCACCATTATAACTAACATGGCGGAAATTACATATACCAATACAAGAATCAACGAAAGTATTACGAGGTAAATTTCTCTACTTCGCCAATAAAAAAATAGTAACAAATGGGAAAATCATAAAAAAAATAAAACAGGAAAATAAAAAAACAAGTAAAAAAGCTGTAAGTTCGGCCGGGCCGAACTTTTAATACCCTCCACCATTTGGTACAAATTTGGCAATTTCCAAAAAATGAAACCCGTTAAAAATTCTATTAAAATCTTAAAAATACCGAATGCTTATACGACGACGTGGGCCTGCATAGGCAACTTTTGTCATACATTATTACAATATTTAAATGCGAAACTTGAAGAAAAATCCGTTTATAATGTAGCTAAAATCATCAAAATACCGAATATCGGGGGGTACCGTTATATGGGGGCTACACGAAGACGTGGACCTGCACAGATAATTTATATGATAACTTAGACCTACATGGCCCATTTACGAACTTAACCTGCCTACTGGGAAAATATACATGTGTGCAAAATTTTAGCCTTCTATCTCAATTTGTTCGAAAGATAGCGTGATTAAAACAGACAGACAGACGGACATGGCTAAATCGTCTTAGAATTTTACGCTGACATGAGTATTTCGAGGAGTTACAAACGGAATGACAAAATTAATATACCCTCCATAGTATGGTGGAGGGTATAAAAAAAGAATTGAACGTCCCCCAGATGACAATCTCAACCAGTACCTCTAGGCTACGCTCAGGCTTAGACTCGGTTTGGCTTAACGATGCTATCAACAGCCAGCCCTTAACATAGAACATACTACAAGACAACAATCAACCGATATAACATCATCTTGACAGTAGAATAACTAATGCATCACCATAACAACTGTAAAAGTATTCTAAAAATAGTATAACATTTATAAAATTATGCATCTCAATATCGATACGGCTTGTGTACCAGGAATGATATTAACAGGTGCACTGGAAAGGAAATCAAGCTCGGATGTGCAAAGCAAAGGTGTTGGGAGGGCCATTACAAAAATTAAAGCCACAAGTACAATCACCTATCTACATGCGCCCCTACATTTGCCCCCCACGAAGATCAGATTTACAGGCGGAAGATGCATTAAGTCTGATACCGCATGTAGATTACTCCTATAGCCTTAGATCTTTTGCATGATAGGTTCCCAGAATCTTGCCTTGCAAATCTTCGAGTTCATAATAGTTATTCCCTATCTTTCGCCGAACTATACATTTAATAAAGGTAGGGGCCAACTTTGCGTTATACCCCTGTGGAGTGTTGTGGAGAATGAACAGCAGTATAGACGTGGTTAATGTTGAAAGACCTCAAAAGTTCATTGAATTTCTTTCCCCGAAACTGGGTGCCATTATCGGACACTATACTCTCCGGTACACCAAAGGTGTGAAACAAATCCTCTTCTAGGTATTTAATTATCGCGTCTGCGGTAAACTTTTTGACAGGGCGAAGGAAACAAAATTTGGAAAAATGATCAAGAACATTGAAAATTCCAATATGCCCCGTTCTCGATCTGGGGTAAGGTCCTAAAAAGTCAACATACAACTTCTGAAAGAATCTATGTGAACTACCCGTGCCCCCCATTGGTGGTCGCATAATGGCATTTGAGTGTTTAGTACTTTTGCACACTTCACAATATCCAATGTAGCTTTTAACATCTGCAACTAAGATAGGCCAAAAATAGTACCTCCTGATTTGCTCCAAACATTTGTAAAGCCCATCTCGCCAACCGTGAACTTAAGTCGTTTTGGGACATGAGCCACTTAAGGGAAGCATGATCTGTAATCACCGTGAACTCATGTCCCTCGACATAAGCTCTAATTTTTTTATACAAAGGATTGCCGCTAAGCATTCCTGTTCGGTGACACTGTAGTTACGTTGGGCTTGGTTGAGTTTCTTAGACATAAATGCTATCGGAAACTCTTCACCCTCCGTAGTTTTTTGCACCAACACACCTCCTATTCCTGTCTTGATAGCATCACAATGTATGTAAAATGGCTTTGTGAAGTCAGGGCTGTGCAACTCAGGGGCTGAACTAAGTATGGACTTTAAGTCTACAAAAGATTTTTGGGCCTTATCGGACCATATAAACTTGCGGTTCGTTTTTAGTAAATCGGTTAAAGGGCTTGAAATTGCAGCATAGTTCCTAATGAACTTTCGATACCAACCAGACATCCCTAAAAATCGCCTGAGCTGTTTAGCAGAACGGCGTGGTGGAAATTCTGTTATGGCCGAAACCTTATCTGGATCAGGACGCACAGTTCCATTACCAATTATATGACCTTAGTACCTACATTGATTGTAAATCCCGCTCTTCGAAGGCTTTCTGCTACTTTTTTAAGAACCTCTATGTGCCTCACAAAAGTTGGAGATACCACCAGGAGATCATCCAGGTAGACCAGCACTTCAGTCCGGAGAAACGCCGGAACTACTCTGTCCATGAGCCTGCACATCTTTTGAGGAGCATTACAGAGCCCAAATGGCATGACTTTGAAATGGTACAGCGGCCTGTAAAGGCAGTCTTACCCTTCGATGACTCCTCGAGTGGTATCTGCCAAAAGGCATCTTTTACGTCTAAGCTGGAAATAAATTCCGCCTTAGGTAGTCTGCTAAAAATACCTTCAATATGAGGTAGAGGATAAGCATCTCCTTTTGTCACGGCGTTAAGCTTCCTACTGTCTAGACGACAGTAGACGATTTTTGCCCGGTTTTCTATGCAGGACTATCGGTGAAGACCATGGGCTTGAAGATTCTTCAATGACGCCCATAGCCAACATCCTGTCAAGTTCTTCATATATAAGTTTCTCTATTGCTGGAGAGACTGGAAATGGCGTTGCTTAATGGGATGTGCATCTCCTGTATCGATTTTGTGACATATAACGCTCGTTTTTCCCAAACCCTCTTTCGCAAAGGAGGGAAAAACATCAATGACACCTTGAAGTAGATATTTTTGTTCAGATGTCAGTCTACTATGATCTAAAATAATATTATCTCTGGGAGATGATAACGCAGAAACCATTAGAGAGGGTGACAACAAATGAAACATCTTCCAAAAGTCGATGCCCAATATTAGGTCTTGTGACAAGTTTGGGACTATATAGATGGATATACTTTGGCTTTCACCTTTAAAAGTGACATCAGTTGTAAAAACTCCAACTATATTCTGGGGCTTACCATCAGCCGTTCTAACAATGGTATTCAATTTCTTGTAAGGCGAATTAGAACCTAAGAAATCTATGGCTGCCTGAGAACCGAGACAAGTCACAGAGGCGCTTGTATCTAACAGTCCTGTCATTGGTTTACCCAAAATCAACACCTCGGCATAGGGACGGATATCTCCTGGTCTTTCTAGAAATGACAAAGAAAAATACTTCCTTACAGCCTTCACGTTTTTCCAAAAACTTTTAATTCTGCTGCTCGATCGACTAATTTTTGGTTTTTAGTTAAAAATTCGTTGTCGAACTTTTTCATAATTCTCCATACGGATATGGAATGGAATGATTGGCCTAGGACCCCTATGAATAACAGATTGATTTTGATTCGATTTTGTAAGTATACCATCAGTTGTAGCGTCACATCTTTTTGAGGAAATGGTAAGGTTTTGAGATGTGTTTATAATGTTTGGGAGTATTGTTGAGAAGTCTGAGGTTTGGGGGCACTTTTCAGGGCCGGGCTCTGATAGTTTTTTGATTTGTTATTGCATTTCAGACAGTTTGGTTTATAGACTTGCGGAGTTCCACAGCCGTAGCAGAAAATGGTACGTTCGCCTAGGCAGTCCTGATATATGTGTCCAGAACCGCCACAATTCCAACAAACAGCGGAAACTTGTGAAATGTTTTCGGGTTCGAGCAATTCCGGTTCTAACTTCTCATTAATCTCTACCTCTGCAGCACGTCTTGTAAAAGTATTTCCCCTGTGATTGGAAAAACCATGTCTGCGACTAACATCCTGCAAGAAAAATTCTCTACGCCTACAAATCATCCTTAGCCTACCAACTGAGTCTATGGACATGTTTAATATTTCATGCTGAATTTCAGGCAAAAGATTCCTCCGAAGAATCTCTACCATGGTCCGGTCATCTATGGGTTTATCCAACCGATCTGCCAGCTCCATTATCGAATCATAGAAAACGTCGAAAGTTTCATTTGGCTTTTGTTTCCTGTCGCGTATCAGTTCACGGAAATCCAGGTCGGATCTCGAGTCCCTATATTGCTGTCTCATGGCGGAACATAGCGACTTCCATTGGACCACATGCACTGAGCGATGGAAACGCCAGAACCAATCACTAACTTTCCCATCGAAAAGTGCGCTGGCACTACGACAGAGAACATGGAAATCCCCATTTAGAGTTTGTTTAGTTAATGAAACTATCGACTGCTAGACTCGAGGAGCTACCACTGAATTTTAAGCGCCAATTTGAGATTATCTGACTGACCTTATCGGGTCTTGTAGTCAAATCCGGATTAGAGGTGGGATTGCTATTCCGAGATCTATTGAAGGACAATCCATCGTTATTCATTTGCCCAAAGCCGTTGCCATCATTATCTTTAGCGGGAGGAAGACCTAACAATTGTTCTAATGTCCTTTGCTCAACTTCACATACGTTTCGCATTGGAAAATTATTAGTAACTGTTGAAGATGCAATAATAGCTTGAGGGGCATTGTTAAAATTTAAATGGGCCAAATTAGCTTCGACACTCCTTTCGATTAAGGAAGAAATCTGAGTTTATATTGACTGGACAATCTGCGCTTGCTGACTATCCATCAATGACTTCACAACATCTTTAACATTTTCTGCGGTCAAACTAGGTTGAGATACAGTAGTATTAACGGAAGGATTGAGGGGCATATCCTGCAGTGAGGATTCATCATTTCTGCCGGCGTCGAAATTCCTGGCTTTTGAAGACGACCTGGTATTAACTCTATTTACAGCTAAGGAATTTGATTGTTTATTATCCTTAGTTATTCTGGATCCACACACAGGACAATCAGAATGGGTCTTAATTGCCTGGTTATACATATTTAATGAAATGTGTGCCTACAAACGGTTTCAGCTAATACTCCAGGGTTTTGGATTGCAGATTCGCAAATCTTGCAAATCTTGTCTGAACCCAATGAACTAGGTATAGGAGTCTCTTCCGAACTTCGATCCAGAGGCATCCTGAATATATATTATGTATTTCAAAACAATAAAAGAAAGCAAACATATGCCTCAAATCAAGAAAAAAGAAACAAATTTTAAGCCAATCAGTTATAACAACGTTAGGAAGAAATTCAATTACGGAGTTTGATTCGTTCGGGAAATTAGGTCAAGAAATTAGGATCTGAGATAATAATTAGAGCCAAAAGATAACGAACAGTTACGAAACAAAGAAATAAATAAAGAAGAGTCATAAAAAAATGGGGGAGAAGGGACTATAGGCCAATATTAACCCTGGCTTAAAATATCATCCATAATATTTCAAGGTTCCATATGGTTAACAATACAGAATTATCCAATCAGTTATTAGAGTTGAAGTCAGTTTTAGCACTATGTCCAAGCTCTGATTTCATTCAACTTATAACCTTCAAGATAAATTCTACGAAATAGAGAGAAGGCAAGGCAACATTATAACCGGTAAAATGCGTTAGCACTACTGCTGTTTGACAAAGAAATTCCGAGGAAATTTTGCCATCCTGATGAAAAAAAGCAAATAGAATAGAAATTAGTTCAAAACCTAAGTTGAGAAAAGGCCTAAAGTGAAACTATTGTGTTATTGAAAACACAAGTATTTTAAATCTTGACAAAATTTAGTCATTTTTAATCCACCTCGGCGCCAAAACTGTAACTTTCATTGATGGGTTTAAGTTTGAAGGTCTCTAATTTCGCTAATGATGAGTTTTTAGTCTGGCACGCAGATATCTCCGGCCTTATTGCTCGTCAGTTGAGTTGGGTTTTGCCATGATTCATCATTAAAAGTTGTCAGTTACGAGTTTAAATTTATTTATGCGTGCTCAACCAGGTATAGGAAAAAATATAATAGGAGTAATACGGAAATAATTTGAAGGAAAGAAATTATATAGCTAAAGAATAGGAAAAGAATAAAAGACTGTTCATTCATCGATAGGCTTATGCGTGCCTAGGTGACAATGCACGCTCGCCCACCCTACCTTTTTACTATGATGTTCCGCAAAGAAATAATAATACACATTTTTCCACAGTAAACCCATTCGCCGAGATCCTAACTTATTTTACCAACTCTTTTCTGAATCAAACTCTAAATTTGATTTAATTCATAAGGATATAATGAAACCTTTTATTCTATAGAATTCCATTATTCAGTTATTATAAGAAATATGATGGCTATCGTATCATCTCAGAATATTACTTATAAGTTAACATATGTTTCTTATTCTAAACAAAGTTAGTTAGTTATCTTATAGGTAAGCCATGAGAATTAATTGACCTTCACCCTGGCTGATGTATGTTAGAGAATATTATATGTGGGTGTGTATTAATGGCAACTATGACAATATTGTATTGGATTTAAACAGATGTTAATATTAATTTGTTTTTATAAATATCAACAATTTTATTATAATTGTGGAGTCTACCAAAGCTCCTCTTTTACATTAGATATATATATATATATATTTTAAAGACAACTATTGCAATTACCGTTTGTTAGAACACATACCAAAGGTACATAATTAAAATCGTTAAAGCAATGATTCTCAAACTGTACTGTACGGTGTATATTTTAACAGAACGAGGTCTGACTTTAACAGCCAGCCGATAGTTTACAGAGGAGCAATAACCGCTGTTATCTAGCATAAAACAACAGAAAATAAGATGGTACAAACACAAAAAGTGGGGTACATCCTTTAGAGGTTTCTTACTCAAAGTAAAAAAAGGGTAATTTTGATTTATTTGGAAATTATTGTGATTTAAATTCAAGATATAAAAAAAATATGGAAACAAAAAATGTATTGCCAGCAGCAATTCAGAGAAAGAAATATAACGGTGCGGCTATACCATCTCTGAGCGGAGCTCCAACGATGAAAGGCCTTTCAGGGGAGATGGTGAAGGTTGCAGAAATCTCAGCAATTTTAATCAAATCAAATTATACATATTTTCTGCTGTTATATATGCCAATTGATGATTATGATGAACACAGTTTAATTAATATTATAATCTTATCCGAAAAAGAATCGATTAAAAAATAATTTCTAACACACTAACATATGTTGTTCTCTAATGAATTTGTTTCACTTTCGATGGCTCAATAACCCGTTTAACACGATATGAGAGATAGCAACACAAAAAAATCTAATGTACGTCTTTGCTCACTTTATGATCTAAATTAGTGTTCAATGATTCTAATTGTTTTTTCTTTAAAAAACCATATGCAAAAGTATATATATATTTGCTTCGAATTGCTTTTTCTTTTCTTTTTTTTAATGGTAGTTTCGCAATAATCCCAGTAGCTAATGACACCAACAACAGCGATTTCCAATCGATTTCACAACTGCACCATCATTCGGTTTGATTATTTAATGACAACTAAACCTTTACAATGGCGACAATCTCTTTCCAAAAAGGAACAACCGGTTTACCAAAGGAGGGTAGCAAATGGGGTACCAGGGAAAGACGAAACCTGAGAAGAGTGAAAGTGCATACACAAAAAAAAAAAACTTTTTAGCACGGACTTAATAGAAACTCTTTGACAAATTTTTGCTCGTCTTACCAGTTAATATGTATTTATTATCGATTATGGTAGTGTCCAATATAATGATTTTTAATCCAAAGCAGAGAAGAAGTACATAAAATGGGTCTAACAATTCGGTTCCCAAAAATTGATAGCCAAGAATGAACGAGGCAAAAAAAAAATAACTTATAAGACAGATTCGGACATTTAATTCCTGCCACCAAAGAAATGTTATCCTTTTGTCAAGATCTGGCCGACAAAGCTAAATTACTTATGTAACAATTCCCAGAAAATTTTGCAGTGATACGTGTGGACGGTGGAAAGTTTGAATCAAAATGACTGGCATACTTTCAGATTATCACCTTTTGTAATCTCGTTCAAAGTTAAGGTCAAATGGCTGAATCACTAATACCAGCCCAGAATTCCAAGAATTAAGATGGCTTCTTAAACCATGAATGGTATTGGTGATACCACTTCACCGGCGGGGAATTATGGCAATTAACATTTCACCATAATAACTAACATGGCGGAAATTACATATACCAATCCAAGAATCAACGAAAGTATTACAACAAATGGGAAAATCATATAAAATATAACAGGGAAATAAAGAAAAAAAAATAGAATTGAACGTCAGCGGGATCGAACCCGGAGTCCCGCAAATGACAATCTCAACCAGTACCTCTAGGCTTAGACTCGGCTTGGCTTAACGATGCTATCAACAGCCAGCCATTAACATAGAACATACTACAAGACAACAATCAACCGATTACAACATCATCTTGACAGTAGAATAACTAATGCATCACCATAACAACTGTAAAAGTATTCTAAAAATAGAATAACATTTATAAAATTATGCATCTCAATATCGATACGGCTTGTGTACCAGGAATGATATTAACAGGTGCACTGGAAAAGAAATCAAGCACGGGTGTGCAAAGCAAAGGTGTTGGGAGGGCCATTACAAAAATTAAAGCCAGAAGTACAATCAACTATCTACATGCGCCCCAACAGGATCATATAAAAGTACCTCCTGATTTTACCTATTTCGAGGGTTTTGATTTGACTTAAAATTTGTGTTTATGCTACTTTGGGGGTAGAGAACCAACTTACATGGTCCTATTATCAACAGTTAATGTATACTTTTTCATATATATGCTATATTATTTAGGGTTTTTACTCTACAACTAAAACCTCTTACTGAAAAATAGGATCAGGTTTTTTAAAAGACGTATTTATTTCTATTTAATCGAGACATTATTTATACTATACAAGTCATCATTTAAATGCTTTAAAAACTATGCATTAAAGACTAAAACTTCGGGCCGGCAATGCGGACTTGGCCAGATCTGGCTCACATAAGGCTTTAGTGCATAGTTTTTAAAGTATAATAATTCACAAATCTGGCTCACATAAGTGGCACAATTTTTAGTATAAATGATGACTCGATTAAATAGAAATATATCCAAATAGTTCCAGCCAGTATCAACTGATTCAGTTACCAACGAACAACAACTGGTTTATATATAGATTAAAAAGAAGGCGTGGTCCGTGTTGCATTGTTTTTAAAGTATAATAATTCACAGATCTGGCTCACATAAGTGGCGCAATTTTTAGTATAAATACCCAGATACCCTGGGTATTTATACCTATTTGGCAAATATAAGGATTTTAGATAAATCAAAATAGTGGGCGTAAACGTAGGCGTGGTCAATATTTTTTCGTTTGTAAAAAAATAATGCAATTCGGTATATATATAAATAAATAAATATATCTATATATATAAATGAAAGTTGTGTTAGTTACTACGCTTATAACTTAAGAACCGCTGAACTGATTTTAATGATTCATACAAATTCGGAATTGTCTCCTATCCGAAAAGGATAATATACAAAAAAAATCACGAAAAATGTGTTATATTAACATTTTCATTTTGACTTTTGAAATGTACAATAGTAATGTTTTATTTTGCATGATTTTTTCCATTTTGACTTACTTTTTTCTAATGTACATTTGTAGTGTTTTTTATATTTTATTTTTGAATTCGAATATTAATATCAATTTCTTTAATTGACTTGATTTCTTGAGAACTGAAATTGATGACGGGTTACATGGAAGTGTAGTACCGAATTATGTGGTGGCGAAACGGAATAGATGATATCGAAATAATTTAACGCGGTCACACCAAAGTTAAAAGATAATAACCTTTTCAAAATCGCTAAAAAAATTACGAAAAAAGAGATCTCATTACAAAAATTCTCAAAAAATGAAATAAGTGCGAAATACGATTGTACGTCCTGGAGTTGAAAGGTAGATGTCAGTACCTTTCAACTCCAGGGCCTACATCGTGGTTCAGCTGGAAGATGCGAAGACATTTAAACAAACAAAAATGACCGAAAAAGACTAATGGGGCTCATTTTAAAGCGTGGACCTACTTCTTTCATGTGACAATAATCCGTCCAATGAGAGCTCAAAATGCAAAAATTTTTGGGACTACAATCAGTAAAGTACCAAATATAAAGGGTGCAAAATAGTAGAGCGAATGGGATTTTTAGTAAGAAAAGGATTTCTCTCCTTCCAAAAATTCCTCCCGAACATTTAAGATACCTTAAATCGCTTTTGCATGACCTGCAATATGATATATGATATCGATCATAAATAACCATTGTATGATTTAAGCTATTTTTGGAGTCTTCGTCATTTTCTTCTATTTTTGGCCCTTAGTTGGGATCTTTGTTTCTAAGGGAGTAGAAAATTCTCGGAGTAGGGCCCATATTGGTCTTGACCACTAAAAAATTGTATTTATGCTACCCTGGGATAAGGAACCATCGTACAGATAATTGCCACATAGAAATTTATTCATGTAAAGTCCCCACATTGGAGTATCCCCAAGTCCACTTTCACATCTAATGTGTGGTCAGAAAAGAAAATTTTGTATTCTATTGAATTTGTAACCCCCAAGAGAATATTGGTTGAGAACGTAGATTTGGGATGTACATCTATATCAAATAAATTGTGAAAACATGAACAAATTACAAATATAAGAAAGTAGCACGGGACCGAATATTTGTTGAATCGTCATTGAATTATATTATGATGAAAAATATGGACTTTATGGGGTCTCCAATTTACAATTTAAATGACAAATAAAATTAGTTCCCATCTTACGGTAATGGGAGTAAAATAGTAATTATATTTGACTATCCTGAAATCAGTCTGCCCTCAATTATGAGATGGATAAAATTATTTTTACTTATTGAAATCACGTGAATTTTTTTCAGTTTGACATGCTGTGTTGTTCTGCTATTTTTTGGATTTGGCCTCTATTTGTCATCTTGGATTATAAGGGGTGAAGAAAGTTTTCAATGTAGTTCGATGTTTCGCAGTAGTGCCCATATGAAGGTACTTCCTGATTTTACCTTATTTCAAAGGATTTGGCTAAAAATGTGAATTTGAGGGGGGGGGGGGGGGGGGGGGGGGGGGTTAAAATCTTACACAAAAATTTTAACATATCTACAAATTTTAGAATCTTCTCCATGTAATAGTACCCCTTCAAGTCCACCTTTTGGCGGACTTATGAGGACTCTAATGCACAATCGGAGGTGTTAATGGGTTTAAAAAGTAATTAACTTTGGATATTCTTAAATCATTCAGCCCTCAATTATGAGGTGTACAAAATACAGTAAATTCCAAATTACTGCTCATTTGACTAAAAATTAAAAATTAATCGACCAGTACATGAACATTTATAACAGTCATATCTTTGAATAATTATGCTTTGACAAATATGCATAATAGACTAAAACTACGGGCCGGCAACGCGGACAGGGTCAGCTAGTATATATATATATATATATATATATATATATATATATATATATATATATATATATATATATATATATATATATATATATATATATATATATATTTATATATATACCGAATTGCATTATTTTTTTTACAAACGAAAAAATATTGACCAGGGTATTTATTTGGGGGCTGAGGAACTGACCATGTCTGTATTGTAATGTTCAATGGTTATGTCATGTTTAAAATTGAATTATTTATTTTTCGAGTTCTATATAAAAAACAACCGTTGAAACTATGATTGTATTGGAAGATGTTAAAGTCCGTAAATTTTATATATGTTTAAAAGTGACGGTGGGAGCCATTTATTTTAGCTAGCAGTCGGGTATGGGGTGGGTTCTTGTCCTTCTAAACACAGGAATACAATCAGCACATAAACAAATTATTTTATCAGACTCCCGAGGTAAAAACTGTGTTCTAACACATCAGACTAATTATTGAAGCTACGTTAGAAAATGGCAACATCCATGCAAAAAAATAAAACCCCATTTGGATGTATATAAAAAAAGTATCAATCACAACAACTCAATGTAAGCTATTTGGATCTGGTGTTATTGATCCGCAGGCCTCTGTACCCTATCCCTTCCATGATCTTTTGGCCGTTTACTGTTAAATAAAAGATCCCATGCATAGTTATGTTAATAACATTTCCACTCCTCACATTCCCCTTTAGAAATAAATGCCTTAAGCGTTCATGTTAAAATTCATGTAGATACAGAGTTTATTTCAGGGTTCTGTTAATGTATAAACTGGTTTCAAGAATATCGGTATGATTCGAACACCATACATGTTGCAATGCTTAACATCAAATATTATAAGGTATATGTATGTATATGCACTAATCTAACATAACTAAGCGAAAAATATTGATGCCCTTTGCTTAAGACATATTAGGGAACTTTTTGTTTTTCATAATATAATTGCTTTCTTATATGCTAATAGGCGTTATTATTTAGTAGTATATTATAATTTCCATCTATTTATGGGTTTGTATTATTTTTGTGGTGACAAAGAAAGTCAAATTGTCTAATACTTAATTATTTCTGCATTTTTTAAGTACTTTAATTAAGAAGCGAGGCAAACAATTTTAGGCTGATAAACAAAATAAGTTTTAACACAATTTAGGTATGGATTACCTTTTGATTGAGTTTCTTTAAAATAGCAATGAAATTAATTTAAAAAAATTATTTCTAATCAATTATCAAGCGAAATTATAAAGTATATCTCAGTTATTTATCAATATTCATATATTGAGCAAAAACTCCACTTACCAAAATATTGTTGAGGGTTCTGCTGTCGACAAGGCCTTGTAGATCAGGATAGCTCAGCAATTTGAGGTTATGCATTAAACGTGATGTAACCTTTAAAATTATAATGAACGTAGTTGATAATGTTGCTGAAATATATGGGTATAATTTAGCTTGAATTCACAGAATTGTGATTTTTTTTACATGTTGATTTTCTTTTCAAAGCTCCCAACGAAATTTTAGCTAAAATTGTTGCCGTTACTAAAACTAAATGTCACTGCTTCCACGACTTAGAGAGCGGTTTTGCGCTTGAAGATAGGATGACGTACAAATTGGTGATAAGATCCTCTGATTTTGATAATGATGGAGAAATATTCAAGGTAGCCAAGGAATAGTTTAGATGGTGGGTGAATTTAGACAATGATGAATCATGGACAGCAAGCTGGTGTTTTCATCTTTTTGAAGCGGGAGAGGATATCACGTTCTTATTGCCCAACTGTCTCCGATAATCTTGGAGAAACAAGGTTAGCTTAGGAACTACTTCTTTGTTCAGGCCACAATTCTTGGACGTAAAGTATAACGTTTTGAGCTGGTGACGTCTTTTATGCAAATTTCCTTTACTTATCGCAATTAAATTCAATTGTTTGAGATAACTTTTTCAATATTAAAATTTGTTAACACTTTACGTCACAATGTTTTTTTTTATATCAAAACGAATATCGACCAAAGTTTTCTGCGTGATTGTAGTGAACAGCTCAGGAGTAAAAAATGTAAAAGAAAGATTTGCCAATGTTTAATGTATACGAAGCCGTTCTTGATCAAAGCAGACAAAATTCACCACTCATTTCAAATGAAGCTCTCGTACTACAAATTGATCTTAGCTACAAAAATAACATTACATTCCTCTTGCTACCCCTTCTACCTAATAAAAAGTGATGATATGCATTAGGCTGTTTTATGGATTAGCAGACAATCAGGTTTTTGGTTGTTGCTTGTAACATACAAAAATGAGGCGATGGAATATTGGTATTGATCGACTAGTTTTTACCCCTGCGGTGCCCTTCTATTCTTTGATTATAAATTTTTATCGAGGTTATTCGTGACTTTCCATAGATTCACCTTGCAATGTGGAAGGAGTTTTAATAATCTTATACTTAATCGATTTATAGTTCGTACAAATTTCTTATAAAATGTTGCGGTAAGAAGTTTACTGATGCAATTTTGTACGTAACTTTTGCAAGATGAAAGGCTAGATGTTCTTGATTCAAGCAATGAAATAGCGAACTGATTCTGCGTTTCTCATTTAAAAACCAAAAAAAAAATAAATAAATAAAAAAATAACCAAGATAAATCATTTTGCTTGAGGTAGGAATCGAACCGGGAACTTCTGAAGCCTGCGTCCGACGGCTATGCTCTAGGCTATACAGGTCTGTTAGTGGGTGGGCATAACTTATTAGTTATTACCTTTGTTTACATTCACACAGTCTTAACTCATAGGTTTAGTTTGCATATTCATCCATGCGGATTTCACCACTGACAAAAGAGGGGCAAAGACAAAATATGTGTAACAGCACGAATATGTCTGTCGGTTAATAACAGCGTCACAACTAATAACAGCTTTACAAGCTGTTACAAGAATGATACAGTGGGAACTCTATATTACAAACCTGGTAATATTCATAAATTTATGAAAATATTAACAGGAGATACATGTTATTAGGTCCTAATATCTTTGCCGTGATAGGTGCCTGTAGCCTTAGATTCTATATCCTGAAGTTTGTAGTAGTTATTTCCAATTTTGGATAGCACTTTAGCTTTAATGAACACTGGTGATTGGCGTTAAAATGATTTATAGCATTACTCTGGGCAAAGTTCCGACGATAAACAATTTGTCCCTCATTATAAGTTGTTGGTCTGGTTCTAAGATCGTAGTGCCTTTTATTGATATCATGGCCAACTAAGATGTTCTTCCTGATTTCTTTTCGTAGTAGTGCCAACTGGTCTTCCCTATTTAAAGATATAGTAGGTTCGTCTAACAGATTTACATTTCTTAACAACTTATATGAATCGCCATGGGTAATCATATGAAACCCAAAAGCGTCAAAATATGGGGAGCATTTAATAGTGCTGTGTAGTGAATTTCTTAGGGCGCAACTTATGGAGCTTATATGCTCGTCCCACATTTTATGGTCACTTTTCAGGTATGAACGAATGCCTGCAATAATAGAACGATTCACTCTGTGTCATTGTTTCTGACTATAGGTTTATAACCACAAACGATTTTAAATTTTTAACAGTATTGATTTATATTAGAGTAAAACTGACGTGTTCAATAAAAAACGTTGGGTGAATTGTTTTTTTTTTTTTTTTTTTTTGTTATGAAAAAAATCACATTGGGGAATTTAGAGAGATGGAAATGTGTGACATTGAGTGGCCTTTGAGATTGATATAATACAAAACTGGGCTATTGTATAGATATTTGTTTTTTTTGGTAGAAAATAAGCTGCGCTCGTAAACCAGAATTATTTCTTCACCGCCTGAATTCTAGGGACTTTACAAGGCATCTGGGTGCTCTAATAAAGTGGTTCCACCAGAACCCAGGGAACTGATACCTAAACAAGCTACAATTTATGTTAACCACCTAACAAACTACTATGTATATTTAGTTGAGAAAATAAGTGAAGAAATGTTTCCAATTTCGAGCTATAATCATATAACAATATCTCGGTCATATATTCCGAAACCATCAGAATATTGAAAATCCAGAGATGGTTATATAAATATTCTCAAAATGTTGGGGTATTTCCCCAGATTTTTCCGAAAATTATTTAAATGAAATTTAAAAAAAAAATAATAATTTTGAAGCAAAAATATGCTGGAAAATTCCAACGAATTCTTGCCCCACGTTGGGCGCCAATTTATGTAATGTTCAATGGTTATGTCATGTTTAAAATTGAATTATTTATTTTTCGAGTTCTATATAAAAAACAACCGTTGAAACTATGATTGTATTGGAAGATGTTAAAGTCCGTAAATTTTATATATGTTTAAAAGTGACGGTGGGAGCCATTTATTTTAGCTAGCAGTCGGGTATGGGGTGGGTTCTTGTCCTTCTAAACACAGGAATACAATCAGCACATAAACAAATTATTTTATCAGACTCCCGAGGTAAAAACTGTGTTCTAACACATCAGACTAATTATTGAAGCTACGTTAGAAAATGGCAACATCCATGCAAAAAAATAAAACCCCATTTGGATGTATATAAAAAAAGTATCAATCACAACAACTCAATGTAAGCTATTTGGATCTGGTGTTATTGATCCGCAGGCCTCTGTACCCTATCCCTTCCATGATCTTTTGGCCGTTTACTGTTAAATAAAAGATCCCATGCATAGTTATGTTAATAACATTTCCACTCCTCACATTCCCCTTTAGAAATAAATGCCTTAAGCGTTCATGTTAAAATTCATGTAGATACAGAGTTTATTTCAGGGTTCTGTTAATGTATAAACTGGTTTCAAGAATATCGGTATGATTCGAACACCATACATGTTGCAATGCTTAACATCAAATATTATAAGGTATATGTATGTATATGCACTAATCTAACATAACTAAGCGAAAAATATTGATGCCCTTTGCTTAAGACATATTAGGGAACTTTTTGTTTTTCATAATATAATTGCTTTCTTATATGCTCATAGGCGTTATTATTTAGTAGTATATTATAATTTCCATCTATTTATGGGTTTGTATTATTTTTGTGGTGACAAAGAAAGTCAAATTGTCTAATACTTAATTATTTCTGCATTTTTTAAGTACTTTAATTAAGAAGCGAGGCAAACAATTTTAGGCTGATAAACAAAATAAGTTTTAACACAATTTAGGTATGGATTACCTTTTGATTGAGTTTCTTTAAAATAGCAATGAAATTAATTTAAAAAAATTATTTCTAATCAATTATCAAGCGAAATTATAAAGTATATCTCAGTTATTTATCAATATTCATATATTGAGCAAAAACTCCACTTACCAAAATATTGTTGAGGGTTCTGCTGTCGACAAGGCCTTGTAGATCAGGATAGCTCAGCAATTTGAGGTTATGCATTAAACGTGATGTAACCTTTAAAATTATAATGAACGTAGTTGATAATGTTGCTGAAATATATGGGTATAATTTAGCTTGAATTCACAGAATTGTGATTTTTTTTACATGTTGATTTTCTTTTCAAAGCTCCCAACGAAATTTTAGCTAAAATTGTTGCCGTTACTAAAACTAAATGTCACTGCTTCCACGACTTAGAGAGCGGTTTTGCGCTTGAAGATAGGATGACGTACAAATTGGTGATAAGATCCTCTGATTTTGATAATGATGGAGAAATATTCAAGGTAGCCAAGGAATAGTTTAGATGGTGGGTGAATTTAGACAATGATGAATCATGGACAGCAAGCTGGTGTTTTCATCTTTTTGAAGCGGGAGAGGATATCACGTTCTTATTGCCCAACTGTCTCCGATAATCTTGGAGAAACAAGGTTAGCTTAGGAACTACTTCTTTGTTCAGGCCACAATTCTTGGACGTAAAGTATAACGTTTTGAGCTGGTGACGTCTTTTATGCAAATTTCCTTTACTTATCGCAATTAAATTCAATTGTTTGAGATAACTTTTTCAATATTAAAATTTGTTAACACTTTACGTCACAATGTTTTTTTTATATCAAAACGAATATCGACCAAAGTTTTCTGCGTGATTGTAGTGAACAGCTCAGGAGTAAAAAATGTAAAAGAAAGATTTGCCAATGTTTAATGTATACGAAGCCGTTCTTGATCAAAGCAGACAAAATTCACCACTCATTTCAAATGAAGCTCTCGTACTACAAATTGATCTTAGCTACAAAAATAACATTACATTCCTCTTGCTACCCCTTCTACCTAATAAAAAGTGATGATATGCATTAGGCTGTTTTATGGATTAGCAGACAATCAGGTTTTTGGTTGTTGCTTGTAACATACAAAAATGAGGCGATGGAATATTGGTATTGATCGACTAGTTTTTACCCCTGCGGTGCCCTTCTATTCTTTGATTATAAATTTTTATCGAGGTTATTCGTGACTTTCCATAGATTCACCTTGCAATGTGGAAGGAGTTTTAATAATCTTATACTTAATCGATTTATAGTTCGTACAAATTTCTTATAAAATGTTGCGGTAAGAAGTTTACTGATGCAATTTTGTACGTAACTTTTGCAAGATGAAAGGCTAGATGTTCTTGATTCAAGCAATGAAATAGCGAACTGATTCTGCGTTTCTCATTTAAAAACCAAAAAAAAAATAAATAAATAAAAAAATAACCAAGATAAATCATTTTGCTTGAGGTAGGAATCGAACCGGGAACTTCTGAAGCCTGCGTCCGACGGCTATGCTCTAGGCTATACAGGTCTGTTAGTGGGTGGGCATAACTTATTAGTGATTACCTTTGTTTACATTCACACAGTCTTAACTCATAGGTTTAGTTTGCATATTCATCCATGCGGATTTCACCACTGACAAAAGAGGGGCAAAGACAAAATATGTGTAACAGCACGAATATGTCTGTCGGTTAATAACAGCGTCACAACTAATAACAGCTTTACAAGCTGTTACAAGAATGATACAGTGGGAACTCTATATTACAGTATATATAAAAATCAATTGTTGTTCGTTGGTAAGAATCAGTTGAAAACAGCAGGAACGATTTGGATAACTTTTTTAATTGTTCATCCTACCACGACTTAGTTTTTATGCAAAGAAAAAGTGACCACGCCCATTTTTCGATTTACTTAAAATACTAATATTCGCCACAATCATGAAGGTATCTGTTCCACAGTTAGTATACGACGTAATCTGACTTGGGGTCAGAGGAACTGGCCGCACCTACTCCTTCCAATCTATATGTAAAAAATTTAGATAAGTATAGTAACACATCAGTTGAGAACGGCTGGACCGATTTGGCTCAAATTTTCTTTTGGTTATTTGTAATTACATTGGTAACATTTTCAGGAAAGAACATTTTGAGAAAAGCCTCTGGAAAAATCACAGAACTGAAAAAATGTACTGTTCTATTTTGATATGAGATTTTGTGAATTAAATAGTTTCAGAATGCCTTTAGAGTTAAAAATTCTTATTAAAAAACCCGAAAAAATTGAGAAATTTGGCATATTTTCTATACATAATATAATTATTCTCAAAGCATCAAAACACATAAGATCTGAACATACTTTTAAATTGCTGCTATGTCTATTGGGGAACCAATAGTAAACAGTAAACAGTTGATACCGAAGCTTTAAATGTTAAATTACAGTTCATTCGGTAGAAATTGTAACAAAATTCAACATGCGAAAGGACGAATTTTTAGTGGTATTATTATACCTAAACGAAACGGATATATTCTACCTTTATAATACTGATAATTGAGGTTTGAAAATTGTATTAAATACGATGATATAACGAATACAATGAGGTACTGAGGAATAGAAAATAATTAATAAAGTGGGCTTGTGTTGTAATTTTTTAACAAATGAAAATGGTTTTAACCCCTCAAAATACCTTAAATCGGCCAAATTAGAGCACATTTGGTCGACAAATTTTTAGGAGATAATATTATATGAGGAGTATATGTAAAAATATACATTTTGTAACATCAATCATGCTAAGAATAATATAAAAGCCCGTGCAAAGTTTGAAAGACGCATATTAAATTTGGTGACTCTATCGTAATTGAAAATGGTGAACGGAGAGGCTAACGGACAGAAATACCAAATATGAAGAGGCACTGTAATATGCGGACTATACACTATAGTGGAGCGAATTGAAAATTTAGTAAAGAATGATTCATATTCTCTTCTGAACCCTTAAATGTAAGCTTAAATAACAGGTAACGTTATACGGGGACTATGGGGGTTGGGAAATTGTTCGTTTGGTAGAAAATAAAATCCCAAAACGGGGATCAAACTTTTTAGGGTCCATTTTATATAGCTTAACCATGCACAAAGGCCTTCAAATATTTTGCTCTATACTCCGCAAAAGTTACGATAAAGCTTTAAATTTGATACAGTCCTAAGGGCTACATGAAGAATCATTTGCACAATATATGAATCAGGTCGGTCTGCATTGTGATATAGGTCCCCTCAAATGGTGTATCCCCTTTGAAATTCCCCAAATGTTGGTAATTTGAGATTTTATATTGTGTATGGGACCATGCTTTGGTATAACCCTTATATGAAGGTATCCGTTGAGTTCAGCTATTTTCGGGGTCTTGGTCACATTTTCAATTGATATTGGCCTTATTCGGCTTCTAAGGGGTTAGAATACCACTTCGCTTAAATTTTTTAATGTCAATGTTTCAAAGTAGCGTCCATATAAAGGTTAATTATTAAGCTTTAAAAATATGCATATAAAAGACCAAAACTTTGGGCCGGCAACGCAGACCGATTTGCATAATTTTTTATAGAAACGTTCGTCATACCCCGAGTTAGGTTTTTAAAGAAAATATTTTGATCACACCTACTTTTACGCTCACTATTTTTAATTTATCTAAAATATTTATAGCCAATAGAACTTGAGTCGAACCTGGAGAGTTTCTAGTGTATAATTCGCATATGCTAATTTGCAATAAGTTCGAAATATATACTACTTTCCAGAGAACGGCCCTTGTAAGCCATCATACACATCAAATATGCCTGATGAGCCGCTTAACCAACGGCGAAACGCGTCGCATAGTGGTGAGTGTGTGATAGTGTCTATCTGGCTTTCCTTTTTACTGCAAATTTCAGATCATTAAGCTCGTCTCGAAAGAGAAAACAAACACTTAAATCATAAAACATATGATCTTCGCCTTAACAAGGCAAAACTCAAAATATTTATATTTGCCAGATAATGAAGATATCGATTTGAACTGACCACGCATACTTCTAATGTGTATAAATTAACCAATTGTTGTTCGTTAATAATTGAATCAGTTGAGAACTACTGGAACGATTGGGTTTTTTAATGTATATATATATATATATATATATATATATATATATATATATATATATATATATATATATATATATCTATATATATAAATGAAAGTTGTGTTAGTTACTACGCTTATAACTTAAGAACCGCTGAACTGATTTTAATGATTCATACAAATTCGGAATTGTCTCCTATCCGAAAAGGATAATATACAAAAAAAATCACGAAAAATGTGTTATATTAACATTTTCATTTTGACTTTTGAAATGTACAATAGTAATGTTTTATTTTGCATGATTTTTTCCATTTTGACTTACTTTTTTCTAATGTACATTTGTAGTGTTTTTTATATTTTATTTTTGAATTCGAATATTAATATCAATTTCTTTAATTGACTTGATTTCTTGAGAACTGAAATTGATGACGGGTTACATGGAAGTGTAGTACCGAATTATGTGGTGGCGAAACGGAATAGATGATATCGAAATAATTTAACGCGGTCACACCAAAGTTAAAAGATAATAACCTTTTCAAAATCGCTAAAAAAATTACGAAAAAAGAGATCTCATTACAAAAATTCTCAAAAAATGAAATAAGTGCGAAATACGATTGTACGTCCTGGAGTTGAAAGGTAGATGTCAGTACCTTTCAACTCCAGGGCCTACATCGTGGTTCAGCTGGAAGATGCGAAGACATTTAAACAAACAAAAATGACCGAAAAAGACTAATGGGGCTCATTTTAAAGCGTGGACCTACTTCTTTCATGTGACAATAATCCGTCCAATGAGAGCTCAAAATGCAAAAATTTTTGGGACTACAATCAGTAAAGTACCAAATATAAAGGGTGCAAAATAGTAGAGCGAATGGGATTTTTAGTAAGAAAAGGATTTCTCTCCTTCCAAAAATTCCTCCCGAACATTTAAGATACCTTAAATCGCTTTTGCATGACCTGCAATATGATATATGATATCGATCATAAATAACCATTGTATGATTTAAGCTATTTTTGGAGTCTTCGTCATTTTCTTCTATTTTTGGCCCTTAGTTGGGATCTTTGTTTCTAAGGGAGTAGAAAATTCTCGGAGTAGGGCCCATATTGGTCTTGACCACTAAAAAATTGTATTTATGCTACCCTGGGATAAGGAACCATCGTACAGATAATTGCCACATAGAAATTTATTCATGTAAAGTCCCCACATTGGAGTATCCCCAAGTCCACTTTCACATCTAATGTGTGGTCAGAAAAGAAAATTTTGTATTCTATTGAATTTGTAACCCCCAAGAGAATATTGGTTGAGAACGTAGATTTGGGATGTACATCTATATCAAATAAATTGTGAAAACATGAACAAATTACAAATATAAGAAAGTAGCACGGGACCGAATATTTGTTGAATCGTCATTGAATTATATTATGATGAAAAATATGGACTTTATGGGGTCTCCAATTTACAATTTAAATGACAAATAAAATTAGTTCCCATCTTACGGTAATGGGAGTAAAATAGTAATTATATTTGACTATCCTGAAATCAGTCTGCCCTCAATTATGAGATGGATAAAATTATTTTTACTTATTGAAATCACGTGAATTTTTTTCAGTTTGACATGCTGTGTTGTTCTGCTATTTTTTGGATTTGGCCTCTATTTGTCATCTTGGATTATAAGGGGTGAAGAAAGTTTTCAATGTAGTTCGATGTTTCGCAGTAGTGCCCATATGAAGGTACTTCCTGATTTTACCTTATTTCAAAGGATTTGGCTAAAAATGTGAATTTGAAGGGGGGGGGGGGTTAAAATCTTACACAAAAATTTTAACATATCTACAAATTTTAGAATCTTCTCCATGTAATAGTACCCCTTCAAGTCCACCTTTTGGCGGACTTATGAGGACTCTAATGCACAATCGGAGGTGTTAATGGGTTTAAAAAAGTAATTAACTTTGGATATTCTTAAATCATTCAGCCCTCAATTATGAGGTGTACAAAATACAGTAAATTCCAAATTACTGCTCATTTGACTAAAAATTAAAAATTAATCGACCAGTACATGAACATTTATAACAGTCATATCTTTGAATAATTATGCTTTGACAAATATGCATAATAGACTAAAACTACGGGCCGGCAACGCGGACAGGGTCAGCTAGTATATATATAAATGTAAGTTGTGTTAGTTACTACGCTTATAACTCAAGAACCGCTGGACTGATTTTAACGATTCACATAAATTCGGAGTTGTCTCCTCTCCGAAAAGGATAATATCCAAAAAAAATCGCGTAAAAATGTGATATATTAACATTTTCATTTTGACTTTTCAAATGTACAATAGTAATGTTTTATTTTGCATGATTTGTTTTCCATTTTGACTTACTTTTTTCTAATGTACATTTGTAGTGTTTTTTATATTTTATTTTTGAATTCAAATATTAATACCAATTTATTTAATTGACTTGATTTCTTGAGAACTGAAATTGGCTTTTATATTATTCTTAGCATGATTGATGTTACAAAATGTATATTTTTACATATACTCCTCATATAATATTATCTCCTAAAAATTTGTCGACCAAATGTGCTCTAATTTGGCCGATTTAAGGTATTTTGAGGGGTTAAAACCATTTTCATTTGTTAAAAAATTACAACACAAGCCCACTTTATTAATTATTTTCTATTCCTCAGTACCTCATTGTATTCGTTATATCATCGTATTTAATACAATTTTCAAACCTCAATTATCAGTATTATAAAGGTAGAATATATCCGTTTCGTTTAGGTATAATAATACCACTAAAAATTCGTCCTTTCGCATGTTGAATTTTGTTACAATTTCTACCGAATGAACTGTAATTTAACATTTAAAGCTTCGGTATCAACTGTTTACTGTTTACTATTGGTTCCCCAATAGACATAGCAGCAATTTAAAAGTATGTTCAGATCTTATGTGTTTGATGCTTTGAGAATAATTATATTATGTATAGAAAATATGCCAAATTTCTCAATTTTTTCGGGTTTTTTAATAAGAATTTTTAACTCTAAAGGCATTCTGAAACTATTTAATTCACAAAATCTCATATCAAAATAGAACAGTACATTTTTTCAGTTCTGTGATTTTTCCAGAGGCTTTTCTCAAAATGTTCTTTCCTGAAAATGTTACCAATGTAATTACAAATAACCAAAAGAAAATTTGAGCCAAATCGGTCCAGCCGTTCTCAACTGATGTGTTACTATACTTATCTAAATTTTTTACATATAGATTGGAAGGAGTAGGTGCGGCCAGTTCCTCTGACCCCAAGTCAGATTACGTCGTATACTAACTGTGGAACAGATACCTTCATGATTGTGGCGAATATTAGGATTTTAAGTAAATCGAAAAATGGGCGTGGTCACTTTTTCTTTGCATAAAAACTAAGTCGTGGTAGGATGAACAATTAAAAAAGTTATCCAAATCGTTCCTGCTGTTTTCAACTGATTCTTACCAACGAACAACAATTGATTTTATATATACAGACATGGTCAGTTCCTCAGCCCCCAAATAAATACCCTGGGTACCTATTTGGCAAATATAAGGATTTTAGATAAATCAAAATAGTGGGCGTAAACGTAGGCGTGGTCAATATTTTTTCGTTTGTAAAAAAAATAATGCAATTCGGTATATATATAAATAAATATATATATATATATATATATATATATATATATATATATATATATATATATATATATATATATATATATATATATATATATATATATATATATCTATCTATCTATCTATGTATATATATAAATGTAAGTTGTGTTAGTTACTACGCTTATAACTTAAAAACCGCTGGACTGATTTTAACAATTCACACAAATTAGGAGTTGTCTCCTCTCCGAAAAGGATAATATCAAAAAAAAATCGCGTAAAAATGTGATATATTAACATTTTCATTTTGACTTTTCAAATGTACAATAGTAATGTTTTATTTTGCATGATTTTTTTCTATTTTGACTGGCTTTTTTCTAATGTACATTTGTAGTGTTTTTTTATTTTTTATTTTTGAATTCGAATATTAAAACCAATTTATTTAATCGACTTGATTTCTTGAGAACTGAAATTGATGGCGGGTTACATGGAAGTGTAATACCGAATTATATGGTGGCGAAACGGAATAGATGATATCGAAATAATTTAACGCGGTCACACCAAAAGAAAGATAATTATTAATTAAAAGATAATTACTTTTTCAAATTCGCTAAAAAATCACGAAAAAGAGATCTCATTGCAAAAATTCTCAAATCGGGAAAAAATCGAAAAGATTTTCAGTGGAATCGAATTTTAAAAAAATAGTAAGGGTCTTTAAACATTTGCTGTAATAAATCAGCGAACAAGTTGAAGATTTTTTCAATTTGCTATTCTTCTTTTGTCATTTTTTTTTAATTTGTATTTGCGAACACATTTAAACAACCAAAAATGACAGAAAAGGCCTAATGGTAGCTCATTTTAAAGCGTGGACCTACTTCTTTCATGTGACAATAATCCGTCCAATGAGAGCTCAAAATGCAAAATTCTTTGGAAGTACAATCAGTAAAATACCAAATTTAAAGGGTGCAAAATAATAGAGCGAATGGGACTTTTAGTAAGAAAAGGATTTCTATCCTTCCAGGAATTCTTCCCAAACATTCAAGATACCTTAAATCACTTTTGCAGGTCATGATATCGATCATAACTCACGGATAAGGGTACAACCCGATTTTATATTTATATAACCATCATATGATTTAAGCTATTTTTGGGGTCTTGGCCACTTTTTTCATATTTTGGCCCTTATTTGGCATCTTTGTCTCTAAGGGGTTAGGGAACCATCATACAGATAATTGCCACATAGGAATTTATTTAAGTAAAGTCCCCACATTGGAGTATCCCCAAGTCCACTTTCACATATAATGTGTGGTCAGAAAAGAAAATTTTGTATTGTATTGAATTTGTAACTCTCAAGAGAATATTGGTTGGAAACGTAGATTTGGGAAATACATCTATATGATAATATGGTGGATAAAACTATTTTTACTCATTTAAATCACGCGGAATATTTTTCAGTTTGACATGCTATGTTGTTCTGTTAAATTTTTGATTTGGTCTCTATTTGTCATATTGGATTATAAGGGCTAGAAGAATGTTTTCAATGTAGGTCGATGTCTCGGAGTAGTGCCCATGTAAAAGTATCTCCTGATTTTACCATATTTCAAAGGATTTGGCTAAAAATGTGTATTTGGGGGGTGAAAACTTACACAAAATATGAACATATCTACAAATTTTAGAATTTTTTCCATATAATAGTACCCCCTCAAGTTCACTTTTTGGCGGACAAACAGACCGACATGGTTAGGGGGACTTATAAGAACGCTAATGGACAATCTGAGGTGCTAATGGCTTAAAAAGGTAATTAACTTTGGCTATTCTTAATTCATTCAGCGCTCAATTATGAGGTGTACAAAATACAGCAAATTCCAAATTACTGCTCATTTCACTGGAAGATTTTGCTACGATTTTTACCATATTAAAAATTAATTTGATCCCTTATATGGCGATAAGATTGATATATACTTTTTAATAGATTTGTATAGCACATCCACACCTTTGAAGCCCACGGCTTAAATATGGGTACAGGTATTTTAAAACACTTTTAATCGACCAGTACGGGAACACTTATATCAGTCATATCTGTGAATAATTATGCTTTGACAAATATGCATAATAGACAAAAAATACGGGACGGCAACGCGGACCGGGCCAGCTAGTATATATATAAATGTAAGTTGTGTTAGTTACTACGCTTATAACTCAAGAACCGCTGGACTGATTTTAACGATTCACATAAATTCGGAGTTGTCTCCTCTCCGAAAAGGATAATATCCAAAAAAAATCGCGTAAAAATGTGATATATTAACATTTTCATTTTGACTTTTCAAATGTACAATAGTAATGTTTTATTTTGCATGATTTGTTTTCCATTTTGACTTACTTTTTTCTAATGTACATTTGTAGTGTTTTTTATATTTTACTAGCTGACCCTGTCCGCGTTGCCGGCCCGTAGTTTTAGTCTATTATGCATATTTGTCAAAGCATAATTATTCAAAGATATGACTGTTATAAATGTTCATGTACTGGGCGATTAATTTTTAATTTTTAGTCAAATGAGCAGTAATTTGGAATTTACTGTATTTTGTACACCTCATAATTGAGGGCTGAATGATTTAAGAATATCCAAAGTTAATTACTTTTTTAAACCCATTAACACCTCCGATTGTGCATTAGAGTCCTCATAAGTCCGCCAAAAGGTGGACTTGAAGGGGTACTATTACATGGAGAAGATTCTAAAATTTGTAGATATGTTAAAATTTTTGTGTAAGATTTTAACCCCCCCCCCCCTCAAATTCACATTTTTAGCCAAATCCTTTGAAATAAGGTAAAATCAGGAAGTACCTTCATATGGGCACTACTGCGAAACATCGAACTACATTGAAAACTTTCTTCACCCCTTATAATCCAAGATGACAAATAGAGGCCAAATCCAAAAAATAGCAGAACAACACAGCATGTCAAACTGAAAAAAATTCACGTGATTTCAATAAGTAAAAATAATTTTATCCATCTCATAATTGAGGGCAGACTGATTTCAGGATAGTCAAATATAATTACTATTTTACTCCCATTACCGTAAGATGGGAACTAATTTTATTTGTCATTTAAATTGTAAATTGGAGACCCCATAAAGTCCATATTTTTCATCATAATATAATTCAATGACGATTCAACAAATATTCGGTCCCGTGCTACTTTCTTATATTTGTAATTTGTTCATGTTTTCACAATTTATTTGATATAGATGTACATCCCAAATCTACGTTCTCAACCAATATTCTCTTGGGGGTTACAAATTCAATAGAATACAAAATTTTCTTTTCTGACCACACATTAGATGTGAAAGTGGACTTGGGGATACTCCAATGTGGGGACTTTACATGAATAAATTTCTATGTGGCAATTATCTGTACGATGGTTCCTTATCCCAGGGTAGCATAAATACAATTTTTTAGTGGTCAAGACCAATATGGGCCCTACTCCGAGAATTTTCTACTCCCTTAGAAACAAAGATCCCAACTAAGGGCCAAAAATAGAAGAAAATGACGAAGACTCCAAAAATAGCTTAAATCATACAATGGTTATTTATGATCGATATCATATATCATATTGCAGGTCATGCAAAAGCGATTTAAGGTATCTTAAATGTTCGGGAGGAATTTTTGGAAGGAGAGAAATCCTTTTCTTACTAAAAATCCCATTCGCTCTACTATTTTGCACCCTTTATATTTGGTACTTTACTGATTGTAGTCCCAAAAATTTTTGCATTTTGAGCTCTCATTGGACGGATTATTGTCACATGAAAGAAGTAGGTCCACGCTTTAAAATGAGCCCCATTAGTCTTTTTCGGTCATTTTTGTTTGTTTAAATGTCTTCGCATCTTCCAGCTGAACCACGATGTAGGCCCTGGAGTTGAAAGGTACTGACATCTACCTTTCAACTCCAGGACGTACAATCGTATTTCGCACTTATTTCATTTTTTGAGAATTTTTGTAATGAGATCTCTTTTTTCGTAATTTTTTTAGCGATTTTGAAAAGGTTATTATCTTTTAACTTTGGTGTGACCGCGTTAAATTATTTCGATATCATCTATTCCGTTTCGCCACCACATAATTCGGTACTACACTTCCATGTAACCCGTCATCAATTTCAGTTCTCAAGAAATCAAGTCAATTAAAGAAATTGATATTAATATTCGAATTCAAAAATAAAATATAAAAAACACTACAAATGTACATTAGAAAAAAGTAAGTCAAAATGGAAAAAATCATGCAAAATAAAACATTACTATTGTACATTTCAAAAGTCAAAATGAAAATGTTAATATAACACATTTTTCGTGATTTTTTTTGATATTATCCTTTTCGGAGAGGAGACAACTCCTAATTTGTGTGAATTGTTAAAATCAGTCCAGCGGTTTTTAAGTTATAAGCGTAGTAACTAACACAACTTACATTTATATATATAGATAGATAGATAGATAGATATATATATATATATATATATATATATATATATATATATATATATATATATATATATATTTATTTATATATATACCGAATTGCATTATTTTTTTTACAAACGAAAAAATATTGACCACGCCTACGTTTACGCCCACTATTTTGATTTATCTAAAATCCTTATATTTGCCAAATAGGTATAAATACCCAGGGTATTTATTTGGGGGCTGAGGAACTGACCATGTCTGTATATATAAAAATCAATTGTTGTTCGTTGGTAAGAATCAGTTGAAAACAGCAGGAACGATTTGGATAACTTTTTTAATTGTTCATCCTACCACGACTTAGTTTTTATGCAAAGAAAAAGTGACCACGCCCATTTTTCGATTTACTTAAAATCCTAATATTCGCCACAATCATGAAGGTATCTGTTCCACAGTTAGTATACGACGTAATCTGACTTGGGGTCAAAGGAACTGGCCGCACCTACTCCTTCCAATCTATATGTAAAAAATTTAGATAAGTATAGTAACACATCAGTTGAGAACGGCTGGACCGATTTGGCTCAAATTTTCTTTTGGTTATTTGTAATTACATTGGTAACATTTTCAGGAAAGAACATTTTGAGAAAAGCCTCTGGAAAAATCACAGAACTGAAAAAATGTACTGTTCTATTTTGATATGAGATTTTGTGAATTAAATAGTTTCAGAATGCCTTTAGAGTTAAAAATTCTTATTAAAAAACCCGAAAAAATTGAGAAATTTGGCATATTTTCTATACATAATATAATTATTCTCAAAGCATCAAAACACATAAGATCTGAACATACTTTTAAATTGCTGCTATGTCTATTGGGGAACCAATAGTAAACAGTAAACAGTTGATACCGAAGCTTTAAATGTTAAATTACAGTTCATTCGGTAGAAATTGTAACAAAATTCAACATGCGAAAGGACGAATTTTTAGTGGTATTATTATACCTAAACGAAACGGATATATTCTACCTTTATAATACTGATAATTGAGGTTTGAAAATTGTATTAAATACGATGATATAACGAATACAATGAGGTACTGAGGAATAGAAAATAATTAATAAAGTGGGCTTGTGTTGTAATTTTTAACAAATGAAAATGGTTTTAACCCCTCAAAATACCTTAAATCGGCCAAATTAGAGCACATTTGGTCGACAAATTTTTAGGAGATAATATTATATGAGGAGTATATGTAAAAATATACATTTTGTAACATCAATCATGCTAAGAATAATATAAAAGCCCGTGCAAAGTTTGAAAGACGCATATTAAATTTGGTGACTCTATCGTAATTGAAAATGGTGAACGGAGAGGCTAACGGAGAGAAATACCAAATATGAAGAGGCACTGTAATATGCGGACTATACACTATAGTGGAGCGAATTGAAAATTTAGTAAAGAATGATTCATATTCTCTTCTGAACCCTTAAATGTAAGCTTAAATAACAGGTAACGTTATACGGGGACTATGGGGGTTGGGAAATTGTTCGTTTGGTAGAAAATAAAATCCCAAAACGGGGATCAAACTTTTTAGGGTCCATTTTATATAGCTTAACCATGCACAAAGGCCTTCAAATATTTTGCTCTATACTCCGCAAAAGTTACGATAAAGCTTTAAATTTGATACAGTCCTAAGGGCTACATGAAGAATCATTTGCACAATATATGAATCAGGTCGGTCTGCATTGTGATATAGGTCCCCTCAAATGGTGTATCCCCTTTGAAATTCCCCAAATGTTGGTAATTTGAGATTTTATATTGTGTATGGGACCATGCTTTGGTATAACCCTTATATGAAGGTATCCGTTGAGTTCAGCTATTTTCGGGGTCTTGGTCACATTTT